>NC_140932.1:56099790-56647290 GCF_014529385.1 Adiantum capillus-veneris
TACTGAGAAAACTTAATACTGGAATGTGTATGCTTATTACTGGTATGTGTATAATTAAAATTGTTTGTATAATATTTATATGGTGATTGATTCACGCTTTTTGAATTCCATCTCTCACCCGTTTGGGATATGGTATAGAAGAGGACATTTCGATCCCACCAATTGGTACCCAATGTATTTTTCTTGTTTCAAAGGGGTGGAATTCCACAAAAAATTGCTTGATTTTGAGAAACAAGCTATAATCACCCACTCTATATCTGTCTTGAACACAGCCTCTGTCAATGACTGGCTCTCTCTACTAATTCATTCCAAAAAAGAGAAGGATAAACTTATGGAGGCATTTAGTGCCTTCCTAGCCAAATTACCCATATTGATGCACAAGATTGCTCAAATCTTGATTTTTATTTCACCTCTCTACCCTCTATTGTGAACAATCCCCATAGAAATTAATCACTCAAAAAAAGTTATCAATCCCCTTCTAGATCTTGACCTTCTTGAAGAAGAAGAGAAAGAAGCACTCAACTTTTTGGTGGATGCAAACAGTCTAATTCCAGAAAGAGCAGTTTCTAAACTCTTTCCAAAAGTTATCCCACTATTACCACCCAGGAAAGTGGAATTGGATGCTATCCGACTTGAAGAGAAGCTCTGGGACTATGAAATATTGAACCTTCGGGCACCTTTTACAATTTCCTCTCTAGGTTTGCTTTGTGGCATACCTACGTACATTGTAGAGCAATGCAAAACCCTTGCATTACATGCTAAACATCTCTTATCACAAGATGTTCTCTTCGAGCTCAAGCAAGTCAAATGATCCGATGTGGATGGTATGACATGTCCAAACTCCGCAATCATTGCTCGCACCAAGGGACTGTCTCTTATGGACAGAGCAAAGGATCAGAAAAGGTTTTTGAGAAACTGTTGGAATTCTTATCGACCCTTCCTCAAATGTCAATGGAAAAGAACTGATTCAAATTCCAATTGTTCCTCTTCAATCATTTGGTTTGACCATTTTTTATGGTACATATTCCAAAATCTACCAAGATTCTTTCAATTTTCATCAGGACCGGCACTGTTGTATGCCTTTATAGCTTGGGTAGCCTCATTCCCAATAGATCTAAGGCATGCTATAATCATTTATTATCAGTTTCATGAGTATATGCTAGAAGCAGCTAAAGGGCTGGTACTATACACACCAGGGACACCACTTCTTCAAAAGCTACAGAACACACCTGTGTCCAACACAATTGAAACCTTACTCAAACCTCCAAAAGGTAAGGAACAATTAAAGAAGATCACACACACAAACCAAGCAACATGGCGTCAAGAAGCAAGAAACCAAGGCAATTCAGAGGATCTGAAGACTATGGAGATACTCCCAAGGCACTTGAATACTCAAATTTTGAAGTCCAGGTACGCTCACTTAGTATCAAAAATAATGGTTTACTACATCTTCAACGCAATAGTCGGATACATGGGAGATTTATTCACATATCGTTTTGCAACAAATATATGGACTTTATCAACCCTAAACTATTTTTTCAAACAATGATTAATGATTTTCACATCAATAATGATTTATAAAAAATTACAATATGTTTCGGTTGGAAGTATACCAATAACCTAAATGATACTCTTTGCAAACCAAATTCAGTGTTTGCTCAAGAGTTTGATGAAACAAAACCATGTGGCTGCTTAACTCATGAACGATTCTCTAAATTTTTAGTTGACTTAGGACCCTTCAGAAAACATGTAATCACCACATACCATAACATAGCTAGGCATAAAATCTTCCAAGAATTTATTAGGAAAGGTTTAAAACACATTTCATTAGTACCTGTAAACCCTATGTCAATAGTAAGCAAACTTGGCAAGGTATGGAAGAATTTATGCACCATCTTAGGATGTGAAAACAGTAAATCTCTTTACAATTATGTCGAAGTATGGTTAATGAGACCTTTTCCCATAAATTCCCTTATCATAGGCAAAATCAGACTCCATGGTACAAAAACACAGACTTAATGGATGAAATTCAATACCTCTTACAATACTTATTTATTTGTGGACTAGATAAATCAGCACAAACCCCGGTATTCATATGTAAAAAAATCATACAAATGGCAGCAAGAAGAAGATTAGAAACCCCTAAATTTTGTCTTCTCTCCTCCAGTGAAGATGAAATATGTCAAGCCGTAGGATCTTATACCCAGGAAATCGGGTTATAGACACCAATAGAATATTCACTCCCATATCTTATGGAAAATTTTAAAATTCACAAAATGGATTTTAGATGGATCACTAATGCACATAACTATGTATTTACTCCTGCTACAACCATAATCACTAAATTACTCAAAGGAGTAATACAGGGATTTATAGAATACACTGAAATCATACATAAAAACCTACAAACTTTTTCTGGGACACAAACCAATGGGTATTGGATGATCAATAATCAATATGATTTTTTGATAAACTTACCAAAACATATCACAAACATTCATTCATTTGACATAACATCGTGTTATGAGGCTATCCCTGGTAAAGGTAAACATGGATTGCTTGAAGTACTAGATGACATTATTAAACTCATAAAAAATATGAAATATCTTGGCTTTAAGAAAAATCGCAAGCAGATTGTGCTTACCAAAAAGAAAAATGAATTTGTCTGGACATTTGAATATTTACACAAATATTAATGAATTTGTCCTTCATAATTGCTTTACCGAATTAGGCAAACATATTTATCGACAAGAGAAAGGTATACCAATGGGGTACAATTGCTCTCCACTATGGTGTAATTTTTATTTGGCATGGTTTGAAATAGAATACATAAAAAAATTATCTCGTCTTGCACGTTATGATATAATGAAATCTTTCTTATATTCATGGAGATAAATGGATGATTTGTTATTTGATAATAATCCCTTTATTTTGCAATGTTTAAACCACAAAAAACCCTTGTCCCATGAGGACCCCTTTAGTATTTACCCTTTAGAAATTATTGGGATAAAAGCTACACACAAGGAAAACCAAGCTACATATTTAAATACACATATCCAATTATGTGAACCAATGGAAGGGCCATATGTTACATACACTGCATGGAAAAAAGACAAGTTACCGTGTCCCAACGTATCATTTATACATGTAGACAGTAATAGATTAAAAAGGATGGCATATAATGTATGCATATCACAGGTGCTTCCCATACTATACAATGCATCCCAAGAGTCATATGCGGCAACAGATTTAAATAAGCTTATTTCTATGTTTGTAGATAATGGTTTCAAAAAGGAGAAGATTGTTACATGTATTACTAACTTCGTTGATGAAGAAAATAAATTTCCTGGCATTAGATTTACCATTAATACCCTAAAACATAGAATTGGTAGAGGATAGGTCCACCCTGGCCTATCTCCACCAAGTGCACCTTTTCTTAGGGATGGGGGAGGGCCACACACACACACACACACAAAATATATATTGGACCTGAGCCATAGTTAGAGATTCACAGAATGTCACACACACACACACACACACACACACACACATTTGAGATGTACTTATTTTTGAGAGATGCTTATGTCTGAAAAAAATGACACATGCAACTACTTCACTCGTAGAAGAATGATGGACGATAATGGCGACATAGTATAGCTCCAGACGGTGTACACTTTTGGTTATTTACAAGTCCAATTTATCCTTTGTATAATAACTCTAGCTGGAAACAGTTGTGCAGGTTGCAAAATAACAGATGCACAATTTTTACGCCTTCTCAATATCAATCATTGTGGATAAGGTTTTCTTTTTTGGCATTTTATACCATTAAACCAGGGAGCAAACTTGCTCAAGGAAAATAGATGTACAATTGGGACTTATAAGCAGTATATGATTTTCTTTAATATTCACATTTTTTTGATATTCAATATTTTTTGGGCAAAAAACCAAACTGAACTTAGATAGTGCAAGCAATTGAAGACCCACTAAGGAGGTCCAATGATACAATTATAGTATGGTTTTTTTAGAAGGTAACTTATACACCTCCGGCATGAAAACATTTTCCTATTATTTCTGATTGACAATGGAAGATGAAGGTATAAACCCATGAATAAATAAATCCTCATTCCCAGTATAATCTGATAAATATATTAAAATCCTGAGTATGGTTGTTTGATGGATACAATAAACAAAAGAAGAATTCCTATTCCACAGTATACCGTTTGGTTTTCAAATTGTGGGTAAAGTTTCGATGGTAAATAACCCAAAAAATACAATTTAAACATGAGGTTCTCTAATTGTTCAAATATAACTAAGTCTTTAAAGTGTATCTAATAAGATCCATACAATTGGCCCAAAAAATCCCATGTATGGCACACAAAAAATCTCACACTGGCAATATTGAATGCGCCAAATGGGCACCAAGGTTATTTATACAGCCTGCGCAAGGATTCAGAACCACAAGGCGATATCTCAAGTTCTCTGTAGTGCTCATATAGCAGCATCACATAACACATATATACACACATAGTCTGAGTTGCCATAGAAACTCGTGCTCACAGGCAATAGTGAAAGCACGGTTTCCTACTCTTAGCGCAAGAAAAAACGCTAAGCCTCGGGTGGCGCAAGGCGTGCATTCACAAACCCTCAACAAATGGAAGCAACACACTCTCCGGGATTGCCAAACTAACAACCGACTACCTGGCTGTGAACATACAGAAGGTAAAATTGTTTTTTTTGGGTTACATAATGCATGAATTATTTAAATACACTTACACATAATTACATGCTTTAAGACTACATGCCAAGAGTGGTCGAGATAGATTGCTTTATCGTAGAAATCAAGAACTCTCTGTATTCTATATTCATTCCATAGAGGTATAGTTTAAAGCAATACGTACACAAGCATCGGAAGGCTCACAAAAACGAGTTTTTTTCATAGACTAAAACGTAGGCATATTATAGCTTTTGTACCGTATACACATGGGCATACGGGCCATGCAAAAAAAACACCATAGTAGCATATATCCAAGTAGATACAACTATATGCATAATATGCATGGAGTAGTACTAAACACATCACTACTAATCAAGCGTAATATAATTGATACCAGTTTTAGTCCAGAAACAAAGTTGGAGTCATTCCCGTGATAAAACAGGCATACGAGTATACAAATGACGATGGCTAATTTGGTTCAGGGATACAGGCAGACGGCTAGGATGAGCATCACTTAGGACATATTTAAGCTACAACAGATTCGAAACAAGATCATGGGTGGCACATAATGGAAAAAAGAAAACCAAGCCAATAGCAATTAGGGACTCTTCCTGTAAGCCGTGTAAACCCATAAAAACTTTCACAGATTGCAATCGACCCTACTTACGTAGACGAGCAAAAGAAAACATAAGATATGTATAGGAGTAAGGTTGGGATCCAGGGTGTGACAACAATAACAAGCAGTGGGGATTGCTTGATATACCTGCCACCCATTTAGTGCAAATTAATTCTAATTAATTGTACTTGTGGTTGGTTGGCAGGTAAAGATCCCTGCTCTCATCTGGTAGGAGTTCTGGCTTTAACTCCTACTTTGCCATGTATCAAAGTATCTTGTAATGGACTTTTTATCAAGAAATTGTTTTATGTTTTGTTCTACACACAATGTGCTTTTGCAAACAGTATTTAAGTTTATCGGTATATGATTCTGAAATATGAGATTTTTAAATTCAAACACACGTGCACACACACTCGCATTGATACATATTCAAGCATGATACAAATCTCCTCTAAGCTCTCCCGTGGCAGAGGTCTACACTGAGCCTTGTAGAGGAAATGCACTCCCATCTGCATAGCGCTGTGATGGTGGTTGTTTACAGCATCTCACACACCTTCTCAGCATGTCATCAAGGAGTTTTCTCTCTCCTGATCCGATGGATCCGGTGCTTCACCGCCCACACTCACACGCATACTCTTGCAGAATTGCCAAATACGACGTCCTTCAAAAATCCTTTGCTTGCATATGCGTTATGATGTTCCTCACCCTTCATACTGGCAGTACACCTGCACATCTAGGTACGTTATACCTCGCGAAGTGTTTTCACACACACACACACACACACACACACACACACACACACACACACACACACACACACACACACACACACACACACACACACACACACACAGAGGCATAGAAACTCATGGAATTGTGAGGCATGTTTTGAACGTGTCGAGATCACATGCATACCTAGTGATGGCTTCAACTTTGCTTACTCTAGCCCACCTGGAACTTGGGAGATGGCGTATGCTGAAGACCTCCCATGCATGCAACAACACATGAATTTTAGTTTCTAGAGCCTTAAACCTCATGTGAGGGTCTCAACAGAGATGGCAGTGACTGGGATTTTTTTAAAATTTTGCCAGTGATACAAAGGAAATGCTGCCCAAATTTTTCTTTTTTAGAGATCTTTAATACCAAAAGGTGGAATGGTGCTACATGCTACTACCACTCTTTGGTTTTAATAATAATTTCAGGCTTTGTATGCTACTTTATAGAAATCATACATTGAAAGCATGCATTAAAGATCATGGCAAGATCGTTACATCCGGAACGTCATATAGATAGGTGCTTATGCACCTACTTAGTACATGTAAATTTTTTGGATTCTCTAAAAATAAATCTATCTTCATTATTAAGCATACAGGTGTATATTCCGAAATTTTTTTTGTTAACATTTAAGGAACTTGGACCTTTATCGGATTACGTTTACCTGGCTACCTACCTATATGCCCCCTATATGTAGTGCATAACATAGATTCCATGCCAGGGTATTGAACTTATGGTAACTCTACCAGACTTTAGGGTTTGGAAGCGGATTTGTCTTACATTCAAATTGGTTTTTTAATGCAATGTTTGGTCCTATAATGCATTTGGATGATGTTCTACTATTATTTTTGGACAAATGGTCAGATGCACAAGCAAATTGCTGGCATAATCCGTGCTCAACTGAAATTTAATAAAAACGGTTTTTTAGTTATTCTTTTGGATCAATCCGAGAAGTCTCAGCGCAAAGTTAAGGAAAAAGTTTTTTACTCATTCGGATCTATATTTAGTCACAGGAGGCATATCCCTAGTACTCGTATGTATTTCCTCTGAGCCAGAAATGGTACATGATAATGATAAAGTTTGCGTATTTATACTTTCGAATGCACTTATGGGTCCTATATTGCTACGTTTCTTTGATTTTTAAGTAATTGTAGGCTTTATATGCTGAATGTACAGAACAATTCAAACATCCACTTCACAACATTGTTTTGGTAGACCGGTGTTGGGGATCCATTGGCATTGGTATCTGCTTGGGTTTCTAAGTACGTTAGTCATTTGGTTAAGAAAAGATGTGCAACAAAATGTTATATTCACCTTGTAAATTTAGTAATCGGAACTGCTTTTCAACACTTTTCTCCTTGTTAAATAGATGCATAACTTTTGAATTTAATGTTAGTGCTTTACT
The DNA here is from genome assembly GCF_014529385.1 of Adiantum capillus-veneris. Taxonomy (NCBI): domain Eukaryota; kingdom Viridiplantae; phylum Streptophyta; class Polypodiopsida; order Polypodiales; family Pteridaceae; genus Adiantum; species Adiantum capillus-veneris. The sequence continues at coordinate 56,107,300 of NC_140932.1, forward strand.
TTGAACATACTCCAATGTTTTAAATAGGGCCTTAAGCCTCACGTGAAGGTCTCAGATGAGATGGCAGTGGACTGGACTTTTGAAATTTAATTCAAAATACAAAGGAGATGCTGTTTGATTTTTTTTGGAATTAAATGATGAAAACATTATTGTAAATGAATGGCTCATTCTTTAAACTTAATATTTGATCTATGTTATGGGGTTAATTTTTGTTGTAATTTTTGACACCAATAACAAGGGGAGGGAGTCGTTGACACTTGTCTTCCCAAGTAATGCCAGTTTTGATAGGCTTGTGTTTCTTGGATGGTGACAGGTAAGAGATTCTTTCCTTGGGATTACAACGACAACTGCATCAATAACAAAAGATCGTCCAATGTAACAGCTGGATCCATCTCCATGTAAGTGGAAGCTCATCCCAAAGGGTGGACACAGAGATATACAACACTAAGATATCAATTTGTAATGATCAAAGATCAAATTTTTGATGTAAATGACTGTATTATCCATTAGATACAGAATGTTGTATTGGTATATATGAAATGATAATCGAGGTTTAAAACATCTTGTTTTAAGATATTGTTGTTTAATATATTATTTAATACAATTGTCTAAGTATGGTTCAATTATGAGGGGATTTTCATACTTAAACACACACTCCTTTTCCCTACTAGTCTTTGGTCCAACTAGTGCCATACTTAACAATTGGAATTAGATAATATAATAGATAATAATATAGCTACTCCAATTGATCCCGACTTCAATCAAATTTTTTTTGTCAGGATATGGGTATTCATACCCTAAGAATTGGATTGCCTGCTCTCTAATGCAAGATACATTATTACTAGTTTGATCGACCCAATCCAAAGGGATGGGTCGGGGCTTTCTGCTCCTAAATTTGTCAAGCATCTACATGCTTACATATAATCCATATACTGTAATCAATGTCCACCCTTGAGAAGGTGTGGAATTTCAAGTGATCTTCATCTTGCAGGATCGGAGTATTGTATAGTAACCATCATGACAACAATTCAAAATTTTGGAGTGACACATCAACCAAAATCAGGAGATGTCAGGTATGTAGTTTTCATAGTACCTTACTCTCCTCCCTGGAGGACCCCTTTTTCATACAACAATTGGGTATTCCTACATCTAAACCCAGTTCAACATATTACATAGATAATAATATAGCTACTCCAATTTATTCTGACTTCAATCAAATGATTTTTATCAGGATATGGGTATTCACACCCTAAGAATTGGATTGCCTGCTCTCTAATACAAGCTACATTATTACTAGCTTGATCCACCCAATCCAAAGGGATGGGTCAAGGCTATCTGCTCCTAAATTGGTCAAGCATCTACATGCTTACATATAATCCATATACTGTAATCAATGTCCACCCTTGAGCAGGTGTGGAATTTCAAGTGATCTTTATCTTGCAGCATCGGAGTATTGTATAGTAACCACCATGACGCAACAGTTCATAATTTTGGAGTGACACATCAACCGAGGTATGTAGTTTTCATAGTAGCTTACTCTCTTCCCTGGAGGACCCCTTTATCATATACCAATTTGGAAACTCGGGGAAAAAGAAAGTTGTTGAATGGTTTGGGGAGGTTTTCTGAAGAACTTGAGGTCTTGTGAGGAGGCTCATGGAGCAGCGCCATGTGACGTGGTCTAAGTGCCACATGCGGAGCCTGTTATGCTGAACAATGGCTATGTAGCCTAGAGTGTTAAGTATGGAGCCCGATTTACCCCTTGTAATTTTTTGTATTAAGAACGCACATTTGTAAGGCCCCCATTATTAGGAGAAGCATCGTGCGTAAAGAAAAATCACTCACCGCAAATTAAAATTTTTAACGGAATATTCCTTTTCAACGAAATATTATGGCAAGACGGCGGCCAGAAAATGGTCAAAAAACGGCCCGGTTGGCCGGTAGTCAATGGCCAGTGGCCAGTGGTTGAAGGTCAATGGCCAGTGGCCTATGGCCGAATTCAATTGCCGGTGGCCGATTTCAAAGGAGGACTTGTCTTCTTAAGGGCGGCCACAAATGGGTGGATTGGAGGATCTGATTTGGACTTACCTACACAAGGGCGACTACACATGGCTGCCTCTCATAAGAGAGGGTAACCCTTTTGGCCTATAAAAGGAGGCCATTTCTATACACATTTCATAGTGTGAAGTTGATGCAACAAGGTGGGTGTGAGGTGGTGAGAGTGAAGCAAAGCGCTAGCTTAATTAAGGGTATAATCCCTTTGTAACCTACTTCTTGTTTGAAGTACTAAAGCCATTAAGTGGCTGCTTTCCCGTGGATGTAGCCCACATTGGGTGAACCACGTATATTGTGTGTACTCTGTCTCTATCTCTCTCTCTCTTTACTCTATAATCTCTTGTGTGTGAATATTATCTCTCTCCATTAAGTAATATACTCAACTATCTACTTAGCTAAGTCATATTTCCTAACATAGAGCGTGTGCACTACTTAGGCATCAAGGAGGGAGAGGAAGGAATCTCATGTGGGCTGTTGGCCATGGCGGATCCATGTGTTGACATGGATGGTGTTGCTTGCGATCGTGGAGAGGCGATGCCCGAAAATTTTGGCATGGGTCGGTAGTGGTGGGCACAGTGACGCCTTGACGGCAATGGAATGTCAATGTTGACGTGGCCCCAATTTTGGTCAGGTTCACACTCCTGCAGGCAACACTTTTGAGGAGAGAGTGGGTGAGCACCAATGGCACCATTTTTGCCTCAATCAAGGGGATGATCACATGGATTGGGAACCAAGCAAATCCCGGGTTGCAAGGTGGTGCTTCACATGCAAAAAGGGGGTATCACAATAAAAATAGGGATCTTCCCCACCATGCCCAAAGGGGGCCCCTCGTTTTGCTTGTGGGGGAGGGTTTTCTTTTTTAAGAAGAAGGAGAAGCTCTCGAGGGCGGTTTTTTGGAGAAGGTGGAGCTCAACGAGGAGCTTGCAGGTAGGGTTCGGAGGACAGGTTTGGACTATTTTTGGCCATGGTCTCAGCAAGGAGATCCACACAACATCAGATTCAGTGATTGCCCCAATTTCTTTGTGCTCAATGTTGCCATACCGAGCTGGTGGTAGGAGTAAGTTTCAAGGTTGTTGTAGCAGGTGTTTTTTGCCATAATTGATGAAAACCATATCAAATTTTGGTGCTGTTTCTTCCCCCTTTCCACCCTTCTTCTCTTTGCTCTGTTCCAATCATTTGGTGCCCGGGTTTGCCATGTGCATGCCTCCTCAAGCCTATATGTGTGTGAGAGAGAAAGAGAGAGCGGTGTGTGCTATGGCACGGTTGGAAGCATGCAAAAATTGGTGTGGTCTGCTGTCAATTGTGTGAGTTTTGAACGTGAACTCTAGTGGGTTGGGATACAGTGAATATCCTGGGCTATAGAGAGGTAGATTTTTCGGGTTTTGGGTGTGTTCCCCTATCCAACAGGTTCAAAATGACAAGGGCTCCAAATGCCAAGGGCTGCAGAATATTTCTTGGATTGGATGTATTAGCATTTGCATCACTCGCCCTTTTCCTCCCCTTCACTATGAAATCATAAATTTCCCCCTGTCTAAAGGTATCGGATGACCCCCCTTTGACTTTGCCCCATTTGGGTCCATGTCAACAACAAATGTCCCCCAAGGGGGCTCGATAATCAGCTGGCAAAGGTGGGACGTGCCACATTGAGCCCAACTTCAAGATTACAAGCACCCTCCCTATGCCTTGACAATAAAATTTAAGTGCACGCTAAGGATCTCACCTACAAAAAATGCCAAGGACCTCAACCTAAGTGCGCTAGGATCTCTTTTGATAAGCATCTTGTTTGAGGTCCTTAGCGTGCACGGGGTTGAGAGGCATCAAAGATAGCCCCCGAAGTGGAACTCTTCAGCACCCAGTCTAGGCCCTACTGCCACACACCTTGCATGTAGTTGTGACCTCCCAACAATGCACCAAACACCTGATCACCCTCCCAAAAGCACCCCAACATACCTCAGTACCTACACACCATCGTAGCCTCAAAACTTATGCACCGGCAAAGCTCAGACCTTGTGCACCCTCTTCCCCTATGCTCTTGCATATTGAATCTTTGAACCTTTCAAAATCTTAAGAATCTTTCTTTTATAAAAGTGCTCAGTTGGTCTTGAATATGGTTTTTCAAGAAAGGGTAATTGATACCTTTTGAACACACTAGTATCCTCAGATTTTGCAAAATTACCTTGCTGCTACCCCTAGAGACATCATACGTTTATGATGTTTGTTGTCCATTGTTTAACTTTTTGCTTTCCCAAACTGTTGTTTGTGGTCTCTACAATTGTTTTGATGGCTTGTGCAATGTTTTTATCTTTTTTTAAGCTCAATCAAAGCTGTTTTTAGTTTTTGCCGCTTTTGACTTCTCGGCACTTGTATTTTGAGTGTTTTAAGATGACCAAACTTCAAGTTTCAAGGTGTTACTAGGGTATAATGACCCTTTTGAATGCACTGGTACAATCAGTTTCCATAGTTTTTGTCTCTTTTTAGCCCTTGAGACATCATACGTGTATGATGTTTAACTTTGCAGATTTGAGATTTTTATGTGCGGAACCCTCCCAAATGTCTTCTTATGTTCTCAGCAACCCTTAGCCACGCATAACTTTTTTTGTGAACTTTGTTTTGCACTGTTTTGACTAAGAATCAATTTTTTTTCAAGATTTCAATGCAAAGAAACAAATCAAAAATCTTCACAGCTCTAGATCAAGATCAAATCATCTACCTAAAGCTACTCCTAAACATAAAAATGGGAATTTGCAATTGTGATTAGAAAAACACTTAATTGCCACACACTGACTAGCTAATGCTTTTAACACCTCATCAACCACTCAAACACAAAACATATACAAATCTAAACTAAAAACCATCTACATGAGTGACCCAGGCAAGACACACACTCCCTAGAACCTCTCTATGGATCCTGGCTAGACTAAGATAAAAAAAATACTCTGGAAAACCAGAAGAACTCTCACTTCATAGGATTATTCAAAGGTCACCTGCTTCGGGTACTCGTCTCCAGGAGCGGTGCCAATGTTGGGGAGATATCCACCGTCAGGCATTTTTTGGATAAGCATGAAGTCACTAGGTCATGCCAAAAAGCTTGCCCACTAGCCTCATGTATATATGTGTACACAGCCCTGCAAGTTTTGGAAGTGGCCTTGTAAAAATTCATGAACAAAGGTGTGATTTTTCCAAGCTTGAATGATGATGTTTTGGTTTGTTCGAGACTCCAAAATATGGTTTTTAATAAGTGTTTTTAGCCGTGCTTTATAGCTTGTGAATCGGACTTGTACATCATGAGTTATGAGTATCCGAAGCGGGCGATCTCAACTTAGAAGGTGATTGCGGGTGCATGCAAGAAGGGAAACTAGGCCAACATGGGGCTCTAAGATTACAAATTCTGAAGTTTTATATTTTTGGAGATAGCCGAGGTGATGGGCTTCGAGCCGTGTGTTACGGTGCGTCATTCGGTGACCAGAGCAGCAAGGTATACCTCGGGGAAAATTGTCCGAGAAGTCCTCTCATGCTTTGGGAGAAGCTAGGAATTTTTGGGGAAATTGGGAACGTGGGAGGATGGTACCAAGTGGCAATGGAGTAACCCCACATGGGGGGGAGCAAGTGGAAATTGGAGGGTATAAGGGGGGGAGTGGGTACCCCCTAAGGTTGTATCAAAGGGGCTAATGGAGCTTCCTTGCCTTGCTTGTGGGTGCTCGTGGGTGTTGGGGGAGAGAGGGGGCGCCCATTGTGTATTCAAAATGCCTGGACAGGCACTTGTCCACTCTGTTAGTCCCCGAACACTTGCCCCCACCCCATTCCTTGGTCAAATGGTCACCGACAGCTCATTTTTGACCCAAAAAAGGCCAAAATTGGACCAATTAAAAGGTGCCTAAGGAGAGAACCATGTCGGCTAAGAGGAGAGAGGAAATCCCTTGGGATAAGAGGCAAAAAAAAATCCCCTTTTAATAGCTGCAATTCCCTGCACACCCTTTTCCTAACAAAGCCTAGCTTTTTTGGAGCTTTTGAGAGAGACCCCATCTTCGAAAGCTTGTAACTCTTTCATCTGTTGTCGGAATCAAGCATATGGATACTCTACAAAGGTCTACACGACACGAGATTCATCTTTATGATCTTGGTTTTCAGCAATTTTAATCATGGTTTGGGTTAGGACTGTTTCCCGCCCAACTTTACAGGTGTTCACCATAGGTGTTTTTCGTAGCTTAATAGTGTTTCTTTTTGACTGTGTGATGTGTGCAAGACTATAGAGGTTCTTGTTTTCCTTCTTGTTTGCATGCTCACCGCCATCTCAGATGATAGCACAGTGAGAACTAGACCAACGTAATGTCAGCCAAGGATGGAGCAATGATTCGCAAGCGCATGGAAACAAGCAAATGGTTGTTAATCACCTACTCAACCTTCTAAGACAATCACTACAAAGAAATATATCCTAACCCACTATGTGCATGATGAGTATCATATCTACGACACATCTATCTCTTGAAACATAACCTAACGATGTCCAATCGTTACGAAACTTGAGGGCTAGTTTCTATACACCTAAAGGACACTACCCTAAAGTCTCTACCCCAATATACTATCTATACACACACACACACACACACACACACACACACACACACACACACACACACACACACACACACACACTCACACACACACTCACACTCACACTCACACACACACACACACACACACACACACACACACACACACACACACACACACACACACACACACACACACACACACACACACACACACACACACACACACACACAATCACACTCGCGTATGATGTTTGATAGTAAAATTGAGGTCATCGATTTTGAACGTGATTAGGCCTAAGGTGTAGCTTGTCTTGCCGTGAACACGTGAATATATAACAATAATGAAACAGACACACGGAAAGTGAGAAAAATCACCCTGAAGCTCGAGGAAGAGCTCTTTGCGAGGAATCCAAAACTACACATGCTTGGCGTCGATGCGTAGCTCTCACCATAACTAATGCATTGATGGAGTTGCCTCAGCAATGTCACTCCTGTAGCATGCATAGAGAGAGAAGGAAGACCCACTCACACACGGCACATTGTTCGTAAAATAGTTGAGCCCATATTGATTTAAAGAAAAGTCTAACTCAAGGTTACAAGGGTTTGGCTTATATACCTCAACCCTAAGTTGTGTATTTTAGCTAAGAGAGGTACTAATTACAATTATTGAGTGAATCTCACTCTCCATCCACTTTCATCATTATAGGGGTTTTCTTGAGATTTACAACATTAAAAGGACTTCCCATAATCAGTGAGGTACAATAGTTGGCTTTAGGAAAAAATGATATAATTAATTAATGTGCCTCTGTTGACTGCTTGGATTTGGCATGTGTTGGTCAACCGCTTCAACACTTTGGGATCCCCCTATGTGGGTTTTAAGAAAGTTTAAACCTCCCCTTTTAAAAAAGATTGAATCTCTCTTTATCTATCTTGGACCTGCGACAAGTAGGAGCACCCTCTCTTTCTCTGTCTTGGCCTCCTATATGTCAGACCTATGGTGGCTCATCTCCCTCCATGGCAACTCCTTTCTATAGAGAACCCACTCATTCTCTGTTCATCTCATGCACGCCTCTTTAAGTTCATCTCTTACCACACTACAAGGAGGAGATTCCCTCTCTCTCTCTCTCTCTCTCTCTCTCTCTCTCTCTCTCTCTCTCTCTCTCTCTCTCTCTCTCTCTCTCTCTCTCTCTCTCTCTCTCTCTCTCGCCTCTTGGCCAAACCAGAGCCGCTGCTACTCATTATTTCTTCCTCTCCTTGGCTCATGTATAATATCCAAGAGGGTTGAAGCCTTCCTTTGCTCATAGCCCCCTAACTCCCTTTTTTGAGCATGGCGTGCTCTGTCTCCCTCACGACATCTCCTCAATACCTTCACTTAGCATGGCAACAGAACGACCACTATCTGCTCATTGACTATCTCTTTCTCAGCCTCTATTTTATTGCTTGCTCTCCAAGAAACCCCATTCTCCCATCTCAATGCATCCTTGCTCGCCTGGCCCCTATTTCTCGTTTCTCCCAGTCAAAAGGTGGCAGTTCTTCCCATGCCGTTTCAAGTGTTCGCCATCTCTTCAGCTCGTTTAAAAAAACCATATAAAAACATTCTATCTTTTCCGCAAAGTATTTTTAGATTCCGTTCACACTCTCAATATGGACCTCACAATGGGCTTCTCTCATCCTACCGTTGCACATAGGCATACCCTCAATGCATGGGAGCTATTGAAGGCTGCCAGGATATGCACAAAAATGAGGCGCCTCCTCATAAAAACCTTTACATCACTTATTGCGATCATCATCCACAAGCATCACTTTGAAAGAAACTTCATCTTTTAGAGTTGTCTGCGACCTTCATGGGAGCTTCTACACCACCGTGAAACATAGAAGGCACGATCACGTCAATGTCATCAAGTTGATTGTCTTTGAGTTTATTCTCTTTAAGCATAATTCCATAATAGGTTCAGCGTCTTCATTGCCTGTCAAAAATAGCTCCACAAGGCAAATCAAGTGAGATCATCATCATAATTCATAATAAAATGACCATTGCAAACTTGCTAAAATGCTCAAGCTCTCACGTTGATGCCCTCTTTCTTGGTCAAAATACCCATGCTCTTGGCAAAAAAAAACTCCAATAGCCACGGTCTACCAGTAGTTAGATTATTTATCCACAATAATTTCTTAATTGGATCCAAAAAGGAACTCCATTTTTCCAAGATAATTGCAAGAATGGCGACGTGAAGGTTATATACGGGATGAAGAAGGTATTAGGAAGGGAACTAGGATGTACTCCCAATGATTCATTTTATTTTTTATTTTTTCATGAACACAATCAAAGGCAATCTTGTGAGCAATTCCTTCCCCTAAGGGAACCCCAAGGTGATGGAAGATGTTTCCTCTCTTCACAACCTCTCCAACCCATCCTGCAGAATCAAAGTTGTCACCTTTTTCCAAAGACATAAGTCTTAATTTTTCTATGTTACATTGAGACCTGATGCTATAGAAAACACTTTGAAAACCTCCAAGTCTTGCCTAACATTGTTTTCATCCACTTGAAGGAAGAGTAGGGAGTCATCTGCAAACATTTGAATAATCAATTGTTTGCCATGCCAAATTTGCAACCTTGAATTTGTCCTTCTATAAATTCATATACCTTGCGGTTCTTATTAGCATGCTTAGTGCAAAGTTCTTGTGAATGCTTAATAGCAGAGTGAACACTTTCATGAATATCATGAAAATTTGCAGCAAAAGTATCAATAGTAGGCACAAATGTTAGAAAGTCTTGAAGCAGGAGTAGGAAGAGAGTGACCATACACAATCTCAAATGGAGATGTATTTGTAGCACAATGAGTTGTGTTGTTATAAGAAAACTGTAAAATATGCAGGTAAATGTCCCATTTCTTGGGTTGAAAAGACACATAAGCTTTCAATAAATCATTGATAGTGCAATTAGTGACTTTTGTTTAACCATTAAACTCATGATGGAATGCAGAAGTGATATCATGTGTAGTGCAAAGATTTTCAAAACTGTAGTCCAAAATACACTATAAAATTTGGAATCTCCATTAGATATGATTACGATTGACAAACCATGATGAGGAAAAGTAACTTTTAAAAAGAGAAGTGCAGCTTGATGTGCAATGAGAATTTTCTTACATGGAATGAAATATGCTTGCTTAGAAAAATGACCAAATCATATCATGCTTGTGAGAAGTGAGTGGAAAATTAGTAATAAAGTCAGGAATATAGAGAGGATGTAAAAGACCTAATTTCTTACATGTTGCTGCTTTGATCTTTTGGAAAATCAAACTAGATGAAACATACTATTTAACATCACTTTTCATAGCAGGCCAATAAAAATCATGACATAAGTTCTAAAAAGTAGCAACAAAACCTCTATGTCCAGTATAAGGTGGTTTATATAGGTCTTCAATTAGTAAAACACGAAATGGTTTTGTGACACACAGTTTCTGTTTGAAGTAAAGAAAAATTTCTTGTATGAATTTAAAAAATGTGTGCATTGAATTTTCATGCATATGACACCGAGTGGTTTTTAAGTCATCGTCTTCTGTATAAGTATCACACATAGAATCAAAAGAAATACCTATAATAATTGATAGATTATTAAGAGAGGGTCTTCAACTCAAAGCATCAGCCACAACATTTTCTTTACCAGGTTAGTACTGAATGTTGGGCTAAAAACTTTGAATAAAAGCAGCACACTTAATATGCCTATCCTCTATTAGGGGTTGAGATAATAAGTATTTGATACTTTGCTGATCCATTTTAATTATCAAGCTAGCACTTATTAGATAGTGTTTCCAAATTTTCAAAGCATGCACTAGGATAGAGGGGCCAGTAAGGGCACACCTAAGGAAATCCAAGGTGATTCATCTCTATGCTGCTCCATTTTGAGCACAAAAGGACACAATGCATAGCACACCGCGAGGCCTACCTGTAGCAAAAGGATCATCACAATCGCCACTCAAATAACAACGTTTGGCATCTATCTCTCATTTTTGTGTAACAAAAAGTGGGCGAATAGGAGCACAATCCCGAGCGGATAATGAGTCAGAGCAGCCAGTAAGGCTTGAACTGGAGATGGAACGGTGATGGTTTTATCTCACTCGTGTTAACCAGCAAGTCATTGGACTGCTCATGTACTACCACTGATGCTTAAACATGAAAAGTATTGTGGGTGGGATCATCCTATGATTGGCCCCTTTACCCTATAACAACCAATTCTTTGTCATATGTACTTAACTTAGATTTAGATAGTTTAAATTTACTACTTTCAAATCCAAGTGGATGGTTATCTTGCATAAGAACTGCACCAATAACCTTTCCACTAGCATCAGTGACTAGAACAAAGAATGGTCCATCAAAATCAGGCAATTGTAACACAGGTTCATTAGCCAAAGCATCCTTGAGTGCATATGGGGTGCTTTTATTTAATAGGAGAGTCAAATAATGAGATTTGTAAGCAAAATTACGAACAAACTTCCTGTAATATAACTACATAGACCAATGAAGGAACGTAACTCATGTAGGTTTTTGGGTCTAGGCCAGGATTGTATAGCTTCCATTTTCTTGTGGTCTACATGTATTTCATTTCTCAATACAACTAAAAAAATGTACTCTTGTTGGGATTCAAGTATAGGCAATTTTGTGAAAGAAGGTCAAAGATGCGTGTTAACATTTGTTCATGAAGACCTCGGCTAGCAAGAATTCTTTAAAGATTTTGGATGGAAATTTGACGGCCACTCTCAAGGGACACGTGGGAACATTTTCTTGGAAAATGATCGATGAAAATTTGTAAGAATTGCGGGCGACATGGTCAAATCTAAGTTGAACGAACCAAATTCTCTTCTTGTGTTTAGAAACCGACCTAGAGCTTGAAGCAATTGGGGGTGTCGACCCCTTAAGGACTAAGAGTCCTTGTGTGTGAGTGGGCAATTGAAAGGACAATGGTGTGAAAAGACCCTTACGATCTTTTTTTAAGACCATTGGTTAATACCATGGGCGACTTACCATGAGGTGGTGTGTGTGTGTGTGTGTTTAATACACACTTTTTAATCAAAAATTTGAAATTGGATGGCCGATGGTGAGTTGTAGTAGAGGCCGACAACGTGAGAAAGAGAGAGGATGATGTGGCGACCACGGCAAGGTTTTTTAGCCTGCGAGGAAGAAGAGGAAAAATCTCAGCACCTGGGCACCCCTTAGATGCAAGTTTTGGAGAATTTGTGATGGCTGACTTCAAAGTAGAGGTGTGTATAAGCCACGGTTCCCACGAGTTGGAACTTGAGCCTGTCTAGTTGATAATGGTCATGACAAATTGACCATGTTGCGGCGACTTAATTACATCCATCAACTTCAAAATGTGGGGCATGAAGAGTTGAGCTTAATCTTTGCTTCGGGTGTAATTTGTCGTGGACTTGGCTTTGATTTTTGAGCGTAAGAAGTTCAATTCTTATCCTAACGAGAGCCTTGAAAGACCTCAAGAGCCGTCTTCCCTCAGATCTTTCTTCAAATTTCAAAATCTGTCCACGTAACTATCTCAAGAGCTTGCTTAAGCCGAAGAACCAATTCTTCCCAAAACTTTACCAAGGCATTTTGATACCCATTTCTTAAGACCTTTTACTTCGACTCTCGCCCTTCCGCCTTCACAATCCACGAGATTTAGCCATCAAATTGAATTTAAAACTTGACATACCGAATCTCGATCATCAATAAGAAAAATTAATTGTTGATTTATCAACTAATCATCAATTAGCCTTGATTTTGCAAACTTGATGTTGCAGATTTGCAAATTGCTCCTTAAAATTTGAAATCAATCATCAATTTTCCTCGAATGAGATGCTTTAATATTACTGTTGGGAGGAGAACATTTACTTTCACAATTCCAATTTTCTCACACACTTACCTGCCAACCTCTCACCATCTCTCTCAAATCGCAAGTACTCACACCTAGACTAGGACACCATACACAGCACAAGTGCGCACGCATGCGCACGTACACACACACACACACATGCAGACACACACACACACACACGCACACATGCACACGTGCACACACATGCACACACACACACACACACACACACACACACACACACACACACACACACACACAATAGACTTGATAGTGAAAGATTGTAAGGGAAAGATGATGTAGACAAGATTAGAGAGTACACATAGAAGTAGAGCATAGCATGAGAGAGAGAGAGAGAGAGAGAGAGAGAGAGAGGAATCTTGCAAATCAATGGCCTAAATATTGTAGTCCCAAACTCCATGACACCTTTTGTAGAGTTTGGTATTTATTATTTGTTATTGCTTATTGCTGCCAAAAATTGGAATCCTCTCTTTACACTTAGTTCCGCTTTAGTCTTTGAGTGGTCGCTACCACTTATTAACACGACTCTCTTTAGCGTGAGTTCCCACTACTTATTTACAAGCGAGGTGTGGTGGCTTATTGAAAAAATATACTAAAACACTATGCTAATAAAATGGCTAAGAATAATTTATTGTAAATACCTTCTCCTCAACTCCCAGAGTTCCAATTTACACAACATCAACTCACTGTTAGTAAAAGTAAAAAGACAGCACATTAATCAATCATTATGCGCCATCTATCCCAATTGTAGTTAACCACATACAACAAGAGGGTGCCCAATCTCATAAGAGAAAGCAAAAGTAGAGAGGTAAAGAGATGGAGACTATGGAGTTGAGATCTCTTTAATGTAGTCTGATAGTAGTTTCTAATTGTTGAAAGGCTTCTTGCGTTGTGACAAGAGAGCGGTGATGAGAGCTAAAGAGATGGAGACTATGGAGTTGAGACCTCTTTAATGTAGTCTGATAGTAGTTTCTAATTGTTGAAAGGCTTCTTGCGTTGTGACAAGAGAGTGATGATGAAAGCTATGCAGATGTTTTATACCACAAGGTTTTTGATGAAGAGTGCAATCAATATGAGAGAGAGAGAGAGAGAGAGAGAGAGAGAGAGAGAGAGAGAGAGAGAGAGAGAGAGAGAGAGAGAGAGAGAGCTTCTTATTCTCCTGTGTAATGAGTGAGAGTGATGGCCAGAAATGACATGCCATATGGGGTGGCCTCTACACCACACACAGCCTGAACATCCCCAAGCATCATCTCGAGGTAGGAGTGATCCTATGGGTAGGAAGGGGCACCACCTAGCATAAATGCGGCTAGGACGCAAACATACATGGCCTAGGGTAGCAAATGTGAAAATGCCCTCTAGGTAATCAACATGAAATGGTGGTGTAATAACCGTTCACATGTAGCAAAATGTCTAATCATTGATCATTAGTGTGTGCACAAGAGAGGTACGTGGAAACCTCGGAACAGGGGACAGTGACTAGTGGAGGAGATTGCACATGATGGAGCACGAGTAGGGTGATATACAAGAAGTGAAACATCCCGTAATCCTAGGAAATCAAAATCAAGAATGGATCCCAAAGATCAAGACAAACATTACACCCGTTAGTGGTGAGTGAAGATACTTACAAATGATGGTCTCGACGACTACAAACCTGGTTCTTGGTATTAGGGATGTAAAGTGGAAATAAAAGCGCCATATGGTGCATGGCAAGGTTTGGAGTTAGTGGGGAGGGTTAGTTGAAGGGGAATAGCAAGACAATGCAGCCACCGACGACGTCAATCACCAACATTGGGAGTGATGCCTCCAATCCAAGCGTGCTCATGTTGCTTGGTGGGAGAGTAACGACTACTTCATGTGCCTAGATTGGTCGTGATTAGTGACTCAACGTGGTGTGGTGAATCATGGGGGGATGGTGATGTTGCCAATGCTAAAATGCCCAAATATTGCAACCAAAACATGATCCCATTAGCTCTAAAGCATGGGTGCACTACGTGCTTAGTGGTGCTTACAATGTAGAGTGTATGGAGCTAGTATGCTCCTCCTACACTTGAGTGTTCTCTGTTGGGTGTCTCCTCTTCCCTGTGTATATGTTGTCTTTGTGTTAAGAGGAGGCCTCTTTATATAGGCTTGAGAGGTGGTCCTTACCCACTCGTCATTGCAAATATCCTGTGGTTGCTGTAGAAGGCCTAGATGCCTCTCTAGTGAAAGAGATAGAGAGAGACAGAAGGTAGAGATAGGGAGAGGAAAGAGTGGGATGGGTAGATTTTTTTACAATCCACTAGCCATGGCTAGGTTATTAGGGAAGAGTGGGGTTTTAGGGTATTTACAAGGGTTTTGTCAATGGTTCGGGTGGTCGGGTGAGGTTTTAGTGTTGTCGGAGTCGGTTTTTGTGGTGAGAAGCCGATATGTTTTGAATTACGTCCTTTCGGTGCTGGCCGGGGCATGCCTTCGGCGCCACTTCTTGTTTTGGTGTTGGCAATGCGCAAGTTGGCCTCCTTCTTTCCTTTGATGTTGGTGTCGATAGTTTCCTTTCCTTCTTTTTTTTGTTGTGAGTGCGTATATGCATGTGTGCATGTATGGGTTATATATATATATATATACACGGTTTTTCTGCGCAAGGAGATGGGGGTGACGAGCAGCGGCAACGCTGAAGGGGAGGGGGTGTGAGGGGTGAGTGTGTGTGTAATCGCCCCTGCACCTACGGGCCTGTCTGCGCCGACACCGAGAGCAAGAGAGAGAGCGTGAGAGAGTGAGCGATGGCGGGCCTAAGAAGGTTAGGGAGAGGGTGAGGGACAGCGAGAGCAAGAGAGAGAGCGTGAGAGAGTGAGCGATGGCGGGCCTGAGAAGGTTAGGGAGAGGGTGAGGGGGTTGAGGGAGAGGGCAATCCCGTGCGGCCTATGGCCTTGTCCGAGAGGACGCGCAAGGGGGGGGTTTTAATGAAGTCAAGGGTGGAATATATATAAAAAAGGAGGATGTATTATTAAGCTCCCCTTATGGGCTGTTCACACACCGAGGGAGAATAAGGAAGAGAGAAAAGGGGGGGGGGGGGGGGGGGGGGTCATCCCGTGCGGCCTATCCGTGGAAGAAAATAAGGGGAAGGAGAGAGAGGGGTGTGTGGGGCAAATAAAGTACGGATCATGATAAAAGAGAGGGAGATTTGTTTTTGAAAAAAACGTTGTCCGCTGCCATTCGTTCCCTAGAATTCAGCTTCTGGCCGGGCTAGAGTGCGGTGCTGACAACCCGGCATCATTAGCCCTCTCCCTTAGGTTAGGGCATTCATGTCTCTAACTCATCTGCTTGATCACTATCGTTGGAGGTGGCATTTGATGGTGTATCCTCATCTGGAATGTCGATAGGTGGAGTCTGGTCATATCAAAGAAAATAAGGCTTGAGCCGCCAACCGTTTACCCTGGTTTAATGAAGTTTTCCATCAGCTTCCATAAGCTGGTAGCTTCCATTGGCATACTTTTTCCTGATGATGAACGGGCCTTCCCATCGGAGTAGGAGTTTCTTATCTTTGCACGTGTCGAAGCGATTGTCGTAGCGGAGCACCAACATTCCTTTCTTCAATTCTTTTTGCTGTAGATGCTGGTTGAAGCTAATCCGTCTGTGCTCTGATTGTGCCGCATAATAATTTATTGCTTCTTCTCTGTCCAGCTGTAGTCTTTCCAAGTCGATGATGTGATCTCTCAAATGCATGTTAGGTCATTGAAGTTGGCTTGCCATTACTCTGAGACTTTGTAGTTGCACTTCAATGGGCAAGATTGCTTCCTTACCAAATACTAGATGATACGGTGTGAATCCCAAGGATGTACGGAATGAGCTTCGGTAGGCCCACAAAACTGGTAGTAGGTACTTGTCCCAGTCTCCAGGATGATTGTTTACCTGCTTGGTAATAATTTTAGAAACCATTCCATTCACCTTTTCAACTAGGCCATTACATTGAGGGTAATATGGTGAAGAGTGCCTCCTTGTAATACCAAGTTTCTGCATTAATTCTCCTACCAAGTCTGCTCTGAAACCTGGCCCTCTATCAGATATGATCTCTAATGGTGTGCCAAACCTACATCATATGTGCTCGTAGATGAACTTAGCTACCTCTACCACTGTGATTCTAGTAGTGGTTGTAACTTTCGCCCATCTAGTCATTTAGTTGACCCCCATGATGATGTAAAATTTTCCTGACCCTAGGCAATGGTCCTATAGCATCGATACCCCACTTTTCAAACGGTACATATGAAAGAATAGGCGTTTGTGGTTCAGGCATAAGTGACCTAGTGCCAGCCTTTTGACACAGCTTACACGTTGTGAGCGGGATGAAAACACACACAGCGCCTCTATAACGACCTGACACACACTCTTGGGAAGATACACACACACACACACTATGGGGCACCACTCGGCTTACACAACACACCTGGCCGAGACAGGGAACACACCTCTGGAGTGAGAGGAGAGAGACTATCCACTTGCCCACTCCACACAGACACACACACACCCAAAAAACTCAGCCCAAAAGAGGATAATTTCTGATGTTTAGATACAAATGAGCTTGGGCCAACACCAATGGGGCAAATAGCTCACACAATATGGGTAAAAGATACCAGATACAATCACAAACTGGAGCAGAAACTTCGCTCATAGGAGAAACTTACACAGAAAAACAGCAGGAAAAGAGTGAGGAATTTGGCAAAATGGACAACGCCATCGCGTCCGGAACGGCCCAAAACCCCAGTCTACAATGTCAAAGTGCTCAAATCCGACCTCGGACGAGCAGTTTATGGCCAAAACAGGCTCCAAAATGAGCAAAAACACAGCTGCGGATGTTCCTTCTCTCTTCTTCACGTTTTTTTTGGTCTTCTCTCAGTTTTTTCAGTTCCCACACTTAGCTTTATTAGTTGGGCACCCTTGGCCTTTTAGATGACCTCAAACGGACCCCGAACAGGCCAAAAACTGACCTCGCAGTGCATAGTTGTCACCTTTTTGCATCATTCGCACACCTGGCACTCAGCTTTTTTCCACTAATGCATCTCGCCACCACGTGAAGTGGCCCCAAAAAGTGGTCCTAATGATGACCTTTCTGCATAACTCTCACAAGAAAACACCCACGTTGTGTCCGTCCTCATCCGCGTGCAAATATTGACCTCGTTCGCCCTCCTGACGCCACTAGATGCCATCTAACGCACTTGCTGACCTCACGTCGTCGGCCCACGGATAGCTTCCTCGAGAAGTTTTACGCGCTATAAACTCCTCATTATTGTAGAAAAAACATACTGGTATTGGTAACGATGAAAATCGATGAACTATGTACATGCTGTCCTACCTGTACACATGTGGGCCCCACGTAACCACCTGGCTAAGGAAAATGGGCAATTCTTTATTTGATGCACCATGCATGTGTATGTACATATGCGCAATCCCTTGCTCCAAAAAACTCCTGACATAATTTGCCCACCCCCTAGCCTGCTAGAGCATTCATGCTCAGCAGCAACACTAGTAGATGCTCATTCCACCTGGATCCCACACGAAAACACTTGGCATTCCTTGCATCAAAAGCTTAATCAAACTTTCACCTGGTTCCCAAGGAAAACCTGTAGAGAGGCCATTTATCAACCTCCCATCAAGAAAATCATCAATTACTTTGGCATAGACCTGCATGTGCAAATATATCTCCTTCCCCATAGCTGAGAGGTCTCCACTGATCATTTGTGTCATCAATTCATGCTTCTTTGACAACTCAACCTTGGTTTGCATCAGCCCTTCAATCACTTCATAAGGCCCTTCACTTTCATCTTCAACCTCATTCGCAAATGCAACTAAACCAATCTCCTGGATTTCTTTGTCCATCAAAAGAAATGCAACATCAGCATCCTCATCACTGCTGGTAGTGCTATCACTGTCCTCATCTGTCACCGTGGAAGAGTCTTCATCACTAGACTCATCCTCATCTTCATAAAGCTCCTCTAATCGTTTCCTTGTGTCCATATTATAAAGCTTCTTGGTACCTGTCTTTCCATAGAGGCTAATCGTACCATGTCGCCAATCTTGAACAGCTCCCACTGCACGTAACCATGGTCTGCCCAGTATAATAGGATATGCTCCCAACCCTGCTGGCATCACATGAAAATCAACCACTGTCTTTGCATCATATGCCTCCACTTCTAAGCTCTTTACAACACCCAAGCATTTTACTTTTTGATGGTTTGCCAATCTGATCCGAAACCCTGACACCCCAGCCACTGTGAGACCCATCTTCTCAATGCATGAGTGTGTTATGACGCATATTTGGGCTCCGCCATCCACATAACCTTGTCCCAAATTTTTCCTTTTATGCCACACACCTTTACTGAACCTCTCTCTGGCTCTATCTCCATGGGGTTAACCATCCTCTTCCACTGTCGCTTTAGCTTAGGCACCATCTCTATAAGCTGCTTAAAAGTAACATCTGCCTTCCTGCTCGTCAGATCCTCCCTCAAGTCATAGCTTAATTGCCCATCCCCTAGTGGAAAATCTGAAACATGAAACTTTCGATGAGCTCTCCTTTTCCTCTTGGCCTTGACATCCTCGCCTTCATGGCTCTTTCCTTTCTTCTTACTAGGACCTGGGGCACTTCTTCTTTCCTTTTTTTCTGTGGTCCTCTTCCCAATAGGCATCACTAATGTATCCTCTAGCTTTGATGCCTTCTCCAAGGTGACTACACTTAGCACTTTTGTCTTTCCCTTTTCCTCCTGGGTTAGTCCACTCGTTCCTTCGTCTCCCTTAATTTCGATGCCATAATCATTTGACCTAGTTAGCACCTGTCTTGGCAATGGATACATGTCTCCCCCCATCCTTGGTGGCTTATCACATTGCGGGCTGATGTGACCCAACTCTCCACAATTATAACATGTGGGCGTCTGCCTCCAAAACCTACTATTACTTTGTCCAGCACCATTCCTAGGTCTTTCTTCACCTCCTGGATGATTTGCAAACCGCCCTCGACCTCGATTATTTCCCACTTGACCTAGCATGTTTAGGCTGAGATTCTTCATCAAATTAACCACTTGCCTCATGTCTTGCCTTAGCCCATCATCTTGCACTGCTGTAGTGACCACTGCTGGCATAACCTGAGTAGTAACAGGAACTACTGGTTCATGATGAACCCCTGACATACGACCTTGTAAAGAGTCCATAGGCTGAAATTCAGACCTCATTGGCAAAGACTCCACCCCTAACTGGCTCATTTTCCTCAGCTTCCACTCTTTGTTCCTTGCTACCTCTAGTGCATCTTCATATGTCCTAGGCTTCTTTAGCTCCACTCTCCAACGTATATTCTCCCAAAGACCAGCCAAGAACCTGTCCTTCTTCATCATGTCAGGCGGGGGTACCTGTGGTGCTAAAGCCTTGCACATTCGCTCCCATGCCAATGAAAACTTACGTATGTACGCATCTACTGGCTCACCTTCCTTCTGCACCAAACCTTGTACTTCTTGCCACACTTTGTCAGGATCTTCTATATTCACAAACTCCACTTCCAATCCATGCCTTAGATTGTCCCAACTCAATCTTATAGGTGGATCTGCTGCATGCAACTCCTCTTTAAATGCCTTGGACCAAACTCGTGCATCACTCTTCAAACAAATTTGGAGAAGGCGTAACATTTGCGTAGGGTCATGAATCTGGTTGCTAATGCAGGCAACCTCCATCTTTTCCAGAAAGTCCTCCACATCTTCATCACTTCTTCCATGAAACTCCGGATAAGAGAAAGCCATGGCTAGAGGACCCCTTCAAACACACATGCAAGAACCCAAAACTTTTCACTACCCAATCCCCAGAAACTTCAATGGAGCTCAGCTTTAGATGAGAACAAACACATGCACATCAAATGAGTTTTCATAGTTGATCATCGGAATTACAACAGGCAAAGGACATTCCAGGATCTCTCTCAATCTTCTTGGCCCAAACATAAAGACTATGCGCTGTTGAAAAAAGATCTTCCTGGACACATGAACATTAATCTGAATTCTTTGAGTTAAATGAAAAGGAGTGAACTGAGGGCCATTTTGATCATCCATTAAAGCCAACCATGAAGCTCCCAAGAAAGCACACCTATCTTATCCTCTGATTTTGCCAAAATTTCAGCAGCATAACAACATAAAATGGCTCAATAGACCAAAAGACCAGCCATCATAACTTGGAAAAATTTTGACAGAGTTTCCCCAGAAGTAGAGCAATGAGAACCCAAAATATAGAATGTATCTGTATGCATAAACTGCCAACAATAGAACCCGAGCATCAAATAGGACTCACTAGTACATAGCCTATGGCGAGGTCATGAAAAGGGTGCTCCAGCTACCTGTATCACCGAAAGGATCTCCACATTTGAGAATCCCCCAGCTCAATAAAACCTCACGCTATCGACCCTCACACGAAGGCTAATGCAAATCGCGTATAGTCAAGTCTCAGAAATGACTATCTTCCAGACCAAGTCTCAGAAATGGCTGGGACTGCCAAATACAACCGAGTATGGCTCCACAAATGCATACAATGGCAGTTTCCACAAGTAACGTACAATCCAGCAGACAATGCGCTCAAAGAGGCGCCAAATGATGCATACCCACAACAACTGCAAGTGACACCACTACTATAGTATATCACTGTACTCCAGCTACCTGTACCTGTGGGAATCACTTATACCTGTACCTGTCCCTGTAACTTGTAACCTGTAACCTGTAATCTGCAACCTGCAACTTGTAACCTGTAATCCCGAATCTCGAAGCTTGAAGCTCGAAGCAGAAGGTACTCGAAGAAGATCCTCAGTGGGGGCACCAAAAGAATGTGAGCGGGATGAAAACACACACAGCGCCTCTATAACGACCCGACACACACTCTTGGGAAGATACACACACACACTATGGGGCACCACTCGGCTTACACAACACACCTGGCCGAGACAGGGAACACACCTCTGGAGTGAGAGGAGAGAGACTATCCACTTGCCCACTCCACACAGACACACACACACCCAAAAAACTCAGCTCAAAAGAGGATAATTTCTGATGTTTAGATACAAATGAGCTTGGGCCAACACCAATGGGGCAAACAGCTCACACAATATGGGTAAAAGATACCAGATACAATCACAAACTGGAGCAGAAACTTCGCTCATAGGAGAAACTTACACAGAAAAACAGCAGGAAAAGAGTGAGTAATTTGGCAAAATGGACAGCGCCATTGCGTCCGGAATGGCCCAAAACCCCAGTCTACAATGTCAAAGTGCTCAAATCCGACCTCGGACGAGCAGTTTATGGCCAAAACAGGCTCCAAAATGAGCAAAAACACAGCTGCGGCTGTTCCTCCTCTCTTCTCCACGTTTTTTCTGGTCTTCTCTCAGTTTTTTCAGTTCCCACACTTAGCTTTATTAGTTGGGCACCCTTGGCCTTTTAGATGACCTCAAACGGACCCCGAACAGGCCAAAAACTGACCTCGCAGTGCATAGTTGTCACCTTTTTGCATCATTCGCACACCTGGCACTCAGCTTTTTTCCACTAATGCATCTCGCCACCACGTGAAGTGGCCCCAAAAAGTGGTCCTAATGATGACCTTTTTGCATAACTCGCACAAGAAAACACCCACGTTGTGTCCGTCCTCATCCGCGTGCAAATATTGACCTCGTTCGCCCTCCTGACGCCACTAGATGCCATCTGACGCACTTGCTGACCTCACGTCGTCGGCCCGCGGATAGCTTCCTCGAGAAGTTTTACGCGCTATAAACTCCTCATTATTGTAGAAAAAACATACTGGTACTGGTAACGATGAAAATCGATGAACTATGTACATGCTGTCCTACCTGTACACATGTGGGCCCCACGTAACCACCTGGCTAAGGAAAATGGGCAATTCCATACCATCTATTTGAAGGAATATTTATTTTTCCGATGTTGTGGCGACCTATTATTAAAATTAAAAGTATTCCTAATGGCTTCAAAAAAATTAAAAGGTGCTCCCAATTCAAAGATTCCTTTCAAAAACAAGAAAAATGATGCATTAATCTATAGCACGTAATGACAAGCAATGACAAAGCATATAGATTTGCAACAATATTACCTAAGAAAGATGAATACAATGTTCCAAGCGAGCAAGAGAGAGAGAGAGAGAGAGGGAGAGAGGAAAACACTGAAGAGAACTTAGAAAAAAACACTAAAGGAAAATTGAAAGAGCAGAGAAACACCTATTTATATGGACACAAAAGGTCTTTTGATTGTCCATCTTCATTTGTCTTTTGACTTTCCACCTTCATTCGTCTTTTGACTTTCCACCTTCATCTATCTTTTCATTTCCTTAAACTCACCTTTCACTTATGCATTTAATATGTTTTGAAAGATTTTTTTTTCTGAAATTGGGGAGACATAATAGCCACTAGACTTTAGAGAAGCAAACTTTGAGTAATGTTTCATCTCCACTTT
Source organism: Adiantum capillus-veneris (assembly GCF_014529385.1). Taxonomy (NCBI): domain Eukaryota; kingdom Viridiplantae; phylum Streptophyta; class Polypodiopsida; order Polypodiales; family Pteridaceae; genus Adiantum; species Adiantum capillus-veneris. The sequence goes on from NC_140932.1 coordinate 56,130,234, forward strand.
AGAAAAACTACTATTTTAAAATTACACTTAGTAGGTGAGAAAATGTCACATTTGTGGGTAATATACAATGGCATTCACCTTGATGTTATGATCTTCTTTTATCTACGTAGTCTACTCACTAAGTATCACAATATTTGATGCACCATGCATGTGTATGTACATATGCGCAATCCCTTGCTCCAAAAAACTCCTGACAACGTCTTGCACCAGTGGTGTACATCTGGATTGAGGCTAGGCCATATGACCGCAAGATTTTCCTACTTGTTATGTCTAGGGCAAAGTGACCACCACAGACCCGTCATGACAACTAGCAATTACTCCCGTGATTTCATGAGAGAGAGGGATCTTCCGGAGTATTTGGTCCTTACCCTTACAGTACAAACCATCATTAATGAGCCGATACCTTGTGGCCTTCCGCGTCAGCCATTGCTTTTGTCCCTTTGTTAAATCCGATGGGCATTCTCGTGTTTCCAAAAAATGCATGATATCAGGTAAGGCATCACTTCCTTGAAATAGAGGGAGCTTTAGCTTTATAGCCCCAACCAACACTTCCTGCAGTCTTTCACTTGCTAGAGCATCTGCTTCATGGTTTTGAGCCCTTGGGATATGGTGTATTTGAACTTCTTCAAACTTACCCAACAAGGTTTTTACACCACTTAAGTGAGTCCTCAAGCCAGGATTCTTGCATGTCCATACTCCATTTACTTGCCTTACCAAGAGTAGAGCATCCCCAAATACATTAAGGCGTTGTACGCCTTGCGAGACGCACCATTGTAGACCCTTGGTTAGTGCTCCATACTCAGCTTTGTTGTTAGAATGTGAATCTAACAAATGACCAATCAAAAATACCTTTACCCCTTTGTCATCAAAAACCACTATGCCTGCAACTGCCTTGTCGGATGCTCGCTTGTAAGCTCCATCAAAGTAGAGAGAGTGTGCTCCTTCTACCATCGGTGGTACTGGAAGTGATCAAATTTATTCCATCTTAGATTGCTTCTCTTTCCTCTCAAAGCCTTGGTAGGTCATGAATCCTCCCAAGCTTGCCCTTGTCGTGCTTTCCACTTGTACCATGTAGTCAAATTCTTGCAGACGAACTAGCCATTTAGTAATCCTAGCAGACACATCCATGTGTTGTACAACATAGGGAAACATCTCATCCGTGGTTAGAATCACAAATTGCTTAGGCAGCAAATATGACCTAAACTTTGTAGTTGCAAATCTAAGAGCTAGGACTAAGTGCTCCACATGGGTGAAACCTTTCTCTGCTGGCTTTCATCATTCGACTAGAGAAGTAGATTGGCCTCATGAAAGATTTTTTTGTATCCTTTTAGAGTAGCACAGCCCCCAATGATTCATCACCCACGCTTGAGGTGACATAGAATTTTTCATCCCACTTAGGTGGTCAGATAGTTGGTAGGGTGGCTAAGACCTTCTTTACCTTGTTGTAGTGATGTTCTCTTTCCTCGTCCCAAGTGAAAGTTGATTTTTGAGTGAGATGTTGCAGCGGTAGAACAAGTTGTGATAGTAGTTGTATGAATCTACTCAAGTACCTCACTTTTTATAGAAAAGAGACCAATTGACGTGTGGTTGTTGGTGAAGGTAGGGCTATGAGTGTGGACACGATCGGCGTTGATACCTTTTGCTGAAATTTCATGGCCTAGTAAAATGACTTTACTCTTCCCAATGTGGCATTTATCCACATTTAATTGCCCGCCTAGGCTTTGTAACCTGGCCAATCATTTAGTTACCTTTTCTAAGTGTGAAATGCGAGAGCTATATATACAAAAATCATCAATGAACACTCTTATGGATGTTCCAAAGAATGGTTAAAAAACATATGTGACATATCTTTGGAATGTGGCAGGTGCATTTGTGAGACCAAATGGCATAACTCTATATGCAAAACAACCCCATGGCATGATAAAAGTGGTTTTTAGCTGGTCTTCCAAGGCTATGCGTATTTGAAAATATCCAGAATAACCATCACACACGGTGTAGCATTCAAAACCCGCTACTTCATTCAAAATTTCATTCAAGAAAGGGAGAGGAAAGTGATCTCTCTTTGTAGCTGCATTTAGTGGTTTGTAGTCAACGCAAACCCTCCACTTACCATTCTTTTTAGGAGTCACTACTACGGGTGACACCCACCCTGAGTTTTCTACAGGATATATGAATCCTTCTTCGAGCAACTTCCTTACCTCGGCCAAGAGTGCCTTTTCTTGTATGACCCCCAGTCATCGTAGCTTCTGCACAATTGGTTTTACCCTTTCCTTCAGCTTAATATGATGTTCCACCACTGTAATGCCTGTGATTCTTTCATAGTTGTCAATGAACAGGTCAGGAAATACCATCAACATTATCTTTCTCCTCAAGTGTTAATTCCGTGGACAACATACCCTTCAACCTACTTTCTCCTAAGCCAAGTGATTTGATCTCGTTTTCATTGTGTTGCCCTTCTGGTCACGGATTACTAGTTGTGCTTACCCTTTGTGGATCCTTTATGATGATGTCCATCACATCGATGGAACTGTCACTTTTGTCGGTGGATGTGGTCTCCTCCTCAGAAGTGGAAGACTCGCTAGTGGTTTCACCTGCTGACGTTTCCAGATTCATTTGCTTCTGCTTGCCAATCTTCATGTCGTAGTAGATTGTCTCCCCTTTCTACCGGTCATGCGTAGAAGGCTAGTGCCCCAGTGCTGTTTTGCCTTCATGGCCATCAACCATGGCCTTCCCAAGATTAGTGGATAGCCCTCCCCCTTAGTAGGCATTGCAAAAACATCTACCTCTACCTCAGTGTTGAAAGCTTTTATCTTCACAGCACTTACCACACCTACACACTTTACCTTTGCGTTGTTTGCCATCTTTGCCTTGCATGGAGAAGGCCTGTCAACCTCAAGCCCTAACTGAAGCATCATAGCTTTGCTCATCACACAGATTTGTGCACCTCCATCAATGTAGGTGTTTCGAATCCTCTTTCATTTTATGTTGACGTCGATAGTTGGAAGGATGTCATCCATGTTGCAATCCGAAATTGCCCCGGCTACCTTTGCTTTGGAGCGTCTTGTACTCACCATTTTGGACCATTGCCACCTTACCTCACTCAAGCTTCCATGGAGATGCGGAGTTCATCTAGTTGTGCTTGGAGCTCTTCTTCTTCTGTCGTCCAGTTAGCGAATCCTGCTAGCCATTCATCCATCCACAAAAAATTAAGAGTTTCAGTCTTGTAAACTGGAGGGTTTCATGAAAGGATCCTCGGTGGGGGCGCTTAGAAAATGATGGCCGAAAATGACATGCCATATGGGGTGGCCTGTACCACACACAGCCTGAACATCCCCAAGCATCATCTCGAGGTAGGAGTGATCCTATGGGTAGGAAGGGGCACCACCTAGCATAAATGAGGCTAGGAATCAAACATACATGGCCTAGGGTAGCAAACGTGAAAATTCCCTCTAGGTAATCAACATGAAATGGTGGTGTAATAACCGTTCACATGTAGCAAAATGTCTAATCATTGATCATTAGTGTGTGCACAAGAGAGGTACGTGGAAACCTCGGAACAGGGGACAGTGACTAGTGGAGGAGATTGCACATGATGGAGCACGAGTAGGGTGATATACAAGAAGCGAAACATCCCGAATCCTAGGAAATCATTATCGAGAATGGACCCCAAAGATCAAGACAAACATTACACCCGTTAGTGGTGAGTGAAGATACTTACAAATGATGGTCTCGACAGCTACAAACCTGGTTCTTGGTATTAGGGATGTGATGTGGAAATACAAGCACCATATGGTACATGGCGAGGTTTGGAGTTAGCGGGGAGGGTTAGTTGAAGGGGAATAGCAAGACGATGCAGCCAGCGACGACGTCAATCACCAACATTGGGAGCGATGCCTCCAATCCAAGCGTGCTCATGTTGCTTGGTGGGAGAGTAACGACTACTTCATGTGCCTAGAGTGGTCGTGATTAGTGACTCAACGTGGTGTGGTGAATCATGGGGGGATGGTGATGTTGCCAATGCTAAAATGCCCAAAGCTTGTAACCAAAACATGATGCCATTATCTCTAAAGCATGGGTGCACTACGTGCTTAGTGGTGCTTACAATGTAGAGTGTGTGGAGTTAGTATGCTCCTCCTACATGAGTGTTCTCTCTTGGGTGTCTCCTCTTCCTTGTGTATATGTTGTCTTCGTGTTAAGTGGAGGCCTCTTTATATAGGCTTGAGAGGTGGTCCTTACCCACTGGTCATTGCAAATATCCTTTGGTTGCTGTAGAAGGCCTAGATGCCTCTCTAGTGAAAGAGATAGAGAGAGAGAAGGTAAAGATAGGGAGAGGAAAGAGTGGGATGGGTAGATCTTTTTACAATCCACTAGCCATGTCTAGGTTATTAGGGAAGAGTGGGGTTTTAGGGTATTAACAAGGGTTTTGTCGATGGTTCGGGTGGTTGGTGTGAGGTTTTAGTGTTTCCGGAGTCGATTTTTGTCGTGAGAAGCCGAGATGTTTTGAATTACCTCCTTTCGGTGCTGGCTGGGGCGTGCCTTCGGTGCCACTTCTTGTTTTGGTGTTGGCGACGCGCGAGTTGGACTCCTTCTTTCCTTTGATGTTGGTGTCGATAGTTTCCTTTCCTTCTTTTTTTTTGTTGTGAGTGCGTATATGCATGTGTGCATGTATGGGTGTATCTATGGTGTACGTGTACGTATATGTATAGTTTTGTGTGTGTGTATGTAGGTGAATGTGTGTGAATAAATGGTGTGTTTGTATGAGTGTGTGGGAATGGGAGTAGGAGGTGGGGTTTTTTATTAAGTGCATAATATATATATATATACATGCGGTTTTTCTATGCAGGGAGGTGGGGGTGACGAGCGGCGGCAGCACTGAAGGGGGGGGGGTGTGAGGAGAGAGAGAGAGAGAGAGAGAGAGAGAGAGAGAGAGAGAGAGAGAGAGAGAGAGAGAGAGAGAGAGAGTGTAAGCGCCCCTGCTCCTGCGGGCTTGTCTGCGCCGACACCAAGAGCGAGAGATGGAGAGTGTGAGAGAGTGAGCGATGGCAGGCTTGAGAAGGTGAGGGAGAGGATCATCCTGTGCGGCCTATGGACTGGTCCCAAAGGACGTGCAAGGGGGGGGGGGTTAATGAAGTCAAGGGCGGAATTAAAAAAAAAGGAGGATGTATTATTAAGCTCCCCTTATGGGCTGTTCACACACCGAGGGAGAAGAAGGAAGAGAGAAAAAAGGGGGGGCAGGAAAATGAAGGTAGTGAGAGAGGGGGAAGATGGGGAAAGGGGGGGGGGGGGGGGGGGGGGGTTCATCCCGTGTGGCCTATCGGTGGAAGAAAATAAGGGGAAGGAGAGACAGGGGTGTGTGGGGCAAAGAAATACGGATCATGATGAAAGAGAGGGAGATTTTTTCCTGAAAAAAACGGTGTCCGCCATTCGTTCCCTAGAATTCAGCTTCTGGCCGGGCTAGAGTGCGGTGCGGACAACTCGGCATCAAGAGATTTTGTGTAGAGCAAGAAGATGGTGATAAGGAGCTTTGCTTCACCATCGGTAAGTATATGTATGTAGGAATGCATATATAGGTAAGTATATATATAGGTAAGCTTTGCTTCACCATCGGTAAGTATATGTAGGAATGCATATATAGCTCTACAACTATGCAACTTTATGTGTGTCTCTATATGAGAGTTTAATGCTCCTTATAGAGGATCTAGAGAGAGAGAGAGAGAGAGAGAGAGAGAGAGAGAGAGAGGGGTTTACAAAGGTAAAAAAAAACTCTCTCCTGAAGAGTTTGAAGCTTTTTGCAAGGACCATAAGTGTTTTTTGTGTGGGGAGCAAGGACATGACTATAGTTTTTGCCCCAAGAAAAATGTTCACAATGATACTCCTAGAGCTTCTACCATCGAAGCTCCAAAAGAGGATGCTCATTGCTAAGGTGCACCTCTCTCCTATGCTTGAGGAAAGGTAAGGGAGCATGATTTCTTCATCTTGTTTGACCCTGGCTCTACTCGCAACTTCATATCAACGGAGTTGGCCACCAAGTTGGGCATTCAAACTTTTGAGATGGGAGATGCTGTAATGGCCGACACTACTTTTGAGGGACAACAAGCCTCCATTACTCCATTGATTGGGAAGTTGAGGCTCCATGTCTGAAGCTATGTTGACAAAGAAGACTTTTTCCCTCTCTCCTCTTCAACATGAGGATGCTATCCTAGGGGCACCATGGTTCAACCACATGGCTGCCAACATGAAGTTTCCTGAAAGGAGAACCTCCTTCACCTACATGGGAAAGAACATGATATAGATGCTAGTGAGTTTGGTCATACTATACCACTTGTAAATTCACCTGCTTTTGATAAATCAATGAAGAGCTCAGTTTTTGCGTACATGATTTTTGTCAAAGAGTCCCTAAAAGGTCCTAATGTTTCATTAAGTGTAAATGGTAAGAATCAAGAAGAGTTAGACTTGTCTAATTTTCTAAAAGGATTCCAAGATGTGCTCATCGATGATATCCCTATGGACTTACGTCCAAAACAAGGGGATGATGACCATCGAAATTGAGCTCCTACCAGGAAGCTCACCGCCTAACAAGCCTCCTTATCGAGTTTCTCAAGCTCAACAAGAGGAGATCATGAGGCAAATACAAGAATTAGTTGACAAAGGGATGGTGAGGCCTAGCTCCTCTCCTTTTTGTTCTCCAGTCCTTCTAGTGCAAAAGAAAGATGGTACATACCGTATGTGTGTGGACTATTGAGCACTAAACCATATCACTATCAAAAATAGATTTTCCGTGCCTTGGGTAGAAGATTTGTTTGATAAGCTACAAGGATCCACTTACTTCAGTAGGATTGACCTTAAAAGTGGCTATCATCAAATAAGGATAGTGGTTGAAGATATCCTAAAGACCGCGTTTCACACAACGTTTGGTCTTTATAAATATCTAGTCATGCCTTTTGGCTTGACTAATGCACCAGCCACGTTCAGTCGTTTAATGGAGAAAATATTTAGACCCTACCGCAAATTCACTACAGTGTTCTTTGATGATATCATCATCTACTCCAAGTCTTTGGAGGAACATAAGCAACATCTCCAAGTGATTTTTCAAGCATTGAGGGAGAACAAGCTTTTTCACAACCAAAAGAAAACCAAAATTTTCCTTCAAGAGATTCAATAGTTAGGTCATATTATCTATCAAGATGGTATCCGTACGGATCCATCAAAGTTAGAGGTAATAAAGCATGGCATAATCCAAGGAATCTACATGAGCTAAGAAGATTTATTGGTATGTGTGCATACTATAAATGCTTCATAGCAAAATTTTCTCAAATAACAGGACCATTACATGACTTAACGAAGAAGAACATTAAGTATTTATGGACTTCGAAGGAGAAAAATGCTTTTGACAAGCTCAAAGAGAAGCTTACCTCCCAACCAGCTCTCATGCTTCCGGATCTCATGCCAGATTCATAGGAAACTTAAGGAACACCATCCGCTCACTAGGATACACCTGTCCCTAAGCTTCTACACTCAAAACCCATCTGTGGAAAACGCATAGGATGACAGAGCCGAATTTTGAAAGTGCCCGAAACTGAAATTTATGAGTACCTATGCGTAGCTTATGTCGCCACGATTCTATAGACTACTAGCACGCAGAAAACAGACATCGTTCGATACACTTACGGCCACAAATAGCTCGTAGATGCGTCGGCGTGTGCGCTTCGTCTCGCGGGGAATGCTTGGCGTCGTCGCGTAGCTCTCCTCAAGCCTACAGCAATGGTGCAGTCGGATCTCCAATGTGCTAAGCGAGCTGGGCGTAGCGGGAGGATGAAGCTCACACTCACTCTCTTTCTCTCTCACACACAGTAAACGGCAGCGCTAAGTTTGATTATGATAAAAGTTTTCTTTACAAAATGACCTAGGTACCTTATATACTAAGGCTACCTTAGGTTTATCTACCTTAGGTTTAACCAAAAATGGGGTTGAAAGGGTCAAATGGCTTTGTATTTACAATCTGGAAGTGCCATTGCACCCCGGCTTTTAAAACTAGAATAACTACTCATTACAAATGACGTTTATAGCCATAATCCGCAGCATTTTTATAACTCGCAAAAGATAAGACTTTGGTACGAAACTTGAGTTATGTTGTGTTGTTGACCCAACGGTCAACATTCCGCCCTTCCGCGTTCATGTCGTCCCCGACATGACCTGATTGTCGATGGGGATGTGGTTTTTGTTGTCGTTTTGTTGTTGGAAAGAAAGTATAGACTATAGCCTTTGCAGTAGCTTGTCTTGTTCGTCGAATCCGATGTACATAGTCTTCACATGATTCAAGAAAATCATAATTGATGACAAACTTTATGTCTTTCACATCCACGCTCCGAGCTGCAGCATCTGTTTCTGTCATTATAGGTCTACTGACATATCTAAATTCAAAAAGAACCCAATGTCGTTTTACTTGACTCTTATCATCATGGATAGAGAAAGATCCATCCATCATTTGCTCCAGCAAATCTGTCAATTCGGAGTATTTGTGATTCTCAGAAACAACTTCTACAATCTGTAGAATTGAGTGATTGGCTTTCTGATCTTGTGAGCCAATGAAAACTTTGTAAGGATTTTGTCTTGTGATTACTCTTATATCTTCTCTTTGTCATTGAGGACTTCTTTGTTCTTGAGTTATGTTGTGTTGTTGACCCAACGGTCAACATTTTGCTGTTGTTTTGGCTTCATCTGTTGCACTGCTTGTAACTTTGTCGAACCACAACAAGAACTATGATCCATTAGAGCGGATATCTATCATTGTAACCATTCATCTTTTGAGATCCTCTGATTACTTTTATGTATGCTCTTCTTCATTGGGGACTTCTTTGTTCTTGTGCAATCATGTTGTTAGTGTTGTCTGCAACTTTTGTCATTGCAGGCCATTCTTCGACTCGCCATTGAGGAGAAGTATGCTATGATCTGAAATTGGTGCTCCAATTCATTTGTCAATTGATTTGAGTAGCATTTACTTATTGTTGATGTAGAAGGAATATGTACAAGAGGATGGTGATATGTGTCTTTAGATTAGGGTCTAAAACCTGGATGACCAAAGGGAAAAACCCGGTGGGAAAAAAATGCCTTTGGTATACGCTCTTATTGGACTTGAGCAGTTGAACGTGAAGTACATGTTCATGAAAGGTGAGTGCTTGGGTGAAACACGGAAAGAGTGCCTGATGCATGTGCCAATTATGGGACACTCTATATGTTGAGATGTCGAGCTCTACACCTTGAGCTGGCATCCACTACGGGTCTTGGCCGCTTACGGCATTTACTCACTAGCGCGTTAGGTGACCGACACGGAGGATCTCTGCCAGTGATTCTACAGCTGGACTACACTTATAGTGCCAGCCTAGTACGCTTCTAGCGAGTTCACACTTAGTGACCGCATGTACATATGTGCTACTTTTCAGCATTAGCACTTAGTCATTTTGTACTCTCTTTTCTGTGAAGAAGAAGAAGAAGCTTTCCATCTCTGTGTGCTTTGTGCTTGTCTTGTGTAGCTCTCTTGCATCCTCATTCTTTACATGGTATTAGAGCCTGGTGCAGGCAAGAGAGGCTAAGAGAGCAAGAGCATCACAATCCCTTCGTTCGCAATCCACAACCAGATGCCGAAGGCGCCTCGCGTAGCGAAATTTTTTTATAGGGGTTTTTCGCACAAGTTTCTGAACAGGTCTCCAAAGTGCAGTATACAGAGATTTACTGTACAAGTACAGTGGTTGTATGTACGCTTGATTGTGGACACTCGTTGAGTGTAAAAAGCGTTACAAGAACCACGATAGCAGGTTCAACAGATTTGCAGGTTTTTGCAGATTGCAGCTATTTTGTCTTAGTGCTTCAAGATGTCTGACGGTTTCAGTCATATTGTTACTGAGAAGCTTGAGAAAAATAACTACCCTGCATGGAAGTTCAGAATAACAAATTTCCTAAAAGGAAAAGGTTATTGGGACTATGTAGAAGGAGACAATGAAAAGGAACCAGAGATTCCCGAGGCAAATGCTACAGCAGAACAAAGGAAAGCTTTGAGGGACTGGCAACAAGGCCAGAGCAAAGTGATGTATTGGCTTTCTATGAGCATCACAGATGGCATGATGGGCTATCTACAGGATGCTGAAACCCCCGCCATTGCATGGAAAAACTTAGGCAGAGTGTTCGAGGTGAACACCAAGGCCAGGAAGCTTCAACTAAATTCGGAGCTAAATCAGGTTAAGAGGAACAACCTCTCCATCAATGATTATGCTTTGAAGATCAAGAGTATCATTGAGGCTCTTGGATCTATTAAAGTCTCAGTGGAAGACGATGACATTGTCCGTGCATGCTTGGATGGTCTAGGAGATGAGTATGTACATTTTAGGTCTTCCATGAATACAAGAGACGACATCCCCGTGTTCCAAGATTTGATTTCTATGCTTATTCTTGAGGAGAAGAACCTTGACACATCTTCTTCTCATGGCAGAAATAATTCTGAACAGGCCTTCTATTCTAACTCCAACAGAGGTAGAGGTAGAGGTCGTGGTCGAGGCCCAAGGGGTTGCAGGGGCCAATTTCTGGAAGGTCAATCAAATCAAAACAATACAGGTGGCAGGGGAAACCAGTCTCAAGGCAGGGGGAGTCAAAGAGGTCGTGGTGCAGGATCAAGCAGGCAGCAACATACTCCAGATAGTAGAGAATGTTGGACTTGTGGTGAAAGAGGTCACATGTCACGTGACTGTCCAAAGGGAAAAGCAAGTGGAAAGAGAGAACAGGGCAACTATGCATCTACTAGCAGAGATGCAGATGACAGCAAAAACGAGCGCATGTTTGTTATGCAACATGTAATGAATACAATGACTGCAGAGAATTCCACCCAAGATGATGTTTGGTATGTGGATTCAGGTGCCTCTAATCACATGACGTCTCGTGGAGAGTGGTTTAGAGATATGCGCAAACCAGATGTGTCAGGCTATGTGCAGACAGGAGATGACACAGCTCACCCCATTGCTCATGTAGGGGACATACCTCTAAATACGAAGAGTGGGAAATCAAAGTACTTAGCAAATGTACTTCATGTCCCAAACATTACAAAGAATCTTGTTTCTGTTGGATAAATGGTTGAGCAGGGTTTGCAGGTTCGCTTCAATCCAAATGGCTGTTATGTAGAAGATTTCCAGAATGGCTGTAAGCTGATCACAGAGGGCAAATGTGTGGGCAGAATGTTTACGCTGAATGTAGACATGCCTGAGGTAAAAGCTGCATTATTTGCACAGGGCGCAGGTGTTGTGGCTGATGTTGACATTTGGCACAAACGCATTGGCCATGTCAATGAGCAGAGATTGCGCAGCATGCAATCAAAACAGATTGTAAAAGGTTTGCCCAAATTCAAGGTGGATGGTATGCATAAAGTGTGTGCAGCATGCCAGTTTGGAAAACAGTCAAAGGGCTCATTTCCACATGAGCGCAATGTATGTAAAAAGCCACTTGAGGTGGTGCACACAGATGTTTGGGGTCCAACCGATACTGCAAGTATACATGGTTGCAGGTATTATGTCTCTTTCATTGATGACCATACAAGGAAAGTATGGGTCTACTTCATGCGTAACAAAAGTGAAGTGTTTGGTCACTTTCAAGACTTCAAAGTCATGATTGGGAAGGAGACAGATATCCAAATCAAGACATTGAGGTCAGATGGAGGGGGAGAGTACTTCTCCAATGATTTTTCAGATTTTCTACGAATGCATGGTATACACACGCAGTTTACATGCAGATATACTCCACAGTAGAATGGGGTCGCAGAAAGGAAAAACAGGCACATTGCAGAGGTTGCACGTGCATTGATGAATGAGAAGAACATGCCTCATCATTTCTGGGTTGAAGCTGTAAATACAGATGTGTACATTATGAACAGGACACCTACAGCTGCGGTGCATGATGTAACACCTGAGGAAAAGTTTACAGGTACAAAGCCTGATTTGGCACACTTGAAAGTGTTTGGCTGCATAGCTTACGTGCATGTACCAGATGAGTTGCGTAGGAAATTGGATCCTAAAGCAGAGAAATGTATTCTTGTGGGATATTCCCTTGAACAAAAGGGGTACAGGTGCTACAATCCTACTACACGAGAATTACGAGTGAGCAGAGATGTAGTCTTTGATGAGATGAGCAGTTGGTACAGTAATGCACATGGCACTATTGGGGCTGATGTAAAAGATGATGTGGTTGTACAAAATGTGAGGCCATAGTCACAGGTTTTGAGTGGACCACAAGAGTCCTCTTCTCGTGGCTCTGTTGAGAAACCATGGAATGGTAGACTACGTACGCAGGTTACTCCACCAACAGGTACAGGGAATGTATCACGAAAAGGAAAGGAAAAGGTTGATGAACCTCCCTTTATGGTTGATGCATCATCAGGTTTTTCACATGTAGACATGGATTCAGATGGTTCTGAACAAAGTATTGATGAGGAATTTGGAATTCCGGCTGTCAAGACACCTGGTGTAAGGAAAGTACAAGAAGATGCTAGAGGGCAAAGGAGTGACCCAGGACCACGCAGATCTAATAGAGTCAGAAATCCAGTTCAGAAATCGACTTATGATGGGTATCTAGCGCATCACCAAGCCTACATGGCTAAGGTGATACAGGATGTGGAGCCCACATGTTTTGAGGATGCAGTTGGAAATGTGCATTGGGATGATGCAATGAATGAAGAGATGGCTGCATTGGAAGCAAATGACACATGGGAGTTGGTGCCATTGCCAAGTGGCAAGAAAGCTATTGGCTGTAAATGGGTGTATAAAACCAAGCATAAGGCTGATGGTAACATTGAGCGTCACAAGGTAAGGCTGGTCGCAAAGGGTTATGCACAGACGTATGGCATAGACTATGAGGAGACCTTTGCTCCAGTGGCAAAGATGACGACAGTGAGAGCTGTCATAGAAGTGGCTGCATCTAGAGGATGGATTATGCATCAAATGGATGTAAAGAATGCCTTCTTGAATGGTGAGTTGCAAGAGGAAGTGTATATGGATCAGCCACCTGGTTATGTCGATCCAGGTTACCCAGATTATGTATGCAGACTTCTCAAAGCTTTGTATGGTTTGAAGCAGGGCTCTAGAGCATGGTATGACAGGATTGCCAAGTATCTTGTCAGTATTGGTTTTAGGAGAGCTCATGCTGATCATTCACTCTATGTACGTGAGAGTGATGTGGGGATTGTGGTCATTACCATATATGTAGATGACCTTATTATTGTTGGTGACAATGCTATGGAGATTGACCATGTGAAGGGTCTTCTCAAACAGGAGTTTGAAATGAAAGATTTGGGCGAGTTGCGCTACTTTCTTGGCATTGAAGTGATCAGGACTCCAGAGGGTGTATTGCTGTCACAGAGACAATATGCTTTGGACATGTTGTCAAAGTATGGTATGGCTGATTGTAAGCCGATTTCCATTCCCTTGGATGTGAATGCAAAGCTGAGTGCAGAGAAGGGTGATGTTGTTGAGGATGTCAATATGTACAGGAAGATGGTGGGTAGTCTAATCTACTTGACTATCACAAGGCCAGACTTGAGCTACACAGTAGGCTTGGAGAGTCAGTTCATGCAGCTTCCGAGGAAGCCACATTTGGATGGAGTACGACGCACACTTAGGTACGTGCAAGGGACTCTTGACTACGCATTGTTCTATGCAGCAGATGCACCATTAGCATTGTATGGGTATACATATGCAGATTGGGCAGGTAGCATTGTTGATAGGAGATCTACGAGTGGATTCATGTTCTCTTTTGGGAGTGCTGCTGTTACTTGGAGCAGCAAAAAGCAGCCTACGGTTGCTTTATCGAGCACAGAGGCCGATTACAGAGGTACAACAGTTGCGGCGTGCGAGGTAGCTTGGCTACGCACATTACTTGAGGACTTGGGAGTGCAGGTGGACCAGCAGATTGTCATTCATTGTGACAACCTCAGCAGCATGCAGTTGGCTAGGAACCCAGTGTTCCATGCTAGGACCAAACACATAGAGGTCCATTACCACTACGTTCGAGAGCGAGTGTTGGCGGGCGACATCGACTTGGTCTACGTCAGCACAGAGGAGCAGATAGCGGATATCTTTACCAAGGCCCTCGGAGCTGAGAAGCTTCGACGTTTCCGGACTATGCTTGGACTCTGCGACATGCAGAGCTCGAGGGGGAGTGTTGAGATGTCGAGCTCTACACCTTGAGCTGGCATCCACTACGGGTCTTGGCCGCTTACGGCATTTACTCACTGGCGCGTTAGGTGACCGACACGGAGGATCTCTGCCAGTGATTCTACAGCTGGACTACACTTATAGTGCCAGTCTAGTACGCTTCTAGCGAGTTCACACTTAGTGACCGCATGTACATATGTGCTACTTTTCAGCTTTAGCACTTAGTCATTTTGTACTCTCTTTTCTGTGAAGAAGAAGAAGAAGCTTTCCATCTCTGTGTGCTTTGTGCTTGTCTTGTGTAGCTCTCTTGCATCCTCATTCTTTACACTATATGCATACGAGAAATTTGTCAACAAAAGCATGCAATGTGAAAGAAGGAGATGATGGGTGCTTCAAGGAATATATGTAGCACATGTGATATCAAAAGATGTCTCAATAGCTTCCACCTTTCCAAGAAGGGCGTTCGATGTAGGAGTTTCTCCACTCGTATCTCACAGTGCTCAGTACGTGAGTGTCTTTTGGACGTCTCCTTCACTTCACCAGACTTAAGTATAGTAGACTTCGACTCTTTTGCTCACCTATACCAGCATGAGTGACACAACGTAAATAACCCGTTCTAGGATACATTCCTCACGTTTCAAGCTACCACATTGTGAAGCTCCACACATCCACAGTTCTTTAGGCTTACGTAACCAAGCTGGAAGTTCTGATCCTGCAACTGTGGCGGAATCAAACTCCTCAACTGGTGTTCTCGTCACATCCCTATAGCTATGGTCCCTCAAGTTTACCTTTGTTATGGTTTCCATATGTCTCAGGTATATATGGTCATAACCCCAATCTTGGACCATTTTCAATTGTCGCATGAACGGTCTTCTCAGAATGATTTCATAGTTGTTCTTCTTGCCAAAGTCAACAACAACAAAAGTGTGTTCATATTCAATGCCACAAGAAGTAACAATTACTTTTTCTAGCAGCCCTAGGGGCTTTTCCTTGTGTCCGTCTGCAAGCTGCAGGGTCATTCGTGTGGATCTCAGGGCAGGTTTTCCCCATTTTTTCCAAACCTCTTTGGTTGCAATGGCCACACCAGCTCCACTGTCAAGGATTGCCATGGTTTGTACACCATTGACTTCCACAGGAAGGGTGGTGTTTCCATCTTCTCCCTCGTAATACTCGCCTACCTTGTTTAATGGAACTGGCCTAGTATTTAGTTGAGGCATTTCAAGCTCTTTGATGCCTTCCTCGATTTGAGTCATTGGGGTTTTTACACCAAATTTCTCTAGACATTTACCCACATTAGCCCACATGTTTGGTCTTATTCTGAGCAAATCGGCTAACATTATTGTACAGGTGACTGGGGTAGATAGAATATCTACTAGCCCCTTTGAATCGATGGCCTTGTTGGGAGACATTCTCTGTGATGGGACTGCAACCACATCTGACTTGGTCTCGTACTCTCCCATGTAGGACGGTAGTGTTCTTAGCGAATGGGGTTGACTATCCATAGATTGTACAGATCCTTTGTCGCCCCAACACGATTGCACATCTAGATTCATTTGAGATCCAGTCTCAAATTCCTCTATTGGTGGTAGAAACACTCCTCGTTCATCACCAGTCTTGTCTACTCGCCTTCTTAGGTCATCGGCTTCATTGGCCTCTCTGACTTGTTTCCACAATTCATCGAAACCATCTATCTCTTTACAATCCTCAGGTATAGCTTGGTGAAATCCCTCGGAAGAGTTATCCGTGGTATTCAGTACTATCCTTGGTTCTAATGCTGGGTCTTTGAGTTTTGGTTTGTGCTCATGACTAGAATTTGGCTCTTTTAGTTCCTGGTTTGGTGGGATTGCTTGTGTAGGCATGACACGGATCACATCCTCAGGTTTTGGAACTGGTGGTTCTAGTAAATCTTGGGCTGTTTGAATCATTTTCCTGCACATTTTCAACCTTTGCTTTTCTAATTCCGCATAGGGATATGTCACCCACCTCTGTTCTTGGGTTTGGTTGTTTTTGAGCCTCCCATCATAGGCTTTCAAGAGGGCATCTAATGTCTCATTAACCTTTTCTGCCAACACAGATCCTCCTGAACTAGCACTTCTCGGTTTCTCATCCATGGATGGTTCTTCTAGAGGTTTAACCATCTGTGTAAGAGAAGGTGCCTCCTTTTCCTCATGTTGTTTTATCTTCTCCTCAGCTTCGGTAATCTTCTCAGCTAGGGATTTTTGCTCTCGTTCCCTGCGTGCTTTCATCCTAGTCTTTCTAGCTTTCCAACTATTTCGTTTGCTCTTAGTTTTCTGACTAGGTGCGTCTGTCTTTGGTCCATCATCTGTCTTTGGACTCGTGTCACTTTCCGTGTTCTTTGTCTCTGGATTTTCATCAGCTTTCTTTTGAGCTTGTGCTCTCGTAACCACTTGAATTGGTACGATATTTTCATTTTCTGAGCTACTAGGGAGCTGAACAATCCCTGATACATTTGTCGTGATTTTCCTGATTTGGTTTGGTTTTTTCGGGCAATTGGGGATCAAGTGAGTGATGCCACACTCAAGACAATAGGCATTTACTTCAGTGATCTCCATATGAGGACATTGTTTGACCAAGTGGTTGTCACGACTTTTGTGACAATCTGTCTCTGGTTGAGGAGACTCTTTTAGCATTTCCTCTTAGCTATAAGAAAGCTTTGACCTAGATAAGCCGCTATTTGCAATGAATCGCAATGTCCTTTCGTCCATTTCATACCTTCTTTCTTTCGACTGAAACCCAGGAGGTGGAGGTTGTACCGGCCTCACCACTCCATGTGTTTCTCTCACATTTTGTTGCTCCGAAGGGTAGTACTCACTTTGGTTGCTATACCACATTGTAGCTGGTAGTGGCGTTGGTTTATTTGATGCTTCCATCATTGGCATGTATCTCATGTCTACCGGCATTCTAGCACCTGGCAACGGAGGTTCTTGTCCTAAGACAAGCTGTGGCCTTAAAACTCCTACTGGTCCTGGCGCATTCCCCGTAATGTATCTAGGTGGAATAGGTTCTTCTGGAACAGGTTGTACATACCTCTCCCTAGCATTTTCCATGCTATAATAGCACTCTTCCTTCGTATGGTTCGTCCATTTTCTCTCAATTTCACACCATTTCGGCTCTCTCGAATCAGACCTTACAAGAGGAATCAACCTCTTGACCAAGTCGTCGATAAGCTTTTCTTGATCAATAGGTGCCATTGGCATGGCAATGGACTCACTTATCTGTGAAACACTATGCTGAGAGGATGTGTCATCTCCTTGACTCTTTAAGTCCTTTTCTTTGTATGCCTCACAGTTATCCACTAGATAAAGAGCTTCTTTGATCAACTCGTTTAGCGTCATCCTCCTTATCATATACAGATCCTTCTGAAGGCCCGCATGTCTCATTCCCTGGATAAAGATCAACATCAGTCGTGCTTGTGTAGGTAATTCCGCTCTCGGACAGAGCTTAACATATCTCTTGAGCCGTAATGATGCGTTGCGTACTCATTCATCCTCTTTCTGTTTGAATCTATGGATTTGCGAGACCGTGTTGTGAGCAATGCCTTTTGGCGAGAATTCTTCAATAAACTCCTCAAACAGCTCATCTAGGTTCTCAAAATCCCATATTTCCACCGAATCAAACCATGTAGCTGCATCATCTTCTAGAGTCAATCCAAATCCCGCAAACTGTGTCGCAAAATCTGAAACTTCCTCTGCTCTAATCACTCTTCTAAAAGCCGCTACGTGATCTCTCGGATCTTCATCTCCGGAGTATTTTCTGTTTATCCATTTCTGGACTTGGGATGGTCTAACTTGTCGATTGTCTATAATCTAACCAGAAACTCTCCCAATCCTTCTCTCGTTATCGCTCTTGAAGGGAATCCTGGTGGCTCTCTTCTTGGAACTCCTATAGGAATTCTCGTGTTTGGTGGAGGCATTTGTGGTCCTTCATTGACCAAATATCCACCTCTTTCTAGTACAGTCTGTGGATTTGTGCTTTCTACAACTCTGTATTCTCGTCCATACTTGTCGACAACTATAGATCTCCATTGACAGTTGACTCAGTATGTGTAGACATATAAGAGCTTGTAATCCGTTATCTCTTCTAGGTATGGATCTGAGCACCTATAAATATTGACCTCATTGTCGTCAATGTATCTATATAGTCCTTCACTCTCATGACCAATCATCCAAACTCTCTCAACAAGATGGGTCTTTATCAATTGCAAGTTTGGAAGATCCATTGTGGGAGGATATTCCTCTATCGTAGGGATCTCCAAGCTTGTGTAAGCTGCGTTTGAATCTAGGGTAGACATGATTTCTAAGCTTAAGAGCTTTTTCTTGGTTCAAGTAGACTTATTCCACTGTGTTCAAGTGCTTTGGTTAGGGAAAAGTCGAAACTATGTCCAAAACTGCAACCGTTTCGTCACAATTCTTGCAAATTGTTGCTTTTAGACACCCCTGACTTCCGGATGAGTTTTGAGGCCTCAAACGATGTTTTTTTTCAAAATTGAACTAAATGGTTGCCGCTGGCATACATTTAGTTCAAGTTTTGTTCTAAAATCTGTAGGGCCGCTCTCAGGCTACGTTTTGATATAAAAACTTTTCCGATCCGATACCGTTTGTGAAAGTTATGGCCAAAACAGTGAAATGCAGTTTTAGAATGGAAGAAGATTTGGGATCTCTGTGACACTGTGAACACTTCTGTGTGGTTAAAAGCACAGTTGGACCCTAAAACTGGCCTAGAGACATCCTACGTGTAGTATGTCTATATGCTCAGAATTTAACAAAATTTGGTCCAGAGACTCCCCTTAAGTCCAGCAACACAATGGTATGCTCAGAATTTCATTTGGGCCTAAAAATGGCATGGAGACATCCTACGCGTAGGATGTCAAAATGCTCAGAATGACTTGAAATTTTCACCCCAGCTTCTTCTTGATGTGCTGATCACAGTGGTGTGCTCATAAATTGGTTTGGAGTCCTAAATCAAGCTAGAGACATCCTACGCGTAGGATGTCTTTTTTCTCTGTTTCAGCTCAAACTTGCACTGTAGCTTCCCCTTGATGTGCTAAACTCACAGCTATTTTTACTTTTTGATTCTGACACCGATGGGTTGGTCAAATGATCCAGAATCTGTTCCAAAAGCCTAATGTCTATTCTGATGACTTTCTAAGTCAAATCAGCTCCAAATTGGACCAAATTTGACTAGGAGGCTTGCCTAAGGCTATATGACAGCATGGTATGGTCACAATAGAATTTTGGTTTCAGAATTATGCATTAGACATCCTACGCGTAGGATGTCTTTTTGCTCAGAATGAACCCAAATTTAAACCACAGACTCTCCTTAAGGTGCTGATCACTGTGGTATGCTCAGAATTAAACTTGGAGTGCAAAATCACACATATGACATCCTACGCGTAGGATGTCTTTTTGGCCTGTTTGACCCCAGACTTGTCCCACGGCTTCCCTTTGATGTCAGCAACCCAGTGGTATGCTTAGATTTTAGTTTGGATTTCAAAAGTCCCAATTTTTAGCTATTCTTGCCTTTTTCAGTCAAAAGTGCAAACAGACTTAAAAAACGTAATAGTATTTAGAAGTGACTTGTGTACTTCAAAAACGCAAAAGGACTTTGACAAACGAAGTAAAATAACGCAATCGAACTTCAATAGCGCACACAGACTTTAAAACACAATCAAATTTGAAAAACAGAGGTATGTCAAACCCTAATATATAGGCATTGACCAATAAAGACGAGATTATTACTCGATATCTTGATCTCCGTGCATCTCTAGACCGAGGTGTGTGGGGATCGGGGATGGCTAGAGAATGTGAGGTTGTTAGAGCTAGCAGCAAATGATAGAAAAACCGCAAATGGACTTCAAAAATGTAATAATCTTCAAAAATGACTTGTGTACTTCAAAAATGCAAACAAACTTCGACAAACAAAGTAAAATAATGCAATCGGACTTCTATAACACACATAGACTTCAGAAACCCTAATATATAGTCAAGTACCAATAAAGACGAGATTATTATCCTGTGGTCCTGATCTCCGTGCACATCTAGACCAAGGTATGTGGGGATCGGGCATGGCTAGAGAATGTGAGGTTGTCATGTAGTTAGTGGTGTGTACTTATAACAAGTTTGATTGATTTATTTATTGCATCATTGATAGATAAAGTATAGACGATAGGATGGCGTGTCCTTGTGCACATTGCAAGCATCAAATCTTTCAAAAACAAAATATATGCAATCAACACATATGCAATAATGGTGTCTTTCCCATAGAGCAACTGTGTTATCGATCTCATGGTCCGGAGGCAGTAAATCAACCTCTGCAAGTAGATATTGCTCCAACTTCATCCCAGAGAAGACGATTTTCAAACGAACAGTCATCGATTGAGTCCACCCCACGAATACCTGATTCCACATTTCAAGAAGTAGAGATGGAGCAAATGTTAGACACATTCTTTGACATGGATCCCATCATTGAAAACCTAGAAGGCGACAACATTCAAGGCAACACTGCGAACCAACCTCAGTCATCCTGTCCATATCAACAACATGGTAGCAACGATAAAGAGGGCGAGATGATGCAAAATTTTGCACCTATGCCGCTTTACAATGGTGCAAAAATTGCAGTTCTCCATATTGCTTTGGCAATGCTTAATTTGTAGGTTTTCTATGGGTGGTTTGATGCCTTCGTTGTCAGAGAGATTTTCAGGTAAATATATTGTATCATAAGCATGCCAAAGTGCAAATTATAGCTCAATGATATGATCATTGTGTTCACTTGTTGATGTAACGACAAATTTCTCAACGAGAAAATCTTGCCAAAAGGAAATCACATGTTCCCTATCCGGCCAACCGCTAAAAAGCTTCTTACTAACTTGGGCTTGGATTATCATGAAATACATGCATGCCCTAATGATTGTATACTCTTTTTCAATGAGTACGCAAACTTGGAACAGTGTCCCAATTGTGGATCAAATAGGTATAGAGAGGACACACAAGGAAAATTTATCCCTGCAAAGGTCCTTCAACACTTTCCTATCATTCCAAGAATAAAGAGCATGTTCAGGTGTAAGTCTACATCCACTTTGATGACATGACACTCAAATACTAGATCGACAGATGATGTGATGCAGGTACTTGTTGACTCTCATGAGTGGAAGCACATAGAGGAAAGATGGCCTACATTTAAGGATGAGCCTCGATGTATCCATTTTCGTCTAGCAATGGACGGAGTAAATCCATTTGGATTACAAAGTTCTTCATGGAGCACGTGGCCTATTTGCTTGGATAGTTATAATCTTCCACCATGGCTAGCTATCAAGAAGGGCCATATGTTGTTGTCACGACCATCCCAGGAAAGTATAAAGCAGAGAACATGTCTATCTGGCACCACTTATAGAAGAGATCCAAATCTTGTGGACATGGATCGATGTGGTTGATATGTCCCAACCAATCGGATGATGAAGTGTACATGTGCAAGACATTCTCATGTGGACCATTGACAATTGGCCAAGCTTTGATTAGTGTTCAAGTAAATATCTTCAAAACGCTCACATACATGCTATTCTTGGCTATGCCAATGCTTTTATATTTTAATTTTATGATTTTTCAGGCTTGAGTTACTCGGGCAATCATGCATGTCCAAAATGTGGTCCTTGACTTGGCTTCCACCCCTTTGACCATTTAAGCAAGACAGTTTACGAGGAGCATAGTAGTTTTTTCCCTGAAGGACATGAGCTACATGGACCAAACATATGCAAACATGACATGCATCCACTGCAAGCAAGAAAGTGGAAAAACTTGTGGCTGGAGAGGGGATATTTCGTGCCACCCACAATGAAAAGACTTTCTATTTTCCATGAACTCTCGTATTGGAGTAACCTACTGATAAATCATCTACTTGACCCAATGAACATCTTCAAGAATGTGGGGGAGATCATACGATCATTGGAAAAAGGGAGAGAAAGGCCCAAAGAGATGACCTACAGGGTGTGGGTTGAATGCCAGAGATGTGGCTTTGACTTAAGCCCAGTGGAAAGTTTTCTATACCAAAAGGTCCATGGGTTTTGAGTCGCACAGAAGAGCAACAAGTGAAGAAAACTATATCTTCATTCAAGACTCCCACTGGATGCATGCGATGTTTGAAAATGGATTTTACTAGAGATGAAAATCTTAGTGGTCTTAAGTCCCACGATTGACACAAATTTTTACAATTTATCTTACCAATTGCCATAAAGGATTGTCTGACAGATGACATTAGAAGAACAATCTATAAAATTAGTGAGTGGTACGCTGGATCAGTTCAAAAGAGATAAGAAAAGACAACATCAATGGAGCATGCTTGAATGCTATTGAAGTAGGGTGTATGGTGGAGAAGTACTTTCCAACAAACATTCTTACCATCCAAATACATCTACTTGTGCATGTGGTTGATGAAGTTGCAATTGTTGGGGTAGTCCATAGTAGGTGGATATTCTTCTTGGAGAGATTCATGAAGACCTTAAAAGGGTTTTGTTCGTCAAAGGGATCGCCCTAAGGGTAGCATGACCGAAGGATGGCTTGTACAAGAGTCTCTTGTTCTCATCATTGAAGTTTTGGGCTCAATTGATCCAAAGATACCCCGAATGTGGACTACTAAGGTCAATGTCAAGGTGATAGGGGATGAGCCGCAGGGACTCAAGTTATCATTAGGAAGATGAAAATCACAATGCGAGAAAAGGTTATGATATTTTTCCTTCTCAACTCAGACATCATGCAAAAGTGTCTAGAGAGGTACAAAGGGGAAAAGCAACAATGCTTGATCGATTGCAATTCAAGCGCAGTTGTGCCACTACAAACCTTCCTTTTCTAGATCATCTTCAAAAATTGCATGACTTTCCAACTCGGCAGTGGTTAGATACGATAATCTCAAAGGCAAAGAAGAACGGAGTGTTGATTACTGAAGAGGAAGAGGAGATGTCAAGGGGTTACGATTGGCATGTAAATTTTCACAACTTCCTCTTTGAGCTCCACACAATCAAATTACTTTAGAACTTTAAGTTTGTTTCAATTTTGTGGCTGCAATATCACAAATATGGAGCTTTGTGGTCGCATGGAAGACACTTTAGAGTGCAACGGATAGACAAAGACAAACAAAGGGTCACCTTTGACAGTGGTGCTAGGGCAAGCTTCATCCAAGAAAGTAGGAGTAGTGCCAGGGATGAGAACACAGAGACTAGCCATCTTGAATACTTTGGCTACATCCAAGACATCTTGAAGATTAGGTTTAGGAAGTTTGATATTTTAATCTTTGATGTCAAGTGGTTCAAAGTTATTACCAGCCGCCCTAATGCAACATTGCACAAAGATAAGAGTGGAACGATTCAAGTAAACTCTAGGTGAGTGTGGACAGATACGCAGGAACGTTCGTACTTCCGTAGCATTGTGAACAAGTTGTCCTCACAATAGATCCAATATGCAATGAAAATGATGAAAAAGATCTGTCTAAACAGTGCTGACTCTATGCTGTTCAAGTTGTTCCACGGAGCAAGCAAGTGTGTGAAGGATTGGAAGTTGAGGTTGAAGAGCTTCATGGACAAAGTGCACGGCCGACGGATGATGTAAGTTTGGATTTTGAGTTGGAGGTCAGCAGTGAGCAAATGCTTGAACCTATAAATGAGCTTTCAAATACTGAAGCTAATGCGGAGAGCGGCAAAAAAGTGGAGTTTGATGGTGAAGATGCAGAAGTACAGATTGAGATAAAAATCTTTGGTGCATCAGCTCTCATAGAAGATGAGAGATTCAATATTGATTTTTTGCTAGGAATTCTTTTGTAAACCTCTTTTAATTAGTCTACAATACTGGATTGATTTAAAAAGGTGTGTTGCAATTTTATTTTTTATTATTTGCATTGCTTAAT
The DNA here is from genome assembly GCF_014529385.1 of Adiantum capillus-veneris. Classification (NCBI taxonomy): domain Eukaryota; kingdom Viridiplantae; phylum Streptophyta; class Polypodiopsida; order Polypodiales; family Pteridaceae; genus Adiantum; species Adiantum capillus-veneris. Next base: position 56,154,329 of record NC_140932.1, read on the forward strand.
CTTTTCTTTTTTAAACTAATATATTGTATCTGTGTTATTTGTGTATTTGTAGCCATGGCGGGGATTGCCGAGAGACACAAGACAATCTTGAGAGATTTTAACAACAGAGAGATGCAGGTAGAGCACATTTGGAGTCTACTCGAGCGTCACATCTTGGGAGTGGAGGCTATGATACACTTTGAAATATGTTTGTAAGTATTATATGTATGCTTATAATTGTCAAAAATGTATATGTTATTTGAAGATTTATCATATGATTAAACCATAATTTTTTGGAGGAAGTTGCCGCGTTAAGCGTCCTCCACATGCGAAGAGGAGAAGTATGGGTACAAGCATGGACTTGTGGCCCTTTTGACCCAGCTGTAGGAGGAGAGAGAGGCCGTCGATTTGGGAGGCATTACCATGAGGGTGACATCCTCTATATATGTTTTCTTTTTTGGTAGCTGTGATCTTCTTGATACAATTGCACTCATTCATTGTATACATGTACAATTTCACGCTTATGTTTATGGTGTTGCATTCTGTTTACGATTATGATTATGGTATCAGAATCAGATTATGGTTATGGTTTTGCAATTATGGTATGATAATCATGGTATGGCATAGAGGTTATGGTTATAGTTTGGCAATCAAGTTATGGTTATGGTTTTGCAATGATGGTATGGAAATCATGTTATGGTTAGGGTTTGGCAATCAAGTTATGGTTATGGTTTTGCAATGATGGTATAGAAATCATGTTATGGTTATGGTTTGGAAATCAGGTTGTGGTTATGCTTTTGCAATGATGCTATGGATGTTATGGTTATTGTATGACAAGTAGGTTATGCTTATGGTATGACAAGCAGCTTATGGTTATGGTTATGGTGTGGCAAGTAGATTATGTTTATGGTTTTCCAAATATGGTTTGGCAATCATGTGATGGTTATGGTTTGGTACCCAGATTATGGTTATGGTTTTGCAATGATGGTATGGCTTTATGGTTATGGTATGACAAGCAGGCTATGGTTATGGTATGACAAGTAGGTTATGGTTATGGTTATGGTATGGCAAGTGGGTTATGTTTATGGTTTTACAATTTTCAAGTCATGTTTTAATTATGGCTAGATGTCGTTGTGCCTATGGTTTGGGAGTCGATGTTACGGTTATGCTTTTGGAAACTTGTGATGTTTAAGCTTTTGATTTTGTGGTTTTGTTATGATTACAATTTTTCCAATCTGTAATCACTCGCTCTTCAGCATCAAAATTTAGGTGGAGTGTGGTTGCTTGTGCCCTCTTCCTTTGGGAAGAGAGGGCTGCTTTTAGCTGCTGCAGTACATGCAACATCAATTCCCAACCTTCTCTGCCCATTTTTCTTTTCAAGTTTTGCTGCCGGTACATGTATTGATGTTAGGATTCTTTTTGAAGAAGTGATTGTGCATATGTACATACCCATGCATGGTGCATCGAATAAAGAATTGCCCATTTTCCAGAGCCAGGTGGTTACGTGGGCCCCACATGTGTACAGGTAGGACAACATGTACATAGTGCATCGATTTTCATCGTCACCAGTATCATTGTGTTTTTCTATAATAATGAGGAGTTGATAGCACGTAAAACTTCTCGAGGAAGCTATCCGCAAGTCGACGACATGAGGTAAGCAGGCGCGTCAGATGGCATCCAGTGGCGTCAGGAGGTCGAATGGGGTCAATATTGCACGTGGATAAGTACACACACAACGTGGGTGTTTTCTTGTGATAATTATGGAGAAAAGTCATCATGAGGACTATATTTTGGGGGTACTTCACGTGGTTACGGGATGCATTATTGGAAAAGTTGAGTGCCAGGTGTGTGGATGATGCAAAAAGGTAACAAAAATGCATTGCGTGGCCAATTTTTGGCTCGTTTGAGGTCGACTAAAAGGCCAAAGGTGCCCAAGGGATAAAGTGAAGCGTGGACACTGAAAAACCTGAGAAAAAGACCAGAAAAACATGGAGAGAAGAGGAGGAATAGCCGCAACTGAGTTTTTGCTGTTTTTGGAGCCTGTTTTGGCCATAAACTGCTCATCCGAGGTCGGATTTGAGCACTTTGATATTGTAGATTGGGGTTTTTGGCCGCTCCGGACGCAATGGTGGTTTCTATTTTGCTAAATTCCTCACTTTTTCCTGCTATTTTGGCTGTGTAAGTTTCTCATGTGAGCGAAGCCTGTGTTCAAATTTGTGACTGTATTTAGCATATTTCATCCATATTGTGTGAGCTATTTGTCCCATTGGTGTTGGCCCAAGCTCAATTGTACCTAAACATAAAAAATTCTCCTCTTTTAAGATGAGTTATTTGGGTGTGTGTGTGTGTGTGTCTCTGTGTTGAGTGGGAAAATGGATAGTCTCTCTCCTCTCACTCCATCGTTGTGTTCTTTGTCTCCGGCAGGTGGATTGTGTAAGCCGAGTGGTTCCCCATAGTGTATATGTGTGTATCATCCCAAGAGTGTATGTCAGGTGATTATAGAGGAATTGTGTGTGTTTCCAACCTGCTCACATTCTTTTGGTGCCCCCACGGAGGATCTTCTTCGAGTACCTTCAGCTTCGGGATGACAGGTTGCAGATTACAAATTACAGGTTACAGGTTACAGGTTACAGGTTACAGGCACAGGTGTTTCACATAGGTACATGTAGCTGGAGTAGAGTGATATACTGGAAAGTGGAAGTCACTTGCAGTTGCCGTGGGTATGCATCATTTGGTGCCTGTTTGAGTGCATTGTCTGATGGTATTGTACATTACTTGTGGAAACTGCCATTGTACACCTTTGTGGAGCCATACTTGGTTTTATTTGGTGGTCCCAACCATTTCTGAGACTTGGTCTGGAAGATAGTCATTTTTGAGACTTGACTATACGAGATTTGCATAAGCTTTCGTGAGAGGGTCGATAGCGTGAGGTTTTATTGAGCTGGGGGATTCTCAAATGTGAAATCCTTTTGGTGATACAAGTGGCTGGAGCACCCTTTTCATGACCTCACCATAGGCTATGTTGTCAGGACAATGGTAGGACCAGTTCGGGCCAAGGGCCAAGGCCAAGGGTCAGGGCCAAGGGCCAGGGCCAGGGCCAAGGGCTAGGACAGACATGCAGTCAAGGGGGTCCCTATATTGAGAAGGCCAAGGGCCTATATAGGGCATGGCTGGGTGGTGATGAGCATGTTCAGTTCCCGTGCCCTTTCACTGGTATCAGAGCTAGGGGAGAAGGAGCCATGGAGGAGGGGGGAAGGTTGCACGAAGCATACAGCATCTCTCTCTCTCTTTCTCTCTCTCTCTCTCTCTCTCTCTCTCTCTCTCTCTCTCTCTCTCTCGCGATCGAAGCATAAGGCATGGCCTCCCTCTGTCCGAAGCAACTCTCTTTCTCTCTCTCTCTCTCTCTCTCTCTCTCTCTCTCTCTCTCTGTCTCTCTCTCTCGGGTCGTGGACAAGCCCTCGGGCAAAAAGGAAACTGTGGAAACTCTGGGTAGGCACCTTAAGGAGGAGAAGGAGGGGAGCATGTCGAGTCCATGGATCACAAGTCATGGGACATTGCCCCTACAGGGCCGAAGATGGAGAAGAAGACCGTGGGACGGCAGGCTTAGCCTTGGGGCTGGATTGAGGTCGACCTGTGAGAAAATCTCCATGGCTGGGCTCGTTGGGAGGGCAATGAATTAAGAAGGAGATTTCGCTGAAGACGCGCTCAGCTTGGAGCAGCACAGCCGAGTGGAGATCTCCCTTCGTCATCGACGCAGTCGGCCATGGCGACAGCAGAGTTTGTTTTTTTTTAATAATAAAATTTACTTACTTTTGCCCTACCCTACTAAGGGTTCTAGCTCACGGTCCCGTTATCCGGGCACAACCAAACCATGTCATAGGTCATGGACGTCAACATTACACAACATCGACGGGCGCCACCATCTCCGAAGTCGAATAGCACTCACGCAGCATCCCATGGGCAATACGCCATAGCCATGCCTTTTGAAGTTCCAAGGACATGCGGGTAGTTGGGTACAAGATTTTCAACACGGAAAAGCTTTGAAAACTCAAGGCTTCGGTAAAGTTCGAGGTAACCTTTCTATATTTGTTTTTTTCTCAGTTGATTACCATTATAGCTTATGCAGGGTGGCTTAGTTGCCGAGGCTAGCTGTGATTGGTATTGCAAGCAGCTTGTATCCGTACACAAGAACCATTCAAAAACATGTGATTGCCAACACTTTGATTCCGGAGCTCAGACAGAGGATCAACCCTACGGTTGGGTGGTTTCAATCCCAAACCACAACCTCTAGGGTAAATGACCTTGTGTCAGGCAAGGCTTGTGCTTTGTCCACTCAACGTGCTTGGCAAGGACAAGCTTTAATTATTATTTCACGATGTTGGTCAGCATGACTTGGATTGAAGTTCACGGCAGGATGTCTGCCATCAATGTAATCAACCAGGTTTATGATCCTCCGCAAGGATCTTCAGATGCAAACAACTAGATGTGTCGCTCGAATTGGATCTTCCACGACATAGGAGCGGCTCTCCTTCGGCAAGGCCCTTAACAAAATGAAGTAGGGTAGTTATTGAGCATGTGCTTGATCAACTCTCGTATGCAATGGAATGGATGATCATGGCTATCATCCATAGCACCAGGCAAGTCGGAGATGCATAACTTGTGTGTGTTATACTAATTTTCACTTACATTTACCATTCGACACGTCGATTTTTTGTGCATGAACGACAAGGTCGTCTCTCTTTGCTATGACAGCTGTTGTCAATAGCATTTGTTGGCAACAAGGCCAGACAGAGTTCTATGAAGCAAGGCTTCAATTACTACATCTTTCAGTGAAGCTAGCCATGTTTGGCATATGCTATGAGCATACACAATGGAGAAGGAATAGGCAATTTGTTTGCAGGTGGAATCAATTTTGCAGGTTATGGCCTTATGTACTAGACGGGTCTATAGGACATTCGAGGGCGTATGTGCAGATATGGCTATGGGCCATTTTGGAATGAGTTTTTCTCCCAACTTTCATGACAACTGGTTGCAGCAACAACGACCAGGTTAGCCAAGTTAATTTTTTCCTGTTTCTTCCTGTTTACACTTTACTTGGCAATTACTGTCATTGTGCAAAGCAAAGTGCTTTGGAAATTTTATAGGAAGCCTGGCTTCTGGGCACACACTCTACAAATTTAAGGAAAGTTCCCCAGCCCAGCATGCTCTTCTTCTTATTTCTCTCAAGAATAATGAAAACTTTCTAAGAATCTTTTCATACATGTTTTGTTTGGGAGTCAACATGAGCCAAGGTGCTCTAACACTCAGCTAGAAATGGGCCAAGATGCCATTCACATTAGTTTTCATTGGTTTATCGATTGAACACATGGCCGTAAGAGATAGGAGCCACACACAGGCTAGCTAAAAGTCATTGTGAGATCTTGGGTAAGGCCCAACTATTGGCATTCCTTGGGTGATTGTTCTTAGGATCGAACAGATTTGCCCAGTGGAGTACACATCGAACATATCGACGATAATGGATGAGCAAGAGTCTTGTTATTTCGGAGGATCAAGTGTCATTTTTGCACTATATGTTTCTAGTGCGATCTCAAGTTTAGTTTTTGATACTCTTACACTTACATCAGCTGATCTATATCATGGAGTCGAGGCAGCAAACAGTTGAGATAGCATGGCTGTTGACACGAGCTACGCATCTTACTTGTGTGGATTTCTTGCTCTCTCTATAGCACTATGAGTGTTTATGGCATCACTGTTTTGGGGTAAGACCCGGCGGGTGATTTTGCTACATCTCCCCATAGGCATTGAGGATCATAGTTTGATCTATCCCAGTTCTACTTTCAAGGAAAGAAGCCAGTAATATACCATTGGGTAGCGGACAAATTCAACTTTTTAGGTTGATTCTCATCATTATGTACATGGTTGGTTACCGTTACCTGCTAGTTGTACAGTTCTACAACGGGTCTTACCAAGGCGTTTGACTACGTAGATTCTAATCCAAGGGCTTGGATTGCAAAGGCAACACCCAGGGTTCCCAGTGCACTTGTGTTTGTTTTTCCATGTAGGGGACGTGCTCCAAGCTCCATTTGAATACGGGTAAGTGAACATTACGTTCAAATCTCCACGTACGCATCTGTTGATTTGGTGTTATTCATGCTTTGCTTGGTTTTTCAAGACGTCTAAGTACGCTTGAATGTTACAGAACCATGCCAAGGGCATGTCGGCACAAAGTATTTTGGGCCCAGTGTCCAATCTATCTTTCTGCCTTATGCTGTTATTACGAACCTACTTGTAGGGTTCAATTTGGCACATGTTGTCACATGGGATACAACATGGTCTAGGAACTCAAGGAGTTCGGTTTAGCCAGTGTGGAGCAATGAATGAGGGTCCCTCTCACTCTTGTCGCAGAGTGTTTAGAGTTACCTCCACACACAAGTACATCTTGTACTTGAAGGATGTTCTTTTTTTAGACATCCTTAGTTGAGACATATTACACATGTGACGAATATGGGTCTCTGGGACTGACACTGGCGCCCCCTATTTCAAATATGTGTCACGACAAAGTCCCTAGGTACTGGTCACGTCTGTTTTCTAGACCATTTTCAGCACGACGTATCAGGAGCAATTTCAATGGCCAAAAATTGTCAAATACTTAGAATGACTTGTTCAGCTATACAAGTATTGCTAAACAACCTTACAGATAGTTGTTTATACATATAGCAAGGCTATAACTTGTTAATGAAAAAGTTTCATTGTCTGTATCTAGAAGTGATCAATGTTTCACCTTCTATTGTGATACAGATGTTTCAGCAAGGCTTGCAAAAGATTGCAACTGAAAGTATTTAGTTACTTTTCTGAACTATTTACATTCCTTTTTAATGTGTGCTAGGCACATCACATTTGCCATAAATATTGGCAAGAATCACCATGGAAATACAGGTTTGGATCTATTTTTTGCTAAATGCATGCACACTAGGTGTTATGGGCCCTAGTGTTTAGCAAAGGCTGATTTGGAACGGCATGCATATTCCTAAGGTTGTTGCTTATGAAGCAACAAAATGCTTATGAAGCATTTTGCACTCTATGTGCACTATCTCTATGAGATTACTTTTGAGTCTACTAATCACCAATAGAGGTCATGGCTCAGTTTGGGTGTTTGTGGAGTTTTCAAGTTAACCACGATGGTTATTCCGAACATTGTTGATTCCTCAACAATGTTATACACTATTGTGATTCCCCATTCACCAATCATCTAGGAAGATTGTCTGTAAATCGTGGGGGAAACACACCTCAGTACTATCAATATCCAAGGGGATTGACAGATTACAAAGTGTAATCTTGGGCTACAGGATATGCAAAGTGCGTACATTAGCACCAAGCAATAAAATTCATAAGCTTTTTGGAGTTTACTTACTATCAGATAACGCATGTTGCGACTAGATAGTCTCTTCATGTATAACTCAGGTTCTCAACCTTGAACACTCATTAGGGTGGGGTTGTTTACTGATGATGAAAATTGGGATCAAGTCAAGGACTTAAATGTTAGGAAATAAGGCGTAGCTAAATAGATAATTGAGTAGATTACTTAATGGAGAGAGACAGATTTACATACACGAGATTATAGAGTAGAGAGAGAGACTACACATGATATACGTGGTTCACCCAATGTGGGCTACGTCCACGGGAAAGCAGCCACTCAATGGCTTTAGTACTTCAAAACAAGTAGTAGTTTACAAAGGGATTATACCCTTAATGGAGCTCCCGCCTTGCTTCACTCTCACCACCTCACACTCACCTTGTTGCATCAACTTCACACTATGAAATGTGTGTAGAAATGGCCTCCTTTTATAGGCCAAAAGGGCTACCCTCTCTTATGAGAGGCAGCCATGTGTAGCCGCCCTTGTGCGAATAAGTCCAAATCGGACCCTCCAATCCGCCCATGTGTGGCTGCCCTTGAGAAGACAAGTCCGCTTTTGAATTCGGCCACCGGCCATTGAATTCCGCCACCGACCACCGGCCAACCGACGGTTGTTTTCCGACCACTTTCTGGCCGCCGTCCGGCCATAATATTCCGGCGAAAAGGAAGATTCCGGCGAGAAGGAATATTTCGCCCTAAAGTTGCCCCTGAATCTTTGCCGTGAAAATTTTGGTTTCCGGTGAGTGATTTTCCTTCACGCACGATGGCTTCTCCTCATAATGGGGGCCTTACAAATGTGCGCTTTTACCATAGAAAATTACAAGGGATAAGTCAGGCTCCATACTTAACATTAAAATTGGCTGATGAGTTATGTCAGCAACTTACTTTCATGGAAAGTGACAAGAGGTACTCTTTTTGGTAACCTGTGTTGTGACAAACTCGTTTACCATGCTCATGAGCGTTCTAAATGGAGTCTACACACTATGTTTGGATAGGAACCGGTACCATCATATGGTTACAAATGGACAACAATGTAGAAAATCACGATGTTACTCTTGGTTTCATTGAACCTCCTACTGAACCGGGTTCCACTCAAATGAACCGTTGGATCCATGTGGGATGTTACGGTAGAAAACATTAGTGTTCTTATGAAGATACCATCACTTGTGTTTTCGTGGACGAAAACGCTTCTCCAAGGGGGGAGTAATGTCAGGACAATTGTAGGACCAGTCCGGGCCAAGGGCTAGGACGGACATGCAATCAAGGGGGTCCCTATATTTAGAAGGCCAAGGGCCTATATAGGGTATGTCTGGGTGGTGATGAGCATGTTCAGTTCCCCTGCCCTTTCATATGTACTAGTGACTCTTACTTGATGCTCGAGTCCTACTGTTGGCAGGTTATGCATACATATACAATCTATATTTTGGGTTCTTACTACTCTCCTTCTAGGGAAACTCTGCAAAAAATTTTCCAAGTTGTGATGGCTGGTTTTTTGGTCTTTTGAGCCATTTATGGTGTTATGCTACTGAAATTCTGGAAAAATCAGAGGATAAGTCAACTGTGCCTTCTTGGGAGCTACATGGTTGGCTTTAATGGATGATCAAAACGGACCTCAATTCACTCCTTTTCATTTAACACAAAGAATCCAAGTAAATGTTCATGTGTCCAGGAAGATTTTTTTCCTGCAGTGCATAATCTTTATGTTCAGGCCAAGAAGATTAAGAGAGATATTCGAATGTCCTTTGCCTGTTGTAATTCCGATGATTAACTATGAAAACTCATTTGATGTGCATGTGTTTGTCCTTATCTAAAGTTGAACTCCATTGAAGTTTTTGGAGATTGAGTCAGTAAAAAGTTTGGGTTCTTGCACGTGTGTTTGAAGGGGTTCTCAAAGCATTGAAACTTGGGTAGCCATGGCTTTCTCTTATCCAAAATTTCATGGAAGAAGTGATGAAGATGTGGAAGACTTTTGGAAAAGATGGAGGTTGCCTGCATTAGCAATCAGATTCACAATCTTGCATAGATGTTACATCTTCTCCAAATCTGTTTGAAGAGTGATGCACGAGTTTGGTCCAAAGCATTTGAAGAGGAGTTGCGTGCGGCAGATCCACTTGTGAGATTAAGTTGGGACAATCTAAGGCATGGATTGGAAGTGGAGTTTGTGAAGACAGAAGATCCTGACAAAGTGTGGCAAGAAGTACAGGGTTTGGTGCAAAGGGAAGGTGAGCCAGTAGATGCTTACATATGTAAGTTTTCAATGGCATGGGAGAGGATGTGCAAGGCCTTAGCACCACAGGTACCCCCACCTGACATGGTGAAGAAGGACAGGTTCTTGGCTGGTCTTTTGGAGAATATACGTTGGAGAGTGGAGCTAAAGAAGCCTAGGACATATGAAGATGCACTAGATGTAGCGAGGAACAAAGAGTGGAAGTTGAGAAGAATGAGTCAGCTAGGAGTAGAGTCTTTGCCCAGGAAGTCATAATTTTAGCCTATGGAATCTTTGCAAGGTCGCATGCCAGGGGTTGATCATGAACCAATGGTTCCTGTTACTCCTCACGTTATACCAGCAGTGGTAACTACAACAGTGCAAGATGATGGGATAAGGCAAGACATAAGGCAAGTGGTAGATTGAATGAAGAATCTCAGCCTAAACATCCTAGGTAACGTGGGAAATAATTGAGGTTGGGGGAGGTTGTCAAATCAGCCAGGAGGTGAAGAAAAACCCAGGAATGGTGTTGGACAAAGCAATGGTAGGTTCTGGAGACAGACGCCCACGTGTTATAAATGCGGAGAGTTAGGCCACATCAGCCCACAATGTGATAAGCCACTAAGGATGGGGGAAGACATGTATCCATTTCCAAGACATGTGCTAACTAGGTCAAATGATTATGGCATCGAAATTAAGGGAGAAGAAGGAACCAGTGGATTAACCCATGAGGAAAAGGGAAAGAAAAAAGTGATAAGAGTGGTCACCTTGGAGAAGGCAGCAAAGCTGGAAGATACATTAGTGATGCCTATTGGGAAAAGAACCACACAAGATAAGGAAGGAAGAAGTACCCCAGGTCCTAGCAAGAAGAAGGGAAAGAGCCATGAAGACGAGGATGTGAAGGCCAAGAGGAAAAGAAGGGCTCGTCGCAAGTTTCATGTTTCAGATTTTCCACTAGGGGATGGGCAATTAAGCTATGACTTGAAGGAGGATTTGACAAGCATGAAAGTAGATGTTACTTTTGGGCAGCTTATAGAGATGGTGCCTAAGCTAAAGTGACAGTGAAAGAGGATGGTTAACCCAATGGGGAAAGAACTAGAGAGAGGTTCAGTGAAGGTTTTGGCAATGGATGAGCTACCAAACATTTGTCCAATAGTAGATGTGTGGCATAAAAGAAAAAATCTGGGACAAGGTTACCTTGATGGCGGAGCCCAAATATGTCTCATAACACACTCATGCGTTGAGAAGGGTCTTACAATGACTGGGGTGTCAGGCTTACGGATTAGATTGGCAAACCATCAAAAAGTAAAATGTTTGGGTGTTGTAAAGAGCTTAGAAGTGGAGGAATATGATGCAAAGGTAGTGGTTGATTTTCATGTGATGCCAGCGGGGTTGGGAGCATATCCTATTATACTGGGTAGACCATGGTTACGTGCAGTGGGAGCTATTCAAGATTGGAGACGTGGTACAATTAGCCTCTATGGAAAGATAGGTGCCAAGAAACTATATAATATGGACACAAGGAAACGATTGGAGGAACTTTATAAAGATGAGGATGAGTCTAGTGATGAAGACTATTCCACAATGACCGACGAGGACAGTGATAGTACTACCATCAGTGATGAGGATGTTGATGTTGCATTTCTTCTGATGGACAAAGAAACCCATGAGTCTGGTTTAGTTGCATTTGCAAATGAGATTGAAGATGAAAGTGAAGCGCCTTATGAAGTACCACCGATGGTAGAAGGATCATACTCTCTCTACTTTGATGGAGCCTACAAGAGAGCGTCCGACAAAGCAGCTGCAGGCATAGTGGTCTTTGATGACAAAGGGACAAAGGTATTTTCGTTGGGCCAATTGTTAGATTCACATTCTACCAATGAAGCTGAGTATGAAGCACTAACCAAGGGTCTACAATGGTGCGTCTCGCAAGGTGTACAACGCCTTAATGTATTTGGGGATGCTCTACTTCTGGTAAGGCAAGTAAATGGAGCATGGACATGCAAGAATCCTAGTTTAAGGACTCACTTAAGTGGTGTAAAAACCTTGTTGGGTAAGTTTGAAGAAGTTCAAATACACCATATCCCAAGGGCTCAAAACCAAGAAGCAGATGCCCTAGCAAGTGAAAGACTACAGGAAGTGGTGGTTGGAGCAATAAAACTAAAGCTCCCTCTATTTCAAGGAAGTGATGCCTTGCCTGACATCATGCATTTTTTGGAAACAGGGGAATGCCCATCATATTTAACAAAGGGACAGAAGCAATGGCTGACGCGGAAGGCCACAAGGTATCGACTCATCAATGACGGTTTGTACTGTAAGGGTAAGGACCAAATACTCAGGAAGGTGCCTCTCTCTCAGGAAATCACGGGAGTAATTGCTAGTTGTCACGACGGGGTTTGCGGTGGTCACTTTGCCCTAGACATAACAAGTAGGAAAATCTTGCAGGCAGGCTTCATATGGCCTAGCCTCAACCGTGATGTACACCATTGGTGCAAAACGTGTAAGTTGTGTCAAAAGGCCGGCACTAGGTCACTTATGCCTGAACCACAGACACCTATTCTCTCATATGGCCCATTTGAAAAATGGGGTATGGATGCCATTGGGCCATTACCTAGGGCCAACTCAGGAAAATTCTACATTATCATGGGGGTCGACTACATGACTAGATGGGCAGAGGCTACAGCCACCACTAGAATCACAGCGGTAGAGGTAGCTAAATTTATCTACGAGCACATATGCTGTAGGTTTGGCACACCTTTAGAGATCATCTCTGATAGAGGGCCAGGTTTCAGAGCAGACTTGGTAGGAGAATTAATGCAGAAACTGGGCATTACAAGGAGGCACTCTTCACCATATTACCCTCAATGTAATGGCCTAGTTGAAAAGGTAAATGGAATGGTTTTTAAAATTATTACCAAGCAGGTAAACAATCATCCTGGAGACTGGGATAAGTATCTACTACCAGCTTTATGGGCCTACAGAACTTCATTTCGTACATCTTTGGGATTCACACCGTATCATCTAGTATTTGGTAAGGAAGCAATCTTGCCCATTGAAGTGCAACTACAAAGTCTCAGAGTAATGGCAAGCCAGCTTCAACAGCCCAACATGCATTTGAGAGATCACATCATCAACTTGGAAAGACTGCAGCTAGACAGAGAAGAAGCAATAAATTATTATGCAGCACAAGCAGAGCATAGACGGCTTAGCTTTAACGAGCATCTCCGGAAAAAAGAATTGAAGAAAGGAATGTTGGTGCTCCGCTACGACAATCGCTTAGACACGCGCAAGGATAAGAAACTCCTGCTCCGATGGGAAGGCCCTTTCATCATCAGGAAAAAGTATGCCAATGGAAGCTACCAGCTTATGGAGGCTGATGGAAAACTTCATAAAACCAGGGTAAATGGTTGGAGACTTAAACATTATTTTCTTTGATTTGACCAGGCTCCACCAATTGACATTCCAGATGAGGACACACCATCAGCCGCCACCTCCGACGATAATGATCAAACAGATGAGCTAGAGACATGAATGCCTCTAGCCAAAAGGGGAGGGCTAATGATGGGGGCTTTTCACAAGCCAAGCTCCCATACCCCTCTTCTCTCGTCCCCACCCCATGAAAACCCCCTCTTAGGGAGGGAGTGATAAAAGGCATTGAAAAAAGTAAGAAAAAAAATAAAGTATGATTATGTAAATATATAAGAAAGGTAAAATAGGCCACCTCATGCCTGCGGGGTAGCCCATCCCCACCTTGCCTCCTTTTTCTTCACTGTTGCCCCGCCGGGTGTCCCTTTTCCTCTCCTCCACTCAAAAGGTCAACCCCCTCTCTCTTCCCCTTGTCCTTTCTCCTTTCTCTCTCCCCTCAAGCTACCCCACCTCTCACCAATAATGCATTATAACTCACCAATAATGCACCCTAACTCACATGCAACTTACCCTATCTTTCAAAATAGTATACCCCACCCCCTCTTTCTCTCTCCTATCATATCCCATGACCCAAATATCCCCCCCTCTCTCTAAAGGGCACCATGTCTCTTGTATTGTAGCTAAATAACCTCCCCCACACTCACACACACTCAGTTTCACTGAAAAAGGTGCCCACAGACCCATCCCCACCCGGTGGTTACCTGATTTTTCTTGTGTTCACACACATCTGCACACAGATTCACCTCTGAACACACTCCCCTCTCTCCCCTCTTGTAATTACTTTATTCTCCATGTCACCTCTCACTTTTTTTCATCAACCTATCTCTCTCTCTTAGTCTCTCTCTCATGAGACTGCTGTTCTGGCACATATACACACAGCCAGACAAGTGGGGCCCACAGTCACATGGCCTATGTAGATAATGATTTCTTCATTTCTAAATTCTAGAATTTCTCCCCCCTCCTCCCCTATATAAAGAGGGGTCACCATCACACTAAGTACACAACCACATCACCAAAGAACACACTATGCACTGTGTGTGCCTAGTGCACACACACACACCCACACCATCACCATAACCATCACCGCAATCACCATGCTTGTCTTGAGCATGACCTCTACACCCTTGGCTATGGAAGATGAAGGGCAACTAAATGAAGTATGATGGCCATAATCCTCGTGCGAGTCTTCGCCATCAACTCCCACCTATCCGCCATGTGCTCTACCACTCTCTCCCTTCTCATTCCCCTACCCTATGCTCCCCATTTCATCGCCTAATTCTCTAAATAAAGCTTGAGGTTTTGTGAGTATGTTTTCTTGCAATGTTTTTCCCATGTGAGGTGTGCGGAATCGCCACCTAGTCTTGTGTTTTGGAGTGAGCTTGTGTATGTGTGAAGGGTGTGCGGATTCGACATCCTTTTGTGGTGCCTAAGTACTAAGCCGCTATACCCCCTCCCTCACTCTCTCTCTCTCTCTCTCACTTGATCTCATTCCCTTTCCTCTTCATCATTACTCCCAAGCATCCATCTCTCTTGGATGAAAACTTTGTTATGGTGGTGTGTTGTTTGCGTCCTAGCCGCTGAAGCTATGTGGTGCCCCCTGTTTGCTTTACCATGACAGGCTCGAGGCGCGCCATTCGGTCCCCGGTGTTTTAGAGGCCGTCGGGGGTTCGGGGTTCGCTTTGCTCCCGTCAGTAGCTGTGTTAAAGCTTTTATGGACAATTTCTGTGTCTACAACAATAGCGCTGAACACCATGAGAAGCTGCAGACGGTATTGGCTCGATATGATGAATGTGGAGGACAACTAAATCCAAAGAAATGTCATCTAGTACAGCCAAGGGTGAATTTATTGGGCCATATGGTGTTAGAAAATGGCATTGAGGCTATGACCTATGACTACAAAGCAATTGGCAACGTTTATGCACAAAGTGAAGTACATGGCGCGGTTTATTCCATTGTCTTCACAGTTTCTTTATCCATTACAGCAAGTGGAAAAGCATGATCCATTGCAATGGGATGACAAGTGTGAAGAAGTGTTTTAAGAGGTGAAAGAGGTGTTAGGGGGGTTGTCAGCCATGCAGGCTCCTGATTGGGAGCAAGTGTTTTATCTAAATCCATCAGTAGGGGATGATGCCATTGGGGCCATGCTATTGCAAAAGGGGAAGGGAAACCATTAGAAGAGGTCAGAGTATTGTGCAAGCCGAGTGAAGTTGGTAGCAGAGAAAAAATTCTCGAAAGTAGAGCTAGTGATGGCCAGTGTAATATTTACTTGTCGACGATTTCGTCATTACTTGCTACCATGACCTTTTGTTTCCTTGATGAGTTACGCCTTTTTGCCTCAATTAATTAATGACACGAACATGTCAAATGTGGTCAAGAAATGGGTAATTGAGCTGCAAGAGTTTGAGTTCTCTTTTTTAGTGGAAGACAGTACAAGAGCTACCCTAGCTGATTTGCTGACTTACAAGGAGAATCCCCTTCTTGTTAAGGAAGAGGTGGTGAGAAGGGTAGTCAAAGAAGTGCCACAGATTAGCAATACACATTTGTTGTTTTTGGATGGCTCATACAGAAAGAGCCATGATGTGGCTTCAGGGGGTATAGCACTTTACGATCCAGAAGGGAAGCTAGTATGCAAGAGAGGGTTCAAATTGGATGCTCATAGTAACAATGAGGCTGAATATACTACTTTAGAATCCGGATGACACATTTGTTTGAAGCATGGGATTAGAAGGTTGAGCATAAAAGGTGATGCCTTGTTAGTTGTGAAGCAAGTGCTGGGTGTGCGGAAGAGCAAGAACACCTCATTAAAGGAAATGTGTTTCAGAATCAAAGGCCTGTTAAAAAATTTCAAATCATGGAGCATCAAACACATAGAACGTGCTCTAAATGGAGAGACACATGAAGCAGATCAAAGCATGATTGGGGAGCTATTTGTGTTGAGGACCAATTTACCTCTTTATCATGGACAGAAAAGTTTGGCTCAAGAAGAGGATTTTTTACTAACAGGAATCATTCCGAAGGACATTCACAAGTCTAAGAAGTATGTTTTTGTGCGTAGATCATCCAGGTACAAATTGATTGGGGATGTCTTCTACATGAAAGGGGCTGATCTCGTGTTGAGACGTTGATGGAGCAAAAGATGTCGTGCGCGCACTCACACATCGAGACAACTCAACACAACACAAGAAATTTACTTGAATTCCTCACCTCACTCACTACCACTCAAAAGATCCCTAAAAACTCTACCCACAAGCTCAATTCAAACTCCAAACGCCTCGACCTACAAGCCCTTGCCTACCCGCAAACACTACAAGGTGAGTCGAGGTGATCAACACTTGAAATCAGGCTTGACGGTGACCAAAATATACAAGAAAAACTATCAAAAACCAAAAACTCCAGCCACAAAAGGCCACTCTCAAACCATTGCAAAAGGTTCACAAAACTCCACTCTGTTGGACTCTTTGGAGTAGCGCCAACCCTAATGGCACCGATACAGGGTCACATAGTCTTGTAGAAAGCCGCACCTTCTTCCCTCAATTCCTTGCACACACACATCCATGGAAACCTCAGAACTCCCATACACTCTCCCAAGTGAAAAATTGAAGAGAGAAATCTCTCATTCACTCCTCCATACACTCGAAAATAGAACGCGAATGCAATGGGACTACACTAGACCACCTGTAGGAACCCTGCTCCCTCCCACACACAGAGGGGTGAAAGTGTTGATATTGCTCTTTAAAAGTCCTCCCTCAACTTAGACCATCACGGCACCGTGACTGATGTGGAAATTTGAAGCCATTTCACACCTTTTTTGACCATTTTTTGACCTTTTTTGGCCCAGTTTTGGCCAGTTTTGACCCCCGACGGGCATTTTTCGCAAAAAAAACCCCAAACAGACTCCAAAATTCACCAAATTTTGCACGCTTGATCCTCGATACCCAAATCACATTTCCACATCCCCACATTCCATTTTTGACCACTTCTAGGGCGATGCACGTATCACCGCAGATCAGGCGCTGCAAATAGACAGTTACCGCATGTGTCAAACTTCTCGAGTGGGATGAGAGTACCCACACTTGTCACTTGCATTATTTACATTCTAGAAAGCTCAAACACATTATCTAGAGCCAAAATAATCCACCTAGAACCATATCCAAGGCCCCGATACCCTATCCAGGCATGTACATATGCTCGACTGCTGACACACAAGCACACATATTTACAATGTGCAAACGTTGGTGCAGCTAAAGTTTTTCTTGGCCTTTTGAGGTTCTGTTTGAAGCCTGCAAAGTGGAGTTCTCTAGCAAGCCAGCCCCTTTGTAACTTTTGCTTGAAAATGGCCATGGTGATGGCATTTCAAGCCGGTGTATGTGTTTTCTGAAGTGCAATCAAGCCACAGTTGCCTCCCGTGTTGTGGTTTCCCCTTGCCCCCTTCTCTTTCTCCTGCTTTCATGTCCCTCCTCGGTGCCGGCTGTGTGGAAGTGTGTGCCCCCCCAGATCGACGGTGTATTGTGTGAGAGAGTGATATTGAGTGGTTGTGTGCGTGTGTAAGGGTGGAGACAGGTAGTGGTAGTAGGTGTATCTTGTGTGGTGGTTTGTAGTGGCAATTGAGCAGGCGGTGGTCTGCTAGTGTTAAGTGTTTCTTTGAAGGTGTTTTCTGAGAGGATAGGGATGCTGTGAATACCCTGAGGTATAGAGAGGCCCTTTTGTTTGTGCTGGGCGTGTTCCCCCATTCCCCCTCTCCAACGTTGCACCTTTTATCAAACTTGAAACCACTTTGCAAAGCTCCCAAATGCGTGGATTTACATATTTTTGTACATATGACCATGCATATAAATGCTACTTTGTACACGCCAAAAGCGGTCTATCATCATTGCCCACCCTCTAGGTAGAGCATTTATGCTCAACCAAGAGACTATTTCCATCTGGAACTACATCCCTCGCAAAATATTTCTTCAATTGATACCCATTTATTCTGTAGCGCAAACGTTCACCAGACAATTTTTCCAACTCATAGGTGCCATCAGAAAATACATGCTTCACTCTGTATGGACGCAACCATTTGTCCCTCAACTTCTTTTGAAAAGTAAAATCCAAGCGAGAATCATACTTCATCACCAGATCTCTTTCTCTGGCAGCCTCTTATTCATTTTCTCCATCCTTGTCTCTGCTTGTTGAAGATAATAATCACTGGATTTCTCTCTATTCATTTGAAACAACTCTAGAGAAAGAATTCTTTCTTGCAGCTTGTCACTATGCTCACCTTGCATTGCACAACAACTTCAAGGCATCCAACTGCACTTGTATGGGCATAAGAGCTTCCTTTCCATAAACAAGTTCATATGGTGTAAATTGTGTTGACACTCTATACGCAGTTGTATAATCCCACAAACACTTTTCCAAGTCCAAGTACCACTCTTCAGGATGCTCTCTAGCATACTTTGATAGCATCTTCACAATTTGACCATTGCAGTTCTCAACCAACCCATTGCATTGTGGGTAGTAAGGAGAAGAATGCCTATGCTGAATTTTCAATTTCTCCATGAGATCAGCAACAAGTTTTCCCCTAAACCCTGGTCCACGATCAGAAATGATAACCATAGGATCTCCAAACCTGCAACACACTTGTTCATATAAAAAAGAGGCCACTCTTCCTGCTGTTACATCTTTTACTGCTCTTGCCTCCACCCATTTTGTCAAATAGTCCATAGCCACAAGGATATATCTTTTGCAAATTGTTGGTCCTCGGCATTAGACCTATAGCATCCACTCCCCATTTTGCAAATGCATCAAAAGACATTATAGATTTCTGAGGCTCAGCCAAAAGCTTCCAATTTGCAAACACTTGGCATTCATGGCATGACTTGCACCAAAAATAAGCATCTCTCATCATAGAGGGCCAACAGTAACCTGCTCTCAAAACACAAAAGACAACCTGATCCTTGCCTTGATGGCCCGTTTCTTCATGGCAGTGCTCCAAAATCAAGCCTATCTCTTCTTTGTATGGCACTTTTCTCAAAATGCTATCCTTGCCATAAAGCATGAGATCCTCACCTACCAATGTGTAGTTTCTTGCTTTTGCAACTACTCTCTTACGCCAAACCTTTGACATGCCATCTGGACATTGCCCTTTACCAAGAAATACTTCTACATCTTGCAATGATTCCCTTCCTACATACAAGGCTTCCTTGACCTTTAAAGGAGCTACCAAGGCATCCAACTTTTCCCTAGCCAACTCATCAGCTTATTTATTCTGCTCACGAGGAACATGCTTAAACTGTATCTTCTCAAACTCATGCAAAAGCTTCTTGATGCCATAGAACCACTTCTTCAAATTGTCTTTCTTAACATTCCACAAACCAAGCAACTGATTCATGACTAGCAATGCATCCCCTTTTGCAATGACCCTCTTCAATCCAAACTCAACACACTGCTTCAACCCAAGGAAAAGCGTGAGGTACTCGGCCTCATTGTTACTTTCAGCTTCATCAAGATGGTAAGCTCTAGAAAAGATTACATCGCCTTTTGGGTTCTTAATGACTACCCCACCACGTGCCTTTTGAAGAACTTTTGTGTATGCACCATCAAACATCATTGTATACGCATCTGTAATATCTACTTCCTCTTCATGATCATCCTTGTCAACCCTTGGGTAAGATGGAAGCTCGCCCCCCTTATGTACGACTATGTCTGCCAAGCGAGCTTTAACGGAATGATCCACTTTAAACTCAAACTCATACTCTTGAATCTCCAAAGTCCACTTTAAGATGCGCTTGCTAGGCTTCAAATGTTGTACTACATCCAGCAAAAGATCCGATGTGGTGAGCACATAGAACTTTCAAGCAAGAACCAAGGCGAATACCCACTGTTCCATTTTCGTGTAGGAGAACTCGCTTACATTCTTCATCTTGCTCTCAAAATAAACTGGCTTGAAGTTCCTTCCTTGCTTTTGTAAGAGAACCGACCCAAAAGCTACTGACCCCACACTAATAGATACATAGAAAATCGACTGCAAGTCGGGAGGACTCACTGTTGGTAAAGCACACAATACCTCCTTGATGCCATCAAAAGCCTGTTGCATGTCTTCATTCCATTCAAACCCTTGAACTCTTTGACTCAATTTCTGGAGAGGATACACATACTGACATAGCATCCAGAAAAAATGTGACAAGTACCTGAGCTTATGCACAAATGATGCCAAATCCTTTGTGTTGCTGGGCGGATCCATAAGCAATAAAGCCTTAACTTTCTCTGGGTCAGCTTCTATTCCATTTTGGGAAACCACATGTCCTAGCAAATGGACTCTGGCATGAGAAAACTTACACTTCTTTGGGTTCAGTTGCCCACCCTCTTGTTGAAGCCTTTCAAAACTCAACCTCAGCTTCTCCAAATGTGTGACCCTTGAGCTATAACACCCAATGTCATCCATGAAAACATGAATGAACTTACCCAAGTAGGGACCAAACACTCTATTCATCCATCCTTGGAAGGTAGCATATGCATTAACCAGCCCAAAAGGCATTCTTTTGTAGAAAAAACAACCCCAAGGAGTAATGAAGTTCGTCTTCAATCGATCTTCAATCGCTATCAAGATCTGAAAGTAGCCAGAAAATCCATCCATGATTGAGTAACGTTCATGACCTGCAACCTGATTGAGGATTTCATCTAGAAAGGGTAGTGGATAATGATTCCTTTTTGTGGCATCATTCAAAGGTTTGAAATCGACACATATCCTAAATCTTCCATTCTTCTTGGGCACAATAACAACTGAAGAGACCCATTCGGACTCCTCCACTCGAAAGATGAAATCTGCTTCCAAAAGCTTCGTCACCTCTTTATGAAGTGCCTTCTCATGAATGACCCCCAATCTCCTAAGCTTTTGAACCTTTGGCTTGGCACCTTCTTTTAGATTGATTCTATGCTCGACTCCTTTAGCTCCTTGCAACTCTGTATATTCAGTGGCGAATAGCTTTGGAAACTCTGTAAACATGTCTTCATACTCCTTTTTCTCTTTTTCTGTCAAGTCCTCTCCTAGCATACTCCTTACATTCACTTTGGTAGGCTCTACAATTGCTTTTGGACTATCCTTCTCCTCCTTGACCTTCACATCATGCATCGATGCTTCCTTTTCAACACTTATCCCAAAAAGATCAGGACATAATTGCATCAAGCCTTCCTCTACACTTTCTTCTGATGATGTAGACAAAGCATCATTATCGTATGCTGTGGTTTCTGTCGAATCCATATCTTGCATCTCCACTAGGGGCTGTGTACAGCTCTGGTGTGTCTTCATGTTGTAGACAATGGTCCTTCCTTTCTCTTTGTCGGGGATGGTGATCAAGCCCATGCCCCAATCCTACTTAGCACCAAGGGTTATAAGCCACGGACTCCCTAAAATGATTGGATACGCATTCTCACCCGCTTGCATCACGTAGCAATCAACCAAGCACTCAATCCCCAAGACTTTTATCTTCACATCTTCAGCTATTCCAAGACACCTTGCCTTTTTGTGGTTGGCCATCCTCATACGGGTCGAAGCATTCACTGACATCTTAACGCCTGCTTCCTTCATGATAGCCTCGGTCATGACACACACCTGGGCACCACCATCCACATATGCTTGTACTTTCGTCTTATTTCCCAGCATAGCTTCAACTATTGGCACCATATCCACTGGGTGACCAACCCTCAAAGATGACACCATGATTTGACGCTTTTCATTCTTGAAAGGGAGCCGCGTACTCACACACTTGGTCCATTGCCTCCTCAATTTAGCATTCAAAGCCACCAACTGACCAAAAGATATATTTGCCTTTTGATTTCGTCAAAAATATCATAGTCTTCAACACCTTGGCCAAGGAGGTAGTCCTTTGGACCGATTTTCCTTCTTCGCCGCCTCTTACTACTTTCTAGTTTGTCTTCTACCTCAGCCTTTCCTTTTCTTGCTCTTGCTTCCCTCTCTTCTTCTGTCTCTTTCTCCCTATCATGCCTAGCTCTCTTATTGGCCAAAACACCCACATCTTGATGCTCAAGGGTAATGATGTTGATAGCCCTACCTTCTCCATTTCCAGGCAACAGTTGTGGAGGTTGTTGTGGCGGCAGTGCTTCTAGTGCCCGCTCTTGATGATTTTCTTCTATTCTTCCTCAACCACATCCATATAAGGGGTATATCCCTCCTCTCTCTCTCTTGGTGGTTTAGGACAATCAGGGGCGTAGTGACCCTCTTCATCACAATTGTAGCATCTTCCTTGTAGCCTTTGTCCCCTACCTCTCCCAGCTGGCCGCTCTTCTCTTTGGTTTCTATTCATTATGTTAATTCTTAATTCTTGCAACTGACCGGCAAGATCATGTAGAACCCGGGCCGTAACTGGATCTGGACCTTGAACCACTCCCTCCACTCTATCATCCATTGTCACAGGGGCCATTGGTTGCACCACAACTGGCTCAGCGTGTGTCATGCCTTGCTCCCACCTTCTCTTGATCTTCTTGCTCTTGGCCTCGGCAATTTCCATAGCTCTTTCAAATGTAGCAGGCTCCTCTTGATCGACCTTCTCCCTTACACTTGGATGGAGACAATCCATAAACTGACGCACTTTAAAGAAATCCCCTAGAGGTACTTGGGATGCTGCCTCTAATTGAACCCAAAGCCCTTTGAAGTGTTGCAAAAACTTCTTAAAGTTAGCATGAACATCTTGCTGCAAACCTCTCAATTTGTCGTCGCTTCTGTTGCGGTTAGTTTCTTCCCAAACCCGTCAAAAATTGCCAGCTTCACCTGCTCCCATGTTTTCTTTTTGTCTTCCTCTAAACCTTCAAACCACTCGCGAGCTTCTCCTTTGAGCGCAAGAGGAAATACATGAAACTTTGCTTCATCATTCACAATGTGCATACCAAGCGTATGCCATTCGAAATCCGCAATCCAGTCCTTCACATCCTCCTTTCCTGTAAACACTGGCCGACTATACGCCATCCTTTTGAAGCCCCTTCTCCCTTGAGTGAGTAATTCCACAAAATTTGAAGTCTTGCACCTTAACCAAACCACCACTTTTCTTCAATGAAGCTCGAACTTCACAGCAAAACCGCTTCACCTGGGTGCACAACCGGAAAATTTCCGCTCCCCCAGCGGGATCGCCAAAGGATGATGGAGCAAAAGATGTCGTGAGGACACTCACACACCCAGCACAACTCAACACAACACAAGAAATTTACTTCAATTCCTCACCTCACTCACTACCACTCAAAAGCTCCCTAAAAACTCTACCCACAAGCTCAATTCAAAATCCAAACGCCTCGACCTACAAGCCCTTGCCTGCCCGCAAACACTACAAGGTGAGTCGAGGTGATCAACACTTGAAATCAGGCTTGACGGTGACCAAAATATACAAGAAAAACCATCAAAAACCAAAAACTCCATCCACAAAATGCCACTCTTAAACCATTGCAAAAGCTTCACCAAACTCCACTCTGTTGGACTCTTTGGAGTAGCGCCAACCCTAATGGCAGCGATACAGGGTCACATAGTCTTGTAGAAAGCCGCACCTTCTTCCCTCAATTCCTTGCACACACACATCCATGGAAACCTCAGAACTCCCATAGACTCTCCCAAGTGCAAAATTGAAGAGAGAAATCTCTCATTCACTCCTCCAGACATTCGAAAATAGGACGCGAACGCAACGGGACTGCACTAGACCACCTGTAGGAACCCTGCTCCCTCCCACACATAGAGGGGTGAAAGTGTTGATATTTCTCTTTAAATGTCCCCCCTCAGCCTGGACCATCATGGCACCGTGAGTGATGTGGCAATTTGAAGCCATTTCACACCTTTTTTGACCATTTTTTGAGCTTTTTTGGCCAGTTTTGGCCAGTTTTGACCTCCAGCGGGCATTTTTCGCAAAAAAAACCCCAAACGGACTCCAAAATTCACCAAATTTCTCACGATTGATCCTCGATACCCAAATCACATTTCCACATCCCCACATTCCATTTTTGACCACTTCTAGGGCGATGCACGTATCACCGCAGATTAGGCACCGCAAATAGACAGTTACCGCATGTGTCAAACTTCTCGAGCGGGATGAGAGTACCCACACTTGTCACTTGAATTATTTACATTATAGAAAGCTCAAACACATTATGTAGAGCCAAAATAATCCACCTAGAAGCATATCCAAGGCCCCGATACCCTATCCAGGCATGTACATATGCTCGACTGCCGACATGCAAGCACGCATATTTACAATGTGCACACGTTGCACCTTTTTTCGAACTTGAAACCACTTTGCAAAGCTCCCAAATGCATGTATTTACATATTTTTGTACATATTACCATGCATATAAACGCTACTTTGTACACGCCAAAAGCGGTCTATCAACGTATACCTTGGCGGGAGGAGCTTTATAGAGTGTTGGAAGAGAATCATGAAGGCGCATGTGGCCGACATTTTTATCTAAAGATCACCTTGCATAAGATCTTGCAAGAGGGGTACATATGGCCTAGTTTTTACAAGGATGTTCACCATTGGTGTAGGTCTTGCAATAGGTGTCAAGCATTTGGGAAGAAAGTGTTGAAGCCAGAGCTACGAAAAACCATTATGGCGTTTGATGTGTTTGAAAAGTGGGGATTGATGCAATAGTCCCGTTACCTATCACAAACAGGGGCAAAAGCTATATTGTGACTGCAGTGGACTATCTCTCTAGATGGGCAGAGGCTATAGCAGTAAAACAAATCACTACAAAGGATGTGGAAAAATTTGTGTATGATGAAATATGTTGCAAGTTTGGGGTGCCATTGGAGCTACTTTTAGATAAGGGGCTAGGATTTAGAGCTAAACTGCTAGACTTTTTATGCGCGAAGATGAAGATTAGGCACCAGCATACCACCACTCCTTATTATCCCCAATGTAATGGCTTAAATGAAAGATTCAATGGTGAGTTGGTACAAATTCTTTCAAAAGTGAAAGAGCACCAAGGAAAGAATTGGGATTTGGAATTGCCTAGTGCATTATGAGCTTACTGTACTTCGGTGAAGACAGGTACAAGGTTTACTCCATTTCATTTGGTATATGGAAAGGAAGCACTATTGCCTGTGGAATTAGAGTTGCCTGCGGTCAAGATGTTAGAGAATTTGCTTGGGCAGTCCAGTGATGCATTCAAAGAGAGGCTCTTACAATTACAAGAGGTTCAGCTGGATAGGATGAGCGCATTGGAGCATTATGGGTAGATGCAAGATAGGGCTTTAGCAAAGATAAATGAAAAGGTTAAAAGTAAGGGTATCAAGAAACATGACTTGGTTTTCCTCTACAACAGTAAGCTGGACAAGACATTCCAAAAGAAGTTTCAAATTAAGTGGGAAGGCCCTTTCAAGGTAGTGAAGTGTTTTCCAAATGGTACATATCAGCTCGCTAACCTGGATGGGATTTTACATAAGTCAAGGGTAAATGGATTGCATCTTAAATTTTATCATGCTAGATTGATGATGGTGGAGCAAGATGAGCTATCTGCAGAACAAGTAATGTATGTGAGGGATGAGGAGACCTGTGACACGGTGAGTCTCATATCTCTTTTTGCGGTTGCTGATCATGAATGATCTAGCAGTCTAGGGGATGGGCAAATTATGTTAGAAGTTTTTTAGAAGAAGTGATTACACATATGTACATACCCATGCATGGTGCATCGAATAAAGAATTGTCCATTTTCCAGAGCTAGGTGGTTACGTGGGACCCACATGTGTACAGGTAAGACAGCATGTACATAGTGCATCGATTTTCATCGTCACCAGTATCAGTGTGTTTTCTATAATAATGAGGAGTTGGTAGCGCATAAAACTTCTCAAGAAAGTTATCCACGGGTCGACAACATGAGGTAAGCAGGTGCGTCAGATGGCATCCAGTGGCTTCAAGAGGTCAAATGGGGTCAATACTTGCACGTGGATAAGTACGGGCACAACGTGGGTGTTTTCTTGTGATAATTATGCAGAAAGATCATCATGAGGACTATATTTGGGGGCCACTTCACATGGTTGCGGGATGCATTAATTGCAAAAAGTTGAGTGCCAGGTGTGTGGATGATGCAAAAAGGTAACAAAAATGCACTGCGTGGCCAGTTTTTGGCCTGTTCGGGGTCTCTTTGAGGTCAACTAAAAGGCCAAAGGTGCCCAAGGGATAAAGTGAAGTGTGGACACTAAAAAACCTGAGAAAAATACCAGAAAAACGTGGAGGGATGAGGAGGAACAATTGCAATTGAGTTTTTGTTGTTTTTGGAGCCTGTTTTGGCCATAAACTACTCATCCGAGGTCGGATTTGAGCACTTTGATATTGTAGACTAGGGTTTTTGGCTACTCCAGACGCAATGGTGCTATCTATTTTGCCAAATTCCTCACTTTTTTATGCTATTTTGGCTATGTAAGTTTCTCATGTGAGCGAAGCCTCTGTTCAAATTTGTGACTGTATTTAGCATATTTCATCCATATTGTGTGAGCTATTTGCCCCATTGGTGTTGGCCCAAGCTCAATTGTACCTAAACATAAAAAATTCTCCTCTTTTGAGGTGAGTTATTTGGGTGTGTGTGTGTTGAGTGGGAAAATGGATAGTGTCTCTCCTATCACTCCATCGGTGTGTTCTTTGTCTCCGGCAAGTGGATTGTGTAAGCCGAGTGGTGCCCCATAGTGTGTTTGTGTGTGTATTATCCCAAGAGTATGTGTCGGGTGATTATAGAGGCGTTGTGTGTGTTTCCAACCCGCTCACATTGGTATACATGTTATTATGCATGTCGGAATAGGCATCGGTATAGCAAAATAAATTTTCGACGTTTATTAGAGCGCAAATACCGACGTGTGTTCCGACGATGACTATACCAATGCATATACCAACGATACAATGCCGATGGTTATTTAGATGCTTATTCTACTGCTTTTTACTTTTACATTTAGCTTTGTGTCGTCGGTATCCGTGTCGATTTTCGTGTGGCGTGTTGTAGTGCTACTAGCCACATCTGTTGTAGACTGCTCATCAAGTTTCTTTCCTTCATCCAAATAATATTTGAACATCTGTAGCACAAAGCTCAACATGCATATAAAAAATTGCATCTACGTCCTTGTCCATATCATCGGTCAAATATTGAATCCAATCATACACAACACCAAAAGATTGCAATTCATTTTGCACCCCCTCTCAATAAGCATCATCAAGTTCACGATCACTTTGCCATATTGAGAGCTCTACATCACAAAATCTTGATAAAGAAGGAGTCTGCACCCCCTCTAAACCATCAGCATATGCGGATCTTCAAGCACATACCCTTGCTCATCCAAGCCCTTAAAAGCTGGTGTATCCAAAACCTGTAAATTTGATATACACAAGTCCTGTAGATGATCATGTATATCCACACCCTACAAACTCTCATGTGTATATAAACCCTCTGTATCCTCATGCTTTTCTTGACCCTGTAAGTCTTCAACTTCAGCCATTAGCATGGAATCTGCAATTCAAAGCTTTGCATAGACAACTTGGATAATCTCTTTATCATCTTTGTCCTGTAATAGCCTATCATGCTCAAGCAAGCATTCATCAATAGCAATTTTTAGCTTAGTGCTAATTTGCTTGCAAACCTCCGCATAGGTGGGAAAAATAACACAATCCACATCATCTTCATACATGCTTGGATCCCATCGTTCTTGGATAACTGCAGCCTTAAACTCGCAACTATGCATATGTTGTTGTTGAAGCCCCTGAACTCGCTCAATGAAATCAAGGATCACAAACCTATTGAATTTTAGAATCTTGTTCTCGTTTGGCACCCCATGAAGCTCCAACTCCTTGTCATAGCACTCCAAGTATCCTACTAGATCATAACCATTAGAAATCCCCTGCTGATAAAAAACTGAGTGTTTGGCATTTTCAAGTGCTAAGTGTAGTAGTATCTCTTGTTTCCAATTATCTGATGCTTCAAATTTCCTATTTTCCACTAGTTGCTCCGATACTTGAAAATGTTCTGTGTTATCTTGCCCTTGAAATTTACCCAATTCTCATTTTCCAAATTGGTACCCAAGTTTTGATTCATATTTTGCACTTAACTTTCATACTGTTGTGCTGCAAAATAGCAGCCATTAACCCCATAATCTGTTGCATCTCTTTCTCTTGGCTTGTCGACATGGCTGGTTATGTCTACCTTGGTTAGATTCACGTCCGTTCACAAAAAATATGTCGGAGTGCACGTCTCTCCAAGGTCCACTGGGAAAGTGCTGGGCTTCTGGTTGTAGACGGATAGGCATCCGAGGTGCAACCGAAGGGGAACAAGTGCGGTTAGGGTAGATTTAGTGTTAGTAAGAAGATATAGAGATGAACACACAACAATCTCGGAAGAAAATCACTACTCGCAACACTAATAGCAGTGAAAATTAAATTAAAATTAGTTATCCACACTTAATTGATGCTGCAAATCAAAAGATGCTTCCAATAAATGGGTATCTGAAACCCTGTTACAAATCGGTTGCATACGCCGTTGTTGGTATGCCTGTTGATTTGCAAACCCATAATAAAAATACCCAACCCCTCGGAAGCAGCCTGTAATCGCCAGGCAAACACCCCCTGTATAGCTCCCCAGCTCATCATTTCCCAAAAGTTTTCCTTTTTGCCCTCTGCTCAATTGATTTCTACATGCGCTCTATCTTGCAAACACATCCCCTTTTAACTACTTGAAGTCCACAGTTATAGCCATCTCCAAGAGCTCATTTAATTCAAGTACCCTTTTGATAGAGTTGAAATGTGATATATGACCTTCTCTTCCAGTTTTTGATGGTGATAATCAATTCTTAACCTCACAGCTTCGCATTCCTATCGCTTGTACATGATGAAGAATTCACACTACTTGATTTCCACAATTATGGCTGCCTTGAGGTCCCAAATCCCCATCAAGAAAGATTCCCCTCTTGTTGTTGCTTGTTTTGTTGATGGGTTCACAGAGAGAGAGAGAGAGAGAGAGAGAGAGAGAGAGAGAGAGAGAGAGAGAGAGAGAGAGAGAGAGAGAGAGAGAGAGAGAGAGAGAGAGAGAGAGAGAGAGAGAGAGAGAGATTACCCAAATCTTCTCCCTTCTCCCTTGCTTCAATCTCTGAATCTCCTTTGTCCTGCCCTTTCCCTCGCTTCCTATCCTTCATTCATGCACCCATCTCCTCTTACTCACAGCTTTGCTCCCCCCGCCTTGCTTACCCTTCTTCATTCATGCTTGTCTCAATTCTACGAAGTCTTTCCTTTCTTACCCGTTGATGATGTCCCCCTTTTAACCATACGTTTTGCCCCCCCCCCCGAAAAAACACCTTCCACCCTCTATTTTTAGCTTAAATTCTTTTTCCATTGTTTGCTTGTCATGGCAGCGTGACAAGCCGCTTGATGATGTGGCATGCGGGTTGACAAGAGCTCCATGGAATATGCCACCATTAGATCCGAATAGGGGTGCCATCGGGCCCTGAGAAATTCTCCCTTCTCGCTTGTCACCTTCGGAGCAGCACGGAAGCCGCTGCGAGCCTCTCTTCTCCTCCTTGTGCTACTGGCTGCGGCCTCGCCTTTCTTCCTTGTATTTTTTTTCCACCCATTCACACTAAAACCCTTTTTTAAAATTTTCATGGACGGCGATTGAAGCCAGGTGGCTTTATTGCCATAGTGGCTGGCCTTTGAAGCCGGGCTTTGGTTGAAGTTTGGATACTGCCACATGCCTTCAAGATGCAAGTATATGTGATTGTATTTTGTGGAAGCCCTTTCCCTTTGCATCCAATTAAAATATCAAGAGCTTCTTTGCCACAACCATATCGGGTATTGCCAAAACACCACTTTATGCATAAAGCTCGACCACGGTAGTGCCGATCACAAGTCCACCAACATATCTAGCAATCAATGCACTGCAACAAATGACATTCTGGACAAGATTCTTCTTGAGCACTTATTGCCCTTTTAAGTGCACCAAATTTGAGTACCTGGTTGAAGCATAAAAATTTCCAGATGGCACACTAACCGGGACAACCAAACTGGTACAAAATCCGCTGTCGATGAAACATCACTAGGCAATATCTTGGCAACGAGGGATCCAAATGGCGATCTAAAAAGACCAACATGCTCCACACGATGAGCACTTCAGGCCCATGCATTCACTTCAACTTTGACCCTTCAACAACAGCTACCCAATTCAACCCAGATCTGCAAACTATCCTAGGTTCAAACTGACATAACTTCTTTATTGTAGCTCTGATTTCCAAGCTGTAAAGGTAGGCATTGAGAGCACATCAAACACTACAAATTTGGCTTATAAAATCACATTTTGGCAGCATCACTACAACTCGGCTTGTAGGCAGTATCTCCATTTCTAGGCACCGAAACCCACATTTAGCATACATCTCAGTCCTCTTGCTGACATAACAGTTGCTAACATTGTTCATAAGTTTGAGAAAACCTCAAACATGTATGCAAATTTGCATCTTTCACTCCGTGCCCGCAAAGCAGCATGACATCCACCCCCTCTAAACCTGCACATCCTCTTGTATGTGCCAACCATTATTCCAAACTATAAGTAAAAACCTATAGATGCATAAGTACTGCCCCACTGTGAGCATGTTATGAAAAATTTTGCAACGTGTGGCCTTATTAGAATATACCCTCTGTAAGAAACCTGGAACTACTTTCCCCCCTTGGAGAAGCGTTTTTGTTCTCGAAAACAAGAGTGATGATACATTAATGCTTTCCACAGTGGCATCCTACATGGATCCAACTGTTTAATTGACCAGAACAGGGTTCAATAGGAGGTTCAATGCAATCAAGAGTAACATCTTGATTTTCCACATTGTTGTCCATTTGCAACCATCTTGTATTAACGGTCCTATCCAATCATTGTGTGTAGACTCCATTTAGAACGCACATGGGCATGCTAAATGAGTTATTACAACAAAGATGTACCCAAAAGAGTACCTCTTTTCACGTTCCATGAAAGTAACTTGCTCATCAGCCAAGATTAATTCCTTGACTTGTTGTCAAATTTCATCAATAAACAACCCCACCATAACTAGTGTTCAAGGTTGAGAACCTGACTTATACATGAAGAGACTAAACCTAGTCGCAAACATGCTTTAATTGATGGTAAGAAAACTCCAAATAGAGCAGTAGATGCTTACTAGTTTGATTGCTTGGTGCTAATTTACGCACTTTGCATATCCTTTAGCACAAGGTATAACTGAAGGTAAGAAAACTCCAACTAGAGTAATAAATGCTTACTAATTAGATTGCTTGGTGCTAATGTACGCACTTTGGATATCCTTTAGCACAAGATTACACTTTGTAATCTGCCTATCTCCTTGGATAATTGACAGTATTGAGGTGTTTTTCCCCACGATTTACATACAGTCTTCCCAGATGACTGGTAAACGGGGATCACAATATCGTACGACATTGCTAAGGAATCAACAATGTCATGAATAACCATCTTGGTTAACTTAAAAGATCCACAAGCACCCAAACCAAGCCATGATCGCTATTGCTGATTGGTAGACCCCAAAAGGAATCTCATAGAGATACTGCACATAGAGTGAAAAATGCTTCATAAGCAACTAATATGATGAATATGCATGCCGCTCCAAATCAGCCTTTGCTAAACACTAGTGCCCATAACACCTAGTGTGCATGCATTTAACAAAAAAACAGATCCGAACCTATATATCCATGATCATCCTTGCCAATACTTATGACGAATGAGATGCTCCTAGAACATTTTAAAGAGGAGTGTAATAGTTTTGAAAAAAAGCTAAATACTTTCTGCTGCAATCATTTGCAAGCCTTACTAAAACAATTGAACCATAATAGAAGGTGAAACATTAATCACTTCTAGGTACAAACAATGAAACTTTTTCATTAACAACTCACAGCCTTGCTATATGCATAAACAACCATCGTTAATGTTGTTTAGCAGCACTTGTACCGTAACAAGTCATTCTGAGTATCCGACAATTTCTGGCCAACTGAAATTGTTCCTGACACGTCAGGCTAAAAACAATAGATAAAACGGATTCGACTAGCACCTAGGGACTTTGTCATGACACATACTTGAAATAGTGGGTGCCAGTGTCAGTCCAAGAGGCTCATATTCTCCACATGTGGAATATGTCTCATGTAAGGGTGTCTGAAAAAAAGAACATCCTTCAAGTACGAGATGTACTTGTGCGTGGAGGTAACTGCAAACACTTTACGATGGGGGAGTGACAGGGACCCTCATTAGCCCTGCTCCACACCGGCTAAACCGAACTCCTTGAGTTCCTAGACTATGTTGCATCCCATGTGGTAACATGTGTCCAATAAACGCTACAAGTGGGTCTATAACTACATAATGTAGAAACCTATTTTGGACACTACAACCCAAATTTCTTGGCTTTAACCTGACCTTGTCATCTCGCTGAAGAGAAAAAATGGTTGAAAACATAGAAGTTTATGCATCCTACTTGGAAAAGGAAACAAAAACATAGAAATAAAGAAAATTAGATGCGTACCTAGAGGTTGAACATACTGTTCACTTATTTGTAGTGAAAGGCGTTGCCCAAATTTCTAGCCTGCAAAGGCCTAGGAACACTAATTGAAAATTAGTAAAATCAAAGTAGTATTGCACATCTAACCTTGGGTGTTGCATTTGCAATCTAGACCCCTTGATTAAAATCAACATTGTCAAACCCCTTGGTTAAACGTTGAAGGAAAACTGCTCAATGAGCAGTCGATGCTTGGCCTATGTCCATGACCCCCCTTGGGTTTGCCCGTGGCATTACATTGCTTTTGAGGTTGAAATTTTTCCACTACCCCTTGACAGTTTGTGGACTTCTTAACTTGAAAATGCAAGTGGTGAAGGTTCCAAGAATTGACCATCAACCCTTACTAAATGATTTAGTAATCACGAGCTGGGTCTTAGCCCAAACTGTACTCATATAGGCACTCTTAGTGCTAATATGAGCTCCATTGAAGTTGGAGTCGTATTCACAACGAGATCTTTTTCACATTCAAAATCTATGAGCTTGGGTTTTTGTGAATTGTCGTGCTGTCTAAAATGCTGGCTTCATTTATACACCTTGGCAGAGATAAGCCTGTACGAGTTTAAGACACTCAAAAACTCAACTTGATGTTCACGCTCAAAGTGTGTAGTGCTAAACTAACATCCAAAAAATGGCTAATGGCAAGACTCTTGCTTGTCTATTAGAATTGAGGGGTACTCAACTGAATAGAGTTGTTCGATCTTGAAAGTAATCACACTGATGGATTACAAAAAGATGTCTCTTAGCCATTCCAAAATAGGTGGCTCTTAGCCCTTCAAAAATAGATGACTCTTAGCCTTTCCTGTTACCATATGGACATAGAAAGCTTTGAGAAAAATCATGCCTGGTTTCACCTTGCCCACAGAGAATGAGAAAGGAAGGAGAGAGAGAGAGAGAGAGAGAGAGAGAGAGAGAGAGAGAGAGAGAGAGAGAGAGAGAATGTTGGGCTGAGGAAAATACCTTATTTGAATGTGTTGTATGCCCCTTGCATATGATCCAGTGCAGACCATGTCTGTCTCAAGCTTATCATATAAGCGTACAATAGTGTACGTGTACCACGTCTGTGTAGAGAGAGGTACCATAAGTCATATCTTGACCCACTTACCTTGTATGTAATCGTGACTGTACCAGGGTGATGTTAAATATGGCACTTTGCCTACTGTGAATAAACATAAAAAATATTTTAAGATATCAGTCACTTCCATTGTCCCTGGCATAATAGTTAGTGTTATAGTGGAAGCGTACATTGTAATGAGATGGAATTATGTCAATCTCATTGGCATGCCATGCACGCAGAGGGGTTAGCCCTTGGCAACATTGGCCGTCTGACAGATTGAGCCAAGACCAGAAGTTCCGTACACAATTGATGGGTACTAAAGTGGATCAAATTGTTCGATCTTGAAAGCAATCACTGACGGATTACAAACAGATGCCTCATCATAACCAATGGTCAAGGTTGAGAACCTGAATTATACTTGAAGAAACTAAACCTAGTCATAAACTTGCTTTAATTTATGGTAAGAAAACTCCAACAATAGCAATACATGCTTACTAATTGGATTGCTTGGTGCTAACATATGCACTTTACATATCCTTTAGCACAAGATTAGACTTGTAATCTGCCTATCCTCTTTGGATAACTGACAGTACTGAGGTATGCTTTACAGACAATCTTCCAAAATGACTGGTAAACGGGGATCACAATGTCGTACAATATGGCTGAGGAGTCAACAATGACATGCATAACCATCTTGGTTAACTGGAAAGATCTACAGGCAACCAAATCGAGCCATGACGTCTATTGGTGATTGGTAGATCCAAAATTAATCTCATAGAGATACTGCACATAGAGTGAAAAATGCTTCATAGCACTAATGTGACAAATATGCATGCCGCTTCAAATTAGCCTTTGCTAGACACTAGGGCCCATAACACCTAGTGTGCATGCGTTTAGCAAAAACATATCCGAACCTGTATATCCATGATCATACTTGCCAATACTTATGGCGAATGTGATGCTCCTAACACACATGAAAGAGAAGTATAAGTAATCCTAAAAAGAAACTAAATCCTTGCTATTGCAATCATTTGCAAGCCTTGCTGAAATATTGAACCATAATAGAAGGTGAAACAGAAGTCACTTCTAGGTACAAACAATGAAACTTTTTCATTAACAACTCATAGCCTTGCTATTGATCCGAGCCTATCACAAATTTTTGCTTATCATATTTTGTTGGTTTTCCTTGCTTCTAGAGGTTTACAATAAAAGAAAGAGTGAGAACAACCTCTTGGAAAAATTTTTAAAAAATGATTTTTTCTTGACTAGTTCACCGGAGGTGAAAGGTAGAGGGAGAACCTAGTGGTAAAGGGAAGGGAAAATATGTAAATGTGAAAAGAAAAGATATGATGTGGTTGTGGAGCCATGCACCCATGATTCAAGGGTCATGCGTGGCTCATATCATCATGGCTTTGGAGCCATATGATGATTCAAACAAATGGGACCCAAGTGGAAGACTTGGTAAAGGAAGAAACCAGGCACATGATTTTGTTGAATTTTTAAAAAATACTTCCACTCCGATCCAAGAAAAGTTGTCTTCATCAAAGTTGTAACTGACGAGCTGAAGATTCTGGCCATATTTTTTTTATAATTTTTGCATCTACGATCTAGGAGATATGACCAAAATGGTGGACGGCAGTTTTTTCAACTGTGGTGGAGACCACCCCCTACCTTTACACACACACACCCTTCCTTTTCCACATTGAGACTTTCTTTTAAATCAGCCATTAGTCTTCTCACCCTCCTCTCCTTCCTCCTCTCTCTCAAGCTCAAAAACCCATCAAAGTTCCTCTTCTAATCACCTCTCAAGTCATGCTTAATCTTGTTGTAATTCATAAGTTCTCACTCAACCCCTTTCTATTATTACTAGATATGTATTGATTTTATGTAGATTCTTTACATTTTAAAATAAGGAAGCTCTTGGACTCAAGCTATGGAGGAAGGAGTGAAGACAACACAAGTGATGATGGAGCTAATTGGTCAACAAATCACTTGGAAGGAGCTTCTTCATTGCTTGAATGTCCCTAATCAAGCTTCATTTGTACAAATTACACTTGTATCTTAACCTCACTCCTAATCACTCTCTTTCCTATATAAAGAGGCCTTCCCCTTTGTAATTTCAAGCCTCCCTCAGCCCATTGAGCCTTTGTATCACTCACCATAAGCCCATAAGCTCATTCATTCACTCTATTCTTGCACATTCTAGAGTGAAAATTGTTTCATGCTAGTAACCTCTCCTCCTCTTACTTATGTTAATTAAGAGAAATGTTTTATATGCGTGTGAGAGTGCTTGATGTGATCTTGGCTAATCCTTGAGTGATTGTTTGGTAATCTATATGCTATTTTTGTTGGGAGTGTTTGAAGTCATCCATTCCTTGTACACACACCACGGTTAATGCTTCATTCATAGTGATCTCTCTCTCTCTCTCTCTCTCTCTCTCTCTCTCTCTCTCTCTCTCTCTCTCTCTCTCTCTCTCTGTGTGTGTGTGTGTGTGTGTCTTCGTGTAGCGGTCCTAGTTCACGCTTCCAAGACTAGGTGGTGCCCTCATTTCATTTCCCTTGTGGCGCAATGGAGTTTGTTTTGGTGTAGAGGCCGCCATTCCAAATTTCCTTCGTCATAAATTGGTGCCCCCACGGAGGAGTTCTCAAGCAGCGCTCTATCAATCCTATGAAGGAAGATCCATCAAATTCTCCGAGACTTCCACTATGGTCTCCCCAAGAAGCTCGAGAAAAGAAGCGTCTTTATCGACAAACGGCACGTATGCGGGTAAAGAGAGTTAACTACACACACCCTTCTTTGCTTCAAGGAAAATCTTGTAGTCATCAAGTCCCTAGGTCAAAAAATTGTGTGGAGTGCTTTGTGGCTAGTGTGAAGACACTTCCTTTGAAGCCTCGACTTCAGGTGGTGAAAGCACTCTCAAACTCGGGTATTAACAAGTTTTTGGAGGGGGAGCTACACATCAATGGGGTGCGGTATTGGCAAGAGGCTACATATGGTGATGCACTCCAACTACTACTAGCAAGAAGGCTCAAGGTGGTTGAGAGGGTAGCCATCGAACCCTATGAACTCTACAAAGCTGAAGATGGTCACACCAAAGCTAGGCTAATCACCGGTGAGCAAATTCTTTGCATCTCTCAAATGGTGGGATCCAAGAGAGCTCAACTTCAATGAAGTGCTTCATGGAAGGTTGTAATTAATGCACCAATGAATAATCCCATTTTCCACAACTTTCAATCAGTTCAGAATATTAGGGTGAATGTGCGCATTGATAGAAAGATTTTTTTCCAACAAAGATTGGTCTTCTATTTTGGAGCTGAGAGGTTGAGAGATATTGCTGTCCCCTGACCCTATAATATTTCCTATTTTGGAGTATAATGTATCTTTTGATGTTCACATCTTCATCTTGCTTTAAGCATACTCCATGAATCATAGGGATTTATATGGACCTTTCCAACCTCTTGCTAGACAAACTGTGCATATAATAGCTAGCACAAAGCTTAGGTTCCAAAACATCATAAGGGACTTACTAGGCCCTCGTCGTCTAGCTGAGATTAATGCATCTATCAATCCATTTATTCTACCCTTAATAAGATATGATTTGGGCCTAGACGTTTTCATCTTTGTGCTATATTGAGAGGAAGGCAACCCACTTTTATGATGGCTTTCCCAAATTTTTTCGGGCGTAGTGGGGAAAATGCTGGGGATTTTTTGGATAACTTGGAGATGGCTTTCCTTGTCTCCGGGAGGGATGACGAAGCAGTGAAATTGAGAGCTTTTCCTTTGGTGCTCAAAGAAGAAGCTAGGGTATGGTTCTAGGCTCTAGATCCAACCCAAAGAATTGATTGGGAGGGATTGAAGGTGGCTTTCCTACGAAGATTTCAACGAGCCAATTCGGCAGAAGAACTATGGCAACGACTTCTGTCCCTTCATCAAGTTGACCCTCATGGTTATGCAACCTATGAGGAAGGTTTTCTGAAACTTTGGGGGCAATGGTCAGACTCACTAAACCCTGGTGAGCGAGCTCCCAATTGCCTCCAAAAGGATCGATTTATCTCAGGTTTGTACCCCTTGCTAAGGGAGAAGGTAAAGGGCAAATTTCCAAATGCTTTTGAAGATGCCTTAAGAATTGCTAGGGAAAAGAATAGAAAGATTCTCTATCAAGCCCAAGCTGGCCAGCTAGCTTTGGGAGGCAATATCACAACTATGGAAGCTTCTCACATACCTCCAAATGTGCCTAATGCACCAGACCTCAATAGAGGTCAACAAGAAGATATGCTCCAACAAATAAACAATCTCACAAACCAGCTAGAGGGGTTGAGAGTAAATCTTGTGCAGGGTGTAAGAAGGCCTATTGAGGGAAATGGTGGGAATCGGCCACCAATGCGACGTCAAGCAAGGGAAATGTTGTGTTACAATTGTGGGGAAATTGGCCACGGCATGTATAATTGCCCTCATCCCAGAAGATATGACTACCCTGTCAGAGGTCCTCGACAACAAGTAAGTCCACCCCGTGCTAGAGCTCAAGCACAAGAGCAACCGCAACCTCAAATTTTGCAGCCACCTCGTGCTCAAGCTCAAGCCCCTGCTACTCAACCAAATGTGAGCATCATAAGGATGGAGGAGGTCCTCAAGGGCAGAAGCAACCAGGAAGAAATAGCTAAAGGGAAGATGAAGATAGATGAAGTGGCTACAATGCCTATCAAACGTGTGCGTGTCCAAGATGAAGTAGGTAAAGAAACAAGCAAGGATGCAAGCAATGAAGCAAGTACATCTCGGGCAACTAAAGATGAAGCCAAGAAGAGAAAGACCCGTACTAGGTCTCAAATTGACATCTCTGATTTCCCTATGGGATCTCGGACACAACCTTATGACTTGACAGCTGATGTGAGTTCTCAAGGACCAAAGATTACTTGGCCACAACTACTTCATATCTCCCCAAAGCTTCGACGACAATGGTCAAAAATGGTGAGCACGAGGGCAAAGCGAAGTAAGCTAGTAAGTGTAATCAAAGCATATGGTCTCAAGGATATAGTGCCTTTGGTGGAGGCTCAAATCAAGGGACAACGGATTCCAAAAACTTACATTGACAGTGGAGCAGAGGTTTGTGTCATGACAGAAAAGCTAATGCGTCAATTGGGTTTAGAGGTAATGGAATCATCAAACTTTAGGGCAAAAATGGCCAATAATGTCTCTGTCACTTGTGTGGGTGTAGTGAAAGCTTTGAGAGTTTCTGTTTTTGGAATCACTACAGAGGTTGATGCTTATGTGATGCCAGTAAAGGGAGAAGGATACCCCCTTATTTTAGGACGACCTTGGCTTATGGGTATAGGAGCTAGGCAAGATTGGGCAACAGGAGACTTGGAGTTGAGGCCTCGCATGGGTGGCCATAGTCGGAAGGTGGTTTATAACCTAAAGAATGGGCGACAAGAGAACCTTGAACTAGAGACGTCAGCTGATGAGTGGAGCTCAAGTGGATGCTCCTCATCCATGGACGAGGAAGAGAGTTCAAGTGAAGAGAGTGATAGCACTCTCGAAGTCATGGGCGTCACCATAAAGGAAACTACCTCATCAGAAGACAACCCAAGGATCCAAATGGAGAATGTGTGGGATGCCAGCCTAGAGGAGATGTTATCCAAGGATATAAAGGAAGAAGAAAAGGAGGGTTATGTAAATGTTCTCAAGAAGCATGCATCATTGTTTATTTCTGATTACACTCACATTACAGGTGTCACGGCAGTGAAGCATCATATCCATCTAAAAGAAGGGAGCAAGCCAGTAGTACAAAAACTAAGAAGATTAGGAGTTGTGCAACAAAATGCACTGTTGTATGAGGTGAAGAGACTCTTAGAAGCAGGATTCATATACCCAGTAGAAGATTCAGAATGGGTCTCCCCAGTAGTGGTGAGGCCAAAGAAGAATGGTAAATGGCGAGTGTGCGTGGATTACAAGCCACTAAATGCTGCAACAAAGAGGGACCACTTCCCTTTCCCATTTCAAGATGAGATTCTAAATGAAGTAGCAGGCCATGAGAGATACACAGTGTGTGATGGCTACTCTGGCTACTTTCAAATACGCATTGCAGAGGAGGACCAGAAAAAGACTACTTTCATCACACCATGGGGATGTTTTGCATTTCGAGTCATGCCTTTTGGTCTCACCAACGCTCCAGCCACCTTTCAACGATTCATGAACATGGTCTTCCAACCTTACTTTGGTAAGTCCATAAGGGTTTTCATAGATGACTTTTGTATTTACAGCTCCAAAAGTATGCATCTCGGCAAGATTGATGAAGGATTTACTCGTTTAGCTAAGCTGGGTGGACAACTAAACAAGGACAAATGTCACATTGGGGAAAGCAAGGTTACACTATTAGGGCATGTAGTGTCCATTGATGGAATCGAGGTAGATCCTGAAAAGATAGAAACATTGCTAAATCTACCTTCCCCAACTTCCATCAAACAATTAATCTCCTTCTTGCAAAAGCTAAGATATTTGAGTAGATTCATACACTTACTCTCCCAAGTGATATTTCCTCTACAACAGCTGACTCGTCAAGAGACGCTTGTTTGGAGTGAAGAAAGTGAAGGGCATTTTAGAGAGATTAAAAAAATGTTAGGGTCACTCCCTGTAATCCTCCAACCTTGTTGGGAAGAAACATTCTTTGTAAACCCTAGTGTGGGAGAAGAAGCCATTGGTGCTGCCCTCCTACAAAAAGATCCAAAAACCTCCTTTATGAGGCCTGTGTATTTTTGCTAGCCGCCTCATGGAAAACACAGAGAAGGCCTACACCCTAATGGAACAGCTAGTGTTAGCTCTCATGTTTTGCGGTAACCAAATTTCGGCCATACTTGCTGCCGAAGAGGTTTGTAATTATCACTGTGGAGGATATGTTTCCCTATGCACTACAACATATGGAAATCTCTGACAAAATAGCAAAGTGGGTGGTGCGACTTCAAGAGTTTGATTATACAATACAGGTTGAAAGAACAACTCGAGCATGCTTAGCCGACATTTTAACAAACAAGTGCTATGAAAAAGTTTGCCATTTGAAGAGAAAGGAACTTCCACCACCTCCAGCTCTAGAGGCTTTGGTCAATGCTTATAGCCTCTACTTTGATGGAGCATACAAGAGAACCAAGGATAAGGCAGCTGCAGGCATCGTGGTCTTATCCCCATTGGGAGAGAGGATCCATGGTGAAGGGATCACTCTAGAAGATGTCCACTCCAACAATGAAGCAGAATATCATGCTCTAATTCATGGCCTTTGCTGGTGCCTCGATAATTCAATTAAGAGATTAAACGCTTTTGGTGACTCCATGCTTTTGGTAAGGCAAATGCAAGGTACATGGGCTTGCAAAAATGCCCGTCTCTCTACTAAAATGAGAGAAGCAAAAGCTCTTATGAGGAGATTTAGGGAGGCACAAGTACATCATGTACCAAGAGACCAGAACAAGGATGCAGACCACCTAGCATCATCAAAGTTAAATGAGTCAATAGTGGGAGCAGTGGCCATCAAACTTCCACTTCAGCAAGGCAAGGAGGACTTGGAAGATATTATGCACATTCTGGAGCAAGGAGAGGCTCCTAAACACTTGAATGCAGGGGAAAGGGGATGGTTAGCTAGGAAGGCTACCAGGTATCGCATAGTAAATGATGACTTGTATTGTCTTGGTAAGGATAGTGTGCTTAGGAGAGTTCCTTTGAAGAGTGAAATTGAAGAGATTTTAAAAGCTTGTCACGATGATATGTGTGGAGGACACTTTGCACACGACGTCACTAGTAGAAAGGTTCTACAAGCTGGGTTTACTTGGCCAAGTCTTCATCGTGATGTCAAATATTGGTGTCACAACATGTGATGAATGTCAGAAAGCAGGACCACGACGGCTCATAGCTGAACCTCAGAACCCAATAAAGGTATATGGGCCCTTTGAGAGAAGTGGGGAATTGATGCCATAGGGCCTCTACCATGCACTCAGTCAGGTAAAGAGTACATCATCATGGGAGTAGACTACATGACTAGATGGGCTGAGGCTATGCCGACCTCTAGAATTACTGCTAAGGATGTGAGTCAGTTCATCTTTGACCACATTGTTGCCGGTTTGGCACCCCTCTTGAAATACTATCTGATAGGGGACCAGGGTTTAGAGCAGAGTTGGTAGGAGAACTCATGAAGAAGCTAAATATTCAGCATCAACACTCTACTCCTTACTACCCTCAGTGCAATGGTTTGGTGGAAAAGGTAAATGGAATCATTTGCAAAATTCTCACCAAACAGGTACATGCCAGGCGCCAAGATTGGGACAAACACCTGAATGGAGCTCTATGGGCCTATAGAACCTCCTTCAAAACCACATTAGGGTACACCCTTTCATTTGGTTTATGGAAAGGAGGCGCTTTTGCCCATTGAAGTGAAGTTAACAAGTCTTCGAATATTGGGTAGCCAGGTAGGCTCTCAAAAGGAGAAAGTACATCAAAGGATCATGGATCTAGAGAGGCTGCAATTGGATCGTGAAGAAGCCATCAACCACTATTCTCAAGAAGCAGAGAAGCGCAGAAAAAAGTTCAACAAAAAGCTAGCATCCAAAGACATCAACAAGGGATCTCTGGTGCTTCGATATGACAATCGCTTCGACACTCGTAAGGATGGAAAGTTTCTTTTCCGATGGGAAGGCCCGTTCTTGGTCACCAAAAAGTTCAAAAATGGCTCTTACAGACTTCAAGACATTGATGGTAAAGTGCACAAGACCAGGACAAATGGATGGCATCTAAAGCCTTATCACATCAGGATAAGGTCAGCTCAAGATCAAAGAAAGTAGGCTAGAGGCATAAATACCCCTAGCCAGGTTTGGGGGGGCTATGATCCGAGCCTATCACAAATTTTTGTTTATCATATTTTGTTGGTTTTCCTTGCTTCTAGAGGTTTACAATAAAAGAAAGAGTGAGAACAACCTCTTGGAAAAAATTTTAAAAAATGATTTTTTCTTGACTAGTTCACCGGAGGTGAAAGGTAGAGGGAGAACCTAGTGGTAAAGGGAAGGGAAAATATGTAAATGTGAAAAGAAAAGATATGATGTGGTTGTGGAGCCATGCACCCATGATTCAAGGGTCATGCGTGGCTCATATCATCATGGCTTTGGAGCCAT
Source organism: Adiantum capillus-veneris (assembly GCF_014529385.1). NCBI lineage: Eukaryota > Viridiplantae > Streptophyta > Polypodiopsida > Polypodiales > Pteridaceae > Adiantum > Adiantum capillus-veneris. The sequence continues at coordinate 56,197,095 of NC_140932.1, forward strand.
ATGATGATTCAAACAAATGGGACCCAAGTGGAAGACTTGGTAAAGGAAGAAACCAGGCACATGATTTTGTTGAATTTTTAAAAAATACTTCCACTCCGATCCAAGAAAAGTTGTCTTCATCAAAGTTGTAACTGACGAGCTGAAGATTCTGGCCATATTTTTTTTATAATTTTTGCATCTACGGTCTAGGAGATATGACCAAAATGGTGGACGGCAGTTTTTTCAACTGTGGTGGAGACCACCCCCCTACCTTTACACACACACACCCTTCCTTTTCCACATTGAGACTTTCTTTTAAATCAGCCATTAGTCTTCTCACCCTCCTCTCCTTCCTCCTCTCTCTCAAGCTCAAAAACCCATCAAAGTTCCTCTTCTAATCACCTCTCAAGTCATGCTTAATCTTGTTGTAATTCATAAGTTCTCACTCAACCCCTTTCTATTATTACTAGATATGTATTGATTTTATGTAGATTCTTTACATTTTAAAATAAGGAAGCTCTTGGACTCAAGCTATGGAGGAAGGAGTGAAGACAACACAAGTGATGATGGAGCTAATTGGTCAACAAATCACTTGGAAGGAGCTTCTTCATTGCTTGAATGTCCCTAATCAAGCTTCATTTGTACAAATTACACTTGTATCTTAACCTCACTCCTAATCACTCTCTTTCCTATATAAAGAGGCCTTCCCCTTTGTAATTTCAAGCCTCCCTCAGCCCATTGAGCCTTTGTATCACTCACCATGAGCCCATAAGCTCATTCATTCACTCTATTCTTGCACATTCTAGAGTGAAAATTGTTTCATGCTAGTAACCTCTCCTCCTCTTACTTATGTTAATTAAGAGAAATGTTTTATATGCGTGTGAGAGTGCTTGATGTGATCTTGGCTAATCCTTGAGTGATTGTTTGGTAATCTATATGCTATTTTTTGTTGGGAGTGTTTGAAGTCATCCATTCCTTGTACACACACCACGGTTAATGCTTCATTCATAGTGATCTCTCTTCTCTCTCTCTCTCTCTCTCTGTCTTCGTGTAGCGGTCCTAGTTCACGCTTCAAGACTAGGTGGTGCCCTCATCTCATTTCCCTTGTGGCGCAATGGAGTTTGTTTTGGTGTAGAGGCCGCCATTCCAAATTTCCTTCGTCACTATATGTATAAACAACCATCTGTAATTTTGTTTAGTAGCACTTGTACCTTAACAAGTCATTCTAAGTATTCGATAATTTTTTACCGCTGAATTGCTCCTGATATATTGTGTTGAAAATGGTCTAGAAAATAGATTTGACCAACAACTAGGGACATTGTCGCGACACATAATTGAAGTAGCAGCGCCAGTGTCTGTCCCAGAGACTCATATTCTCCACATGTGGAATATGTCTCAGGTAAGGATGTCTAGAAAAAAACATCCTTCAAGTACGAGATATACTTGGGTGTGGAGGTAATTGTAAACATGCATGCGACGTGCGTGAGAGAGACCCTCATTATCCATGCTCCACATTGGCTAAACCGAACTCCTTGAGTTCCTAGACCATGTTGTATCCCATGTGACAACATGTGCCAAATCAAACCCACAAGTGGGTCCATAACTGCGAAATGCAGAAATTTATTATGGACACTACAGCCCAAATTTCTTGGCTCTTACGTGACCTTGTCATCTCGCTGACAAGCAAAAATGAATGAAAACATAGAAGTTTATTCATCCAACTTGAAGAAGTCAAGAAAAGCATATGAAACAATGGAAATAAACCAAATCATATGCATACCTGGAGGTTGAACAGAGTGTTCACTTACCTGTAGTCAAAGGCACCTGCCCAAATTTCCCGCCTGCAAAGACTTGGGAGCTATAACTGAAAATTAGTGATGTGCAAGTAGTATTCACATGTAACCTTGGGTGTTGCCTTTGCAATTTAAACCCCTTGATTAAAATTGACATTGTCAAACCGCGTGGTTAGACTTTTGTAGGAAAAATGCTCAACTAACAAAACAACACTATCTGAATTCAACTTTGGAAGTTGAAATTATCCACTACCTTGGCAAACTTATGGACCTTCTTTTCTTAAAAGTGCAAGTGTGATGGGTCCAAGAATTGACCATCAACACTTTAATAAGCGATTTAGTAATCATGAGCTGGGTCTTACCCAACTGGGTCGGCTCTAGACCCAAAAATCCATAATCTTGGGTTTTTGTGAATAGTCCTGCTGTTTGAAATGCTTGCTCCATCTATACACCTTGGTAGAGAGAAGCCTTTACGAGTTTAAGTCTTTCAAAAACTCAACTTGATCTTCACACTTGAGGTATAAAGTGAGAAAATAATACCCAAAAAATAAGTAATGACAAGGCTCTTGCTTGTCCATTAAAATCAATGGGTATTCAACTGAATAGAGTTGTTCGATCATGAAAGCAATCACTAATGGGTTACAAAAAGATTGCTCGTAGCCATTCCAAAAAGGTGGCAATAGATGGCTCGTAGCCCTTCTCGTTGGCTTTTAGCCCTTCCAGTTACCGTATTGACATAGAAAGATGTCAATAAAATCATGCCTAGTTTCACTTTTCCCGTAGAGAAGTTGGAAAGGGGAGGGGGGAGAGAGAGAGAGAGAGAGAGAGAGAGAGAGAGAGAGAGAGAGAGAGAGAGAGAGAGAGAGAGAGAGAGAGAGAGAGAGAGAGAGAGAGGGAGAGGGAAAACATTGGGCTGAGGAAACCCCTTGTTCTAATGTGGTGGATGTACCTTGCATAGGCTCCAATGCAGATAATGTGTGTGTCATAGCTTATCCTATAAGCGTACAACAATATGAGTGTACAACGCTCTTGTAGAGAGAGGTATCGTAATTCACATTTGGACCCACCTATCGTATGTGTGGTCATGACTGTACCAGAGTGATTGAGGTATGGCACTTTGCCTGTGAATATACATATATAAAAATTGTTTTAAGATATCAATAACTGATCTCGTCCTTGACAGAGTAACGAGTGCTATAGCGAAAGCGTATGCAATGATGGCTATTGTACGACCATCATACTAATATGTCATGCATACATATCAAAAAATGGAATGATAATCCCTTGGCTTCAATGATAGTTTCAACCATGTGAGCCATTGGTATATGTGCCTTGCACGATTACGTGCCTTGCGTAAACTATGAGCTTATATCCACATAGTGCCAAACATGTGTGCCATTATCATTGATCTGAAGTCAATCGATAATACCGTGGCACATAGGAGAAGCCGTACTTCACATGAAGTCGGGCAAAGCACTTTGCTTTATACAACGGCTTCTTATGGAGTCTGCCCAAGCACTTTGCTTTGTAGAGCAGAGAGATCTTTTGCAAAGTGAAAAGTAAAAAATGGACAAAACAAACATAGCTTGAAAGTTACTAACCTTGTCTCCCACTCGTGGCTAGGTTTTTGGTAATTCACTCGAATCTAGTTCATAGCCATATGTACTGCTCGAGTGAGTTAGCATATGTATCATATACACCCGCATAGGATGTAAAAACCTGCAACATCTTGGCAAGTTTTCCCAGGTTCGTATGCTAAGAGCATATTCCAAACTATGGAAATTGCGATGCCAAATACCAAAAGGGAAGCCTTGCTTCACATAAGTACTCATGTAGTTCTGGTGCGCATAGCTAACATAGATACTCTTGCCGATTTACAATGGCATAGCAAAAGAAAGTTGACCATGTTGAGCATTCACAAATAATTGACCTTGTCGAATTGTACCACATATTGAAAAGAAAAGAAAAATCTTGCAAAGTATGTACCTCGTACCTGATGGGCTTGATTACTATGATCCTGAGGATTTGTAGACGGAGCCTTGCTCTTGTGATGTCATAGAAAACTCGTTGGATCCCGCTTGCTAACATTGGGTGGATCCTTGCATTGCCTGATTGCATCAACGACAAACAACTTGCTTAGGATCCATGTCCTAGCAAACTTGTTTTACAACTTCTTGAAATTGTAATCAGTGGTTAGCCTTGCCAAATATCAACACCCTACGTGCCACATGCCTTGCATGTACTAGCATGCCATAGGCCTTGCCTAAACTTGAGGAGCAAACATTGCCTAGGACCAAAAATTTCCAAGCCGAAATTGGGAATTTGACATTTATAACGGTATACCCTTGATGGTATAATTTATTTGGCCAGCGATTATGCTCATAGCCGTTAAGATATCACATGCCATGCATGAAAAATGTTCAAGACTTATCGAACATGCTCAAATTGCCCCATGCTTTGCATGTTGCATGGCCCTCCATGCCAAGCTTACTATTAATCCATGTTAGATCACAGTCGTCTGCAATTGACTGGTTCGATGGTAGATTTGAAGCGTTAGTACGCTCCGCTGCAATCATTGTTGCCTCCATCCACAGATTGCTTGCTTGCATTGTCAGTCCACCATGGGCCTCAACCCTTAACAAGAGCGGCTGCCCAAAAATAGGGCACCCTAAATAAAATTTGATATCGAAAAGTATGAACTTCAAGCCCTTGACCATGGTGGCCACTGCAGACAGCGCACGTAGGGAGAAAAACATTTTCTCCGTCTTCTATCGACTCCGAGTGGCCTCAACAAGGAAATGCTAAGTGAAGAGTACACCATTACGCTTATTTTTGGTGCACATTGCACCCCCAATTGTGGAGGTCCGCCCGCATCTTCTCTTGCATGCAAGGGGGGTTTCCACTACGGCCGTATTCGCTGTTCAACTCGCCACCTTCATGCAAGGGACCGCTCCTGTGTCCCTAGTTCTCTGTCCAAAGCCGCCATGGGACTTCGGGAGAGAGAGAAAGAGAGACCATGCAAGACCATGAATCCAAGACCTTGCCTTCCACATTGAAGGAAGAGCGAGCAAGAGAACATATGTCGGAGCTTCCATGAATGTGGAGAGAGAGAGAGAGAGAGAGAGAGAGAGAGAGAGAGAGAGAGAGAGAGAGAGAGAGAGAGAGAGAGAGAGAGAGAGAGAGAGAGAGAGAGAGAGAGAGAGAGAGAGAGAGAGAGACCTTACTTCCATGCCGTCCACCCTCCTTCTCCTTCCTCCCCCCTTGAGCTCTGATGCCAATGTAAGAAACCCGCAACTACCGTATCTTGATCCTCCACCCAACCTCCCTTTTTAGGCCTTGCCCCTAGGATCCCGTCTCCATTGGCAGCATGCCCTTGGCCTGGTCATTAACCTCCCTTGGGTTTGCCCTTGGAATTACACCCTCTTCTAGGATCATAAGAAAAACACAACAATTTTCCAACATAGAGAATTAAGCATGGATTAACCCATAAACCATAATCAACCCCCCTTGGATCATATGGAATATAAGTCAATTTCCCCAAATCACAAACATATACATCTCTCGGATCAAATGGCATATCGATCAATTTCCCTGGACCATGCATATAACCATCTCCTCTTGGATCAAAAGCTAGTAGAAAATCCCCTACATCATAGGGTAATTAAAAATCCCATATAACATCCAACAACAATTGATATTTCCATCTCCTTGTGCATCATACTCATTTAATTGTTTATCATCTATCAAAATCCTCTTCAGCAAACTCTCGAGATGCATCAAAAAACATTCCCCTAGTTTGTATATGCCCAAACCCCAATAGAGCATCATCCAACAACTGCATAAGATCATATTAACCACATCTGGATAACATGTTTATGCATGAAACCAAACTGCTCGGTACCCTTTGCATCCGTAATTGAGAAGCCTTCCAAAGCTTCTTCCAATAAGCACATAATCTCAAGGTCCAACACTTTAGAAGATTCCTCTATCTTGCATATCTCAAGCTGCAAAATGGGCTTTCCACACATGGTATGCATACTAGCCACATCTGCTTTAGACTGCTCATCAAGTTTCTCCCCTCATCCAAAAATCTTTGAGCTTCTGTAGCACAAAGCTCAGCATGCATATTAAAAATTACATCTATGTCCCTGTCCATATCATCCGCACAATGAACCCAATCATATGCAGCACCAAAAGATTGCAATTCATTATGCACCCCCTTTGAATAAGCATCATCAAGTTCACAATCACTTTGCGATATTAAGATCTCTCTATCACAAAATCTTGATAAAGGAGTCTGCAACCCCTCTAAATCATCACCATATGCGGATCTTCAAGCACATACCCTTGCTCATCCAAGCCTTTAAAATCTAGTGTATCCAAAACCTATAAATTTGATATACACAAGTTCTGTAGATGATCATCTACATCCACACCTTGAAAACCCTCATGTGTATACAAACCTTCAGCCATTAGCATGGAATCTGCAATTCCAAGATTTGCACAGACAGCTTGGATAACCTCTTCATCATCTTTGTCATGTAATAGCCTACCATCCTCAAGCAAGCATTCATCGATAGCAATTTTCAGCTTAGCACTAATTTTCTTATAAACCTCCGCATAGGTAGGAAAAATAACACAATCCACATCATGTTCATACATGCTTGGATCCCATCGTTCTTGGATAATTGCAGGCTTAAACTCGCTCCAACTATGCATATGTTGTTTGTTAGACAAGGGGAACTAGAACCTAGGAGTCCACCTCCCAACAACCCACTATATAGCATGGCTCCTAGCCCTTTGCCCTAGTTGGACTCCCTTCCCACACTGCCTAGCCCGGCCTTGCCCTTGTCTAGTTCGGCCTTGCTGTTATTCTGACATTACTCCCCCTTTAAAGAATTTTTTTTTCCCTCAAAAACAGAAGTGGGGAACTTCTTCTTAATAACACTAATGTTTTCCCAAGTGGCACCTTCCTCAGGTCGATCTTTCCACTTGATTAAAGCTTGTTGACGTTCATGATGACGCGTACGTAACTCATGATAGTCGAGAATACGTTCAGGTTCATGCGGTAAGGTAGGAGGTTCAACAAAATCAACCAAAATCTGTTGGTCAATGACATTGTTGTCCCCATGTAACGCTTACATGAAACACCGGATGAATACAAGAATGTGTAGGTAGCAATAATTTATAGGCACAATCACCTACTCGCTTGAGTATTTTTAAAGGCCCACAATATCGGGGAGATAATTTAGGTGTTGGCCCAGTTTTCAGACTTTCTTAATGTTCTGGCACACGTAAAAATACTTCCTCCCCATCCTTGAAGGTAACTTGCCGACGTTTCTCATCAGCATACTTCTTATACCAATCTTGCACTTGCCGGACATTCTGACGAGCGAGTTTCAGCATATCCATGTGGTCTTGGAGAAAATCCTTAACGTGTTGGAGCTTTTGAGTTGCCAACCCCACCGTAACATGTGACCTAGGTTAAAACCCATACATGAGCATGAAAGGACTAAATCCAGTTGTGACATGCTTAGCACTATTGTAGGCAAACTCAAGAATAGGTAAGTATTCTTCCCAGTCTGACTGTTTTTGGCTAACGTATGCTCTTAGCATATACTCTAGCACTTGGTTAACTTGTTTAGTCTGACCATCTGTTTTTGGATGATCGACTGTACTGAGATTTAGTTGTGTATCCAATCGTTTGAACAGAACCCTCTAAAAATGACTGTTAAACTTGGGATCACGATCACTGACAATGTTACTTGGCAAACCATACAACTTGTATAGATTGTCCACAAATAACTTGGCTAGTTCTGGTGTCTTGACCGTTGATTTGGTTGGAATAAACTTACATAGTTTAGTCAACTGGTCTAGGACCACCCATACCGAGTCATGACCTCGTACAGTGGTTGGTAAACCCACAATAAAGTTCATAGAGATACTTTTCCATTTTCCATTGGAAATCTCCAAAGGATGTAAGAGTCCTCTTGCTTTCAGGCGCTCGGCTTTGTTAACTTGACATTTTTGGCAATGCAAGACATAAGCTTGAACAAAGCCATGTAAACTTGGCCAGTAAAACTGTCGTCGTACGAGAGCATAAGTATTTCTAATACCCGGGTGCCCTGCACTTGGACTATCATGACATTCATAAAGAATTTGGCACCTAATGTCTGTGTCCGTCGGTACACAAACTCTCCCCTTATGGAGTAGGTACCCATGGTCGATGGTGAAATGCTTCCATCGCTGTAGTTCATCACTCAATAGAGGAGAACTAGGTGTGGAGGTTAACGTTACACTACCATCATTGTAGTGAGAAGGATCCTTCATTTGTACATGGCTCCACACTTTGGAATATGCTTCATCATGCTCATATTTTCCTTTCAGAGAATCCAAAAATTCACTACAAAGTTCCGTGAACAATAGAGAATTGATTTCTGCCATACGACTTACAACGTTGTCATGTTGTGGCACGTGCATCACGTGAAACTAAATTATCTACCTCACTCTCAATGCTTTTGCTATGTGGGACCAAATGCTATTATGTACATAGTGTGATATATGCGAAAATAAATGCCACGGTTGCAGCTCTGTATATACCTTGCGAGGACAGCGAGGCCCTTGACGTGGCACTATGGCATGATTTTTAACATAAATATATGCCTATTTGATTTAGAAATGTACAAATGTCAAGTGTATCGAAGTGGCACGCTCGTTTTGCCTAGAAAGTTCAATGCGGGCGATCTCGGCCAAAAATAGCAGGTTTCATGTGCGGGCAAAAGAGATGCATCTAGAGTGCTTGGCAAGTGATAAAATGAGGTTCAAGATGAAATTTAAGTCCAATGGGATTTCTCCATGATTTTAGGGATTTCCCCAATTCGTTTGGGCTTTTTACGAGCAAAAAAGGGCATTTTGGGACTAAAAATGACCAAAAATGGTCATAAAATGGTAAAAAATGACCCAAAAATGGTCAAAAATTCCACATCACTCATGGTACCGTGTCTATGAGAAGTAAGGGATAATTTTAGAACATGAATATCAGCACTACAAGCTCCTCTGGGAAGGGATACAAAGTCTGCACCTGAGGTATGCTAGTGCAGTCCCGTGCTGTTCCAACCATGTATTCGAGGCTGTGAGGCCACCAATGAGAGTTTTACCTTTTCAAATAACTACTTGGGAATGAATAATGAAGTTCTGAAGCTTCCATGAAATAACTATGACGGAGAATTGAAGCGTTTGTGTAGGGTTTTTATCAGGGCGAAAGAGCACTACAACTGTGTAATTGCCAGTGAGGCTACACCAAATCATCACACACACAAGAGTTTTCAATTGATCTTGGTTCTTTTTCAAAGAGAAGATTTCATGGCTGGAGTTTTGTTCTTTTTGAGTGTGTTTTTAGCCTCAAATATTCTACGACTTGCTTGAATTTGCCGCGAACTCTCACAGTCAGAGGCCCGGTGCTTTCCTAGCCGCCCTCCGCACTTCTTGACACAAGTTTGGTGAACCCGACGCGAAGTAGGCTAGGGTGAGGGTTCTAAAGCTTCATTGAAGGTATGAAAACAAAGTTTTAAAGATATGGAGCAACAAGAGCAATAGGGGGTTTGGTTTGATCCTGTCACAATGCAAATGTTTCAAGCTTTTGCGGTGTTTATGCAGCAGTAGCAAGCTGCGGAAAGGAGGGAGCTTTCCTCAACTAAAGTGCTTCAATCTGTGGTGAAGAAAATGGACCAATTTAAAGGTAAATATTTAACAGAGTATCTTTGTGGATATGTAAAGGAGATGGAGCCTCATCGAGTGCTCGAAGCAGAGATGGTGCAAAGTTTTGAACTAGCTGTGGTTCCCAAGATCAGAGAGCATGTAAGGGGCATTAGAAATGAGGATGGGGCAACTTGGGAAGCATTCAAATTAGCCTTGAAAGAATAGTATTTCATGGAAGACTCCGAAAGGGTGACAAAGAGGACTTTTCTAGAGTGGTTAGTTTGGCCAAAAGAGGGACTTTTGCCTACCAAACTGCTAAGGGAATTTGAACGCCGCTATGATCAACTTTCAAGGACTGAGAAGGCTACCCTAAACTTAGAGAAGACATACCTCTTTTTGCAAGCTGCAGGCAAAGAGATTCAAGAGAAGTTAGAATTACTGCTTGAGGATAAGGATGCAGAACAGGGCTTAAAGATTGATTGGAATGAGGTCTAAGATGCAATCTCACTGCTAGCCAACCAACAATGACGAAGAGACAAGATGATTGTCAACCCTACTCAAGCCCTAAGTGTTCCCAAGAGTCCCATGAAGCCTGTGATTGTGGTTCCAAAGAGTGACAAATCCATCCTCGATGGTATTGTTAAGGGAATGCAAGAATTGAAGTTAAAGCTTACAAGGCTAGAAGAGAAGGGGCAACCATCAGGTCAATCTACAGTGCAACGACCTCAAAGCAGAGAAGGTTTTTGTAAATAGATTCATATGGTGTGATAGTACTGACCATGGAAGGAGGGATTGTGAAAGTTTCAAAGATGCTTTGACAAAGGAGCTTGTTTTCTTTAAAGATGGAAAAATTCACTTAAGTGAAACATGTAAGCTAGTCGAGGACATGGCTACTAGCCATGCCATCTCAATGGTTGAGGCAGCCACCTATGGGTTGAAGGTGGAACCTATAAAGCAAAAAGGAGTCAAGGTTGGAGAAGAAGCATCTAATGGGATTGGAGAACTGTGGCCATGGGCAATATAGTTTATTTGTGAAAGGTAAAATGACTAGAGAGGTTTTACATGAAGCTGGAGACTGCATTCGTTTAGAAACAGGTTGGAATGACCGTGTAGACTCTTTGTCAGTGCATGCATAAATTACCAAATGTCAATCCAATGAGGCCGTTGTTGAAGAGAAACATAGGCGTGAGAATGGGGATGAAGGGCCTTCAAAATGGGTGACGAGGAGTGGCGGCAAAAATGACACAGTGCCTCCTAGATTACCTTCCCCGCAACAGATGCCTGTCCCCGAAGTGCCTATGCAAGAAGCCTCTAAAGAAAAGAAGAAGGATGCAACAAAAGCTAAAGCAAAGGGTCCGGCCTACAAGCTCCAATCTGACATAGAGGCGGCAACAGATCCCAAAAAGGTTTTGGAAGAAAGGATTTTGAACACTAAGGTGGAATTTACATTGGGTGAGGTCCTCGGAATAGCAAAGAGGGAGTTCCATGAAGAGATAATTGATATCATCCAGAGGAAGCGGCAGTCTCTTACTGAATCTATCCATGTACAGGGTGAAGAAGAGACTTTAAATACACAAGGAGTACAAGTCTATGGTGAGCAAGGTGATCAAACTATTGTTGGATGCTACTACAAGTCTAGGGGAGGAGTAAAATAGGTTCACTTCTTGAATGATGAAGATGAAGTCGAGACCACTCACAAGAGTTACTACTTGAAAAGTCACTGGGCAAGAGCAACTACTAAGACCCTAGTGAAAGTGGGAGACTGAGAAGAGTCATACATTGCGCTGATAGATCATGGGTTAGAAATTAATATTATGTCAAAGAGTTTATATCAAAAGGGAAAATGGCCAATTGATATAAATCATGGATGGATGATCCATGCAGCAAACAACTCATCAGGAGAGTTGTACGGAGCTTGTCCAAATGTAAAGGTGACTATGGGGGATGTGAAAGATTACCAGAATTTCTTTGTACAGGAGATGTCTACATACCCTCTTATCCTTGGGTAGCCATACATCACTACTACTCGCATGGAAACCAAGGTAATGGACGATGGGCCAGCTTATGCTAGGATAAGGAGCAGGGATGGGAAGTGTGCAATACAATTCCTTACTGTTTGTGTGGACCATGAAAGGAACCGTGAAAGTCTTAGAGAGCAACCCTTGCCAAAGACAAACAAAGAATTCAAGGACTACAGGGATATGAGGGGTTTTGGCCATTGTAGAGCGGGATTGCAGTGGTACAAGAAGGAAAGGTTATCCCATGATGTATATGCAAAGGAGATATTTTCTGCATGTTTTGTAGGATTAGTAGACTATGGATCTATTGCTCTTACAAAGTGTGAGGACTTAAAGCGGGGTGAACGACTACATGTAAATAGTGTACAAAGAGGTTTGAAGATGAATGGTTTTCTAGAAGATGATGAATGCATTGCAAGTGTGTTTGATGAGTATTCGTTTGTGGATACTATGCAAGACTTGGAGTCTTAGTGGATTGCAATTTGTGTATGGGAAGTGAGGTTGTGAAAGTTGGCTCAATAGAAATGTATAAAGTCATTGAGGATTTCAAAAATGCTAAAGGTGTTGATGTACGAGTGGAGACAAGTACAAGTCTGTGGCAAAGAAAGTGAAACCAGTGGCATTACCTCTACCAAAAGATTGCACAAATAAAATGGAACAAGCTGCTTTGCATCCTAGCCTTCGTGACCCAAGAAAGATTGGACACAAGTTCACACAGGAATCTTTGAAGGAGTTAAAGGTTGGTTGCGAGAACAGTTTGACAAAAGCTGAAAAGATATGCTTTGAAGACATGCTTACCAAACACGGAAAAGATTTTGCATTTGAGCCTCATGAGATAGGGTGTGTTGATCCATCCATTGTTGCTCCTATGGTGAACTTCACTATCCCTCATGTACCTTGGAACTTGAGGCCTATTCCAGTTCCAAAGGCTCATTTGCCTCATTGAGCTGCTTAATGAAAAGATCAAGATGGGTATTTTGGAGCCTTCTTATGCTCCATATTCAAATAGGTGGTTCACAGTTCCGAAGAAAAATGGTTCTTTACGCTTTATTCAGGATATGCAACCTATAAATAAGGTGGCAATCAGAAATGTGGGTACAGGGCCAGTTGTAGATGAATTTGTAGAGGGTTTTGCAGGAAGGGCAATATATTCTATGGGAGATTTGTACTCAGGGTATGATCAGTTCCAACTAGCAATGGAAAGCAGGGACCTGACTACCATGAGGACACCTTTGTGCCTGGTAAGGATGTGCACCTTACCGCGCAAGGAGCAACTAGTTCAGTTGCACATATGATGAATGGTATGAAAAAAGTCCTACGTGACTTCATACCTCAAACTACAATGCCTTTTCTTGATGATGTGTCAATCAAAGGATGTGATGTAGGTGATATAGATGTGGCTCTGGACTCGAGGGGGTGCCGCAAGTATGTGGCAAACCATATCAATGACTGTGATAAGATCTTATCAAGGTTGGAAGAAGTGGACCTTATCTTTTCTGGGCAAAAGTCATTGTTTGGTGTGAATGAAATTCTCATTGTAGGACATATGTGTGGGCTATATGGTAGAAGGCCTTGTCCTGCAAAGATTGATGTAATTCAGGGAATGAAAGAGAAATGTATAAATGTCACTGAGGTTCGAAGGTTCTTGAATGCATGCGTGTTTTATGTTATCTGGATTCCGCATTATGCACATGTAGCAGAGCCTTTGTATCAACTTTTGAGAAAGAACCAAAAGTTTCAATGGGAAGAAATGCATACACATGCCATGAGAATTAAAGAAGTTGTTGCTTATGTTGCCAACTTTGAGGAAAGTAAACTATGATTGTGGAAGACATGTGATTGTGACAATAGATACTAGCCCCACAGGAATTGGATGGGCGATTGGCCAAGATTATGAAGATGGTAAGCGGTATGTAGTGAGATTTGGAGCAAAATTCCTAAGTGCTCGTCAACGCAATTATCCACAGATGAAAAGGGAATTATGGGGAGTAGTTATAGCCCTGAAATGTGACAAAGAGTATTTGATAGGTGCAAATGTAATAGTGGAGAGTGATCGTCTACCTCTTCTTGGAATGATCACAAGCTGCTCAACTCCTGACATTGCTATGTTGAGATGGATTGCCTACATAAAGTCCTTAAATCTGGAATTTAAGCATATTGAGTAAAATATAATCCAATCGTGGATATGCTTTCAAGAGCAAGGTATGAAAATGAAGAAGACATGGTTGTAGAGGGCGATGATGTAGGCACAAGGTTCTATAATATCTCTCATGCCAAGGGTGATCATGTTTGCCTGTCAAATGCACTCGAGTCATTTACAGAGGACCTATATCAAGGTGATTGGTTGCTCATTGGACGTTATTTGAGCACTTTGATAATGCAAGAAGGGTGGACAGATCAAGAGTTCAAAAGAATACGCAAAAAAGCCTATGGATACTTTTTGAAAGATGGATACTTGTGGAAGCATCCAAAACAAAGAAATGGAATGCCGTTGAGAGTCGTGAATGATAAGGACGCTCAAAATGAGCTTATGAAAAATTTTCATGAGAGTCTTTATGCTGGACATAGAGGGGTATGGGCCACCTTTACTAAAATGAAAGAGAGGTAATGGTGGAAAGATATGTATAAAGATGTATCTCACTTTGTGGAGTCTTGTGAAACCTGTCAAATGTATTCAAATGTACGTCATCGTGATGGGTTGAACCCTACTTACCCACTGGCCATGCATTATAAGTGGGTCGTAGATTTGGTTACAATGCCATTGGGTTTATGGAAAATGAGATACATAGTGCTTGCACGAGAAGACTTAATCTAATCTGGTTGAAGGTCGTGCCCTAAGAACAAAAAGCACAGAATGGATATGTAAGTTCCTCTTGGATGATGTAATTAGCCGTTATGACCATGTTGGGAAAATAACAACGGATAGGGGTGAGTTGGATGCTGACAAAGCAAGGATTTTTTCTCTAGATTGGGCATTAAACTCGCTCTCACTACTGCATACAATCCTGAAGGGAATGGTAAATCAGAACGTGGGCATCTCCTATCATTAAAGCTTTGGGTAAGGCTTGCAAAGGTAAAATGGGAGAGTGGCCTAGGTCATTGCCTTATGCTTTATGGGCTGATCGTACAACATAGCTCAGTTACTGGTTATATGCCTTTTGAGTTGATGTATGGTCAGAAACCTATAATGCCAATTGAGGATGTAATTCCCACATGGAATGTATTGCCTTTGGAAGATGGAATAAGTAGGGAAGGCCTTCTTTCTCTACGCATACAGCAATTAGAAAAGGCCTCAAGATATTGAGATTTCAGTCGCACAATTAAAAGATGCAAGGTTGAAGAATAAGGACAGATTTGATAAAAGGCACATGCTCAGACCTAGAGCTATTGAGGAAGGTGATTGGGTGTTGGTGTATGACAGTAGTCTTGATAACCAACATTCAGTGATAAGAAAGCTTTCAAAGAGATGGTTTGGCCCTTATGTGTTAAGCATGTACACGGGAATGCAACTTATACCTTGCATGAGTTGGATGGTATAGAAATGAAGATTCCCATTGCAGGGAAAAGAATTAAATTGTTCAAAAGAAGAGGCAATACAGATCCTTTTGTTTCACAAGAAAGTCAAAATGAAGGCTCTGATGAACATGTTATGGATGAGGATGAAGAAAGAGATGATGATGCACTCGACTTCGCCACAAGTGATGATGAAATCGATATGTATGTTGACTTAAATGAGGACTGAACCTGCAAAAGCTATGTGTGGCACATTCCGGAGGATGTACAGGTTTAGAGGGGGTGGATTTCATGCTGTGGCACTTGCATCATGTGAAACTAAACTATCTACCTCACTCTCAATGCTTTTGCTATGTGGGACCAAATGCTATTATGTACATAGTGTGATATATGTAAAAAGAGATACCACGGTTGCAGCTCTGTATATACCTTGCAAGGACAGCGAGGCCCTTGACGTGGCACTATGGCATTCTTTTTCACATAAATATATGCCTATTCTGCTTCAGAAATGTACAAATGTCAAGTGTATCAAAGTGGCACCCTCGTTTTGCCTAGAAAGTTCAATGCGAGCGATCTCGACCAAAAATAGCAAGTTTCATGCAAGGGTGAAAGAGATGCATCTAGAGTGCTTGGCAAGTGATAAAATGAGGTTCAAGATGAAATTTAAGCCCAATGGGATTTTTCCACAATTTTAGGGATTTTCCCAGCTCGTTTGGGCTTTTTACTGGAAAAAAAGGGCATTTTTGGGCTAAAAATGACCCAAAAATGGCTCAAAAATGCCACATCACTCACGGTGCCGTGACTATGAGAAGTAAGGGAGCATTCTAGAACATGAATATCAGCACTACACACTCCTCTGGGAAGGGATACAAAACCTGCACCTAAGGTACGCTAGTGCAGTCCCGTGCTGTTCCAACCCTGTATTCGATTGTGTGAGGCCACCAATGAGAGTTTCCCCTTTTCAAATAACTACTTGGGAATGAATAATGAAGTTCTGAAGCTTCCATAAAATAACTATGATGGAGAATTGAAGCGTTTGTGTAGGGTTTTTATCAGGGCGAAAGAGCACTGCAACTGTGTAATTGCCAGTGAGGCTACACCAAATCATCACACACACAAGAGTTTTGAGTTGGTCTTGGTTCTTTTTCAAAGAGAAGCTTTCAGGCTGGAGTTTTGTTCTTTTTGAGTGTGTTTTTAGCTTCAAATCTTCTACAACTTGCTTGAATTTGCTGCGAACTCTCATAGTAAGAGGCCCGACGCTTTCCTAGCCGCCCTCCACACTTCTTGACAGCGTTGTCGGGGGATAAATGTGCAAAAGTTGAGTCAGGAAGGCACCGGGCCCCTGGCTGTGAGAGGTGTGGGGAAAAGAGATGCAACAGGCACAATTAACAAGACAGAGCTCAAAACAAACGGTACTCTTAATTCCAGTTAATCAACAATAGTCATCATTAATCAATCATTAATGGAGGCTTAATGCTCCTTACAAGATGAAACCTCGCTTAATCTAGGTACTAATCAAGAATTTAACAAAGACCTGATTTGTCCTGCCTTCTGCTTTTTCCTGCTAAGGCAAAGGAGTTTCTTCTTCCAATGGCCGTCGGATTTGGCTTCTGCTTCCCGATTCGAATGACTAATGATGGCTTAGAAGCTCGGCTTGGCTTAAGGATAATAAGATTAGCTCCTGGTTATGAGAGCTTAGGCTCGGTTTATGAAATTGGCTTATGAGGTTCGGAATCAAAGCTTGGGCTTAAGCGAGATGAGAGTTCAAGCTTGGCTTATAATTGAGGATTACAACTCAAAAAGATTATAATTACTTCGCTTGGGCTTGGCTCGAGAGATTAGAAATCAAGCTTCGCTTATGAGAACTAGATTAGGCTTTGGATCAAGGATTAGAGAGATTAGGCTTGATTTAGAGAGCTTGGCTTATGGCTTCGAGATATCTTCCGCGCGATTAATGAGAGCTTAGGAGTTTTTAATGGGAGCTTAGGTGCTTTTGACTCTTCTCCCGGAGAGAGAGTTCAATGAGATGATGCAGTGAAGAACCCCTTTCTCAAGATTAGAGAACCCAATATCACACGACATTCTTTTTATATATTGCATGGCGAAAAAACCTTCTATTCTAGGCCATCCCATTAGCGATATCGCTAATGGGATTGACCTCTTAATGACGTGGCAAGCCGAAATCGAACAGCGCCGTTTGCGGCAAAAATAGCACCAAATTTTCTCACGCCCGGCGCTCTGATCATTTTCCATCTCTCCAGCGGGCTCGTCCGAGCATCATAGCGCCCCAACACGAGCCTTCCTTCTCTTCCTGCACCCTCTGCACGCTGTTTGAACGCCATGGAGAGTCTTTTCTTTTTCCTTCAATTGGCTTCCCCCCCTTTTGAGTTAGGGTACCCATTTACAATGGGCGGCCATAAGCCTTTTGGGTGGCCACTTACTAAGGGCATCACATTTGTATTCATACCGACCAAGGCGACATTTTTTTACAAAGAACTCAACAAGAACCTTTTGTGCTTTCGTAACAGCACCACATTTGGCATTCATATCGGCCAAGGCTTTGCCAGGCTTCTTCGTTGGCGGCCATAGCCATTGTAAGGGAATCACATTTGGCATAAATATCGGTTAAGGCATTGCCTCCTTGACATCATTTTCCACATCCACTGATTAGCAATATCACCGTGAATTCTACTGCCCACTCTAGTGTGTTGAATGGCACCATGGCTTCCAAGATGCAAGTATCTGTGTCGGTAAAAGCTAGGCATATGATAAAAAATGCTTCCACATCTGCCCACATTTGGCATACACATCGGGCACCGCACTGCATTAAGCCAGATGAATGTGATTGATCAGGGCAACCAGGGCGGTTCGAACCCGGCCCCTTGCGATACTTAAATTGGCCATATCTTGCCACCCGAAATCCCGATCACCGATCTGAAAAGAGCGACTCGCTCTAGAAATTGAGCACTTCAGCCTGATGCATTCATTCCAGTTTTGTCCCCTCAGCTGCACTTGCCCAATCCGGTACGGATCTGCTACTGACTGAAATTAAAATTGTCATAACTTCTTATCCGTAGCTCCGATTGACGAGCCGTAAAGACAGGCACGTAGAGCTCTTGAAGTACTTCGATTCTAATTAATCAAATCCTAGCTTTGACCACTTCAAGTATACTCATTGTTTAGCATTACCAAGACTTCTTTTGGTCCTTAGAGCCACATCTGGCACACTTTCAGCTTATAAATTGGCTTGTTAGCAAGCCCTTATAACTGCTGATTAATCATGTAGGATTCAAATACTCTTGATTGGAATTCCTTTGCTCATTTTCTTGTCATGGGAGCGGAGTGGCACGACATTCACCCCCTCTGAAGTTGCACAGCCTCCGGTCTATGCCAACCGATCTTCAAGCTACATCTTTTATAAATACCTTAAGCTACTTGTCATCAAGCTCACATAGTTGATAAATCTATGTAAAACAAAAGAAGGTGTAAATCATAACATCAATAGTCTAGCTCAATTATCTGGTAGCTATCCCATCACAAATCTTTGAACCGTAGTGGTCGTATCTCCAAAGCATGCAATTATGAAAATCTGTTTAGTGAACCCCGCCAAACTCAAGTGCTCCAGTTACTTATTCACACGGCTTGACCATCAGCTCTCTTTAGGGAACCCTGCCAAGCTCAAGTATGCCTTACTCTGTCTGCACACGGAATGGTTGTCAAGTCCTTTACTTCAAGTTCTGGTAGCAGAACCATCTCAAGAGATGTAAAGATACTATAGCAATTGATTAAACATGTCAACTGGAAGCTAGCCATGTAAGCTTATTGATCATATAACCAAAAACACGTCTGTCTTAGCATACATCCAAAAAAAAATCTACTGGTAAGTAACCTGCTATACAGGAAAATAAATGATATCTTTGAATCTGCCAGTTGCTCTTCAATAGCTCCCAGGATCAAATGGCATAATAAGAAATTGTCCCAATAATGGTGCAACATAATATCCACATGAGCATACATATTCTGAATCAATCAACTTCAAGCATTTCTGCTCCAAATATGCAATTCCAGGATCTAGCAGAAAGAAACCGCAATGTAGACCCAAAAATACCCATCCATAGTGAACCTGCTTTTGAAGATCTTTCAGATCAACTGGATCAAATACCATTAAGATCACATAGCATCGATGGCCTCTGCAATATACTAGAGCTTCACCTGAAGCATAGTGCAACAGCCACATCTCATAAACTTTTGGTAGCTTAAGGTCGTTACTATCAAGAAGTAAAGAACTCTGACTCCCTTGTATTGGTAGCCAGGACATCACTGACATAACAATTAGGAATAATATCCAAATCCAACCACATTTGGCACATTGTCCAAGAAAATGAAAAATCCTGTGCACTTTATGCATTATCAGGGATGATTTAGCATCATCACCCCCTCTACCTTCACATCCATTACAAAAAATCTTAGGACTTTCTGGACCTGTATCTTCAGAGAGATTTTTACCTAGCTCTTGAGGTTGATAATGAATAATAGCTTTGTCCTAAAAATCTTCATCCATAACATCCTTGGGAAAATCACCTTCGGAAGTCTCAACATTCTTCAAAGCTATAGGAGTTGGCTCCTCTTGCAACCCATATATAAGCATAGATGTAAAATCCGTGTCAATATCTTTGTGCGCATATGTCGCACGTGTCAATGCAAGGAACTTGCCGATACACACTGTGTGAGCCACAAATGGCTCCAAGCACACAACAAGCCTAAACTAGTAAGTTCAAAGAAGGCGATGGTGTGTCACTCACCGCTCTACGCTTGCTTCGTGGAGGATTCCTCGCCGCGAAGAAGAAGGAGCCGCCGCTTCGCTGCGCTCAACCGCTTCGCCGCCGTCGTGCCTTCGTAATGCTCGATCGCACACACACTCCCTCTCTCTCCCTCTCTCACTCTCTCACACATACACGCACACACAAGGAGATGAAGAAGAAGAAGATGGAGATGGAGCAAGAGCACTCTTCAATTGCACAAATGAGAGAATGAGTGAATTTTAGGTCTAGTTGACTTTTATACGAGCTCGCTCCATTCACACTTAGGCGCCCATGCTTAGCCAACTAATACCTTGAATGTTCCAGTTAGAGTGCGCCTCTCATTGGCGATCACTCTTACCCTTTTCCTATTGGACCGACAAGCCCGGTACCTGACTCTACCAAATGAATAATACAATGTCCACCGTAGGTTACAACGTCCGTCCCGTAGGTGATAGGGTGTCTGTGAGCCGTGAGGGTTAACATGCCCCCCTTCCTAATGTAGATTCCGTCCTCGGAAGCTATTGAGTTGAAGCTCGTTCGTCGCGGTGGAAGAGCATTTGAGATGAATGTCCTTAGCCTTCTTCAGTCACTGCAAAATCAAACAACATTGGCACAGTAATTGCATTCTCATAAACAATTAAAAAGCATATGCAGTTATAGGCAGAAAATTTTAAACCTTTTGTCAGCAATAAACATTAAATTGCAATATAATCAAATGCATAAACAGATGTAAAGGTAAAAAATTAAACAAGTATGGGGTCGCTAATTTAACGGTCGAAAGGCACTAGAGATCGACTATTAATACCATGGGTAAGCTTCTTAATTTTCTCTGATCAATTAAGTTGTTTAATCGCGAGAGCCAAGTATTTCATGTTCGAGGGCTGACTAGAGGCTATACCTGGAAGACCTTGTAGTTAAGCTACGATAAAAGGAAATTCTCATGAAATCATCGCCTGACTGATTACCTTTTCTTTGACCCCCCAAAGTCTTTTCACAGTGATTCAATTTTGATGTGTGTGCTTATTTTGTATGCCTTTGGTTTTTTTCTTTTCAAGGAAAAGCGCACACACTGGGAACCTCTAGGGCTCTAGTACCATAGGCGATACATGTGAGTAAAGTACCAAATCAAGCTGAGATTTCTCTTCCAGCTTAAGATTTTACATTGTGGCAATTTGATTTGTTTTTGTTTGTTCGTTTTCAACATTTTAATTTTGTAACTTTGGGGGGTCATATAACACTGATACACCTCCCCAGGCTCATCACACTAGTAAACTCCCTTTATAATACTTAAGCTAAAGGTCAATAGGGTCAAGCCCACTAGAAAGCCCTAGTAAATTTCACACAATGCTGCCTAAATCGGATTAAGAACCTAAGTAACCATTGATTATTAGGAAGGCATTCCCCATGGTATTAAGAGAAGATCTCTAACACCTAACTTGGACAAACTAGCTTAGTCGAACTTGCTTGATTTTAAACCTAGACAAGTGATTATGACAAAAGATTACATTGAATTAAATGTTTGATACTAAGCAAATGCATTGAATATTATGCTACCAATCACAATCAAAGCAGACAAACATGGATGCAAAAAAGATAAGGGGCAATGCTAATGGACAAGAAACACCTGTTTGTGTTGATGGGCGCGCTTGATTTGAAGTCTGAATGAGAGAAATATCCCATGAAGGTCCAAATCCTAACAATAGTAACACGTTCCTGTACACACTAAGAAACACAAAGAATACCTCTAGGAGGCACATCAGTGGGTATTAGGAAAAAATTGGACCCCCTTGGGGCCATGTAAGGATCCCTAATTTTAAGGGATTAAAGCTAATTTTGTAGGGGATGGAGGGAACAAAGACAATAAATAGGGCTACTTTTGTAGCTCTCTCTCTAACTTCTCTCTAGATAGGAGAGGGGGGGAAAGTAGGGAATGAGGGTGGTAAAGTAGGAGGAATAGGGGGGATAAAGTAGGAGAGAGAGGGGAGTAAAAAGAGAGAGAGGAGTAAAAGTAGAGAGAAGAACCATTCTCTCTCTACCTATCACCAAACAAAGAGAGTAAGTAGTTATGACAAAAGCCACTTTTCAGTTCATGCATCAATTTACCCCCAAAAAATGAATTTTTTATAAAATCCTTAAAATGGATCTTTTAAGCTTTCAAAAGGTCCCTATATATATACATATATATATATATATATAACAATATTTTTTTAGAAGAATCTAGCTTTTATAAGCTCCAAATCTAAAATTCCTTGGGTCCCTCTCTACATTAACTCCAAGAATAAATAGATAATGTCACATCATCAAAACGTCCATCTAATAAAGCCTAAAAATTGAAATTTTTAAATTTTAAAAATTTCCCTCCTTTGAGCTCAAAAATTGAACCTATATATAAAAAATATATTTTGAAGTCTTTTTATCCCAAAAATTATCTGTTTATCCCAAAAAGTATATCTTATCAAATTTTCTTCCCATCATAACTTTTCACCATGTCTCTTCGCGACATAACCAATGAATCACCTACGCCGTCATCTACTAATCAACTAATGTCAGTCTGCGCCTACCGATCGAATTTGCTCCCACAAAAAAAAAATGACGAGAAAGCATCTCAACCAGCATCTGTACGACGGTTTCGAGGAGAAACCAATGTTGACTTATGGCTTGATGGAGGGTTGTATCCAAAAGATCCGCTTGTGGGCTGTCATCCGACATTCCGTACACTCCCAAGCTTAATCAAATATGTGGGAGAAGGAGAACGTGGTCTTCTTGGGTATTGTAAGAGATTGGACTCCAATCACGCAGGTGCGTCGGCATATTTCCGACAACAATGTCAAGTGTTACATATTCATTCCACAAATCTCCAACAACAACTACATTCCACAGAGAAACAACTCAAAGATCTTAAAGAGGAGATGAAGGCTACAGAAACAGAGGTAACTAAGCTATAGATTGCAATGATGCACCTAAAAGCCACTCCATTTGGCATGCTTGAGCGTAAGAGGGAGTTCTCTTCCATTGAAAACTTAGTATCTAATGGAGGGGCACGTAAGAAGCAGATCACGGCAATAAGGTATTTTTTTAAATTCACAGTGTTCATAACTCTCAAATAAGTTTCATCAATTTGTAACTCGGTTCACCTTTTGAAATAGGACATATATACAAGATGTGTGTGGAAGTTTTAGACAAGAGAACCGTTGCAACCTTCTCCTAGGATGCATCTCAAAGGAAGATATACTTTACATCATAGGTTTTGAAAAGGCCAAACACATGAAAGATGCCATCACAAAGGAGATCCTAAAAAAGATCTCTAACCTTGTGTCTGAGGATGATGTCCAGAGAGCTTGTGATGAGGTTGGGATCAACACAAATGCATACCATGCACTTCATGGATTGATGAAAGATGCATTACGAGAGCAAGGCATCACCGAGAATTTATTTCCTATTCCACATAGGGTCCGACTTGCAAAAAAAGCAAACAATGATCTCGTTCGGGAATCCCTTGGCAAATACAAACACATTGAAGGATCCATGGTGTACTCTTCCACGAGTGCTAAGTCACGTGGTAATATAAAAGGAGGCAATACTATTCCTAATGGGACAAAGTCTTTTAGTTGTCATCAATTCAACAATATTTTTGTTGACTTGAAACGACTACAACGAGCTATGTTAAATTTTATGCTTTGTCTCCACAAGGTAATACAAATTGTAATGTCGTTTTTTATTTGTATTGAATATCATTTAGTATAACAATTCAATTCTTGTGTTGTTTCAGTACTTGGAGAGAAGCTCATATTTATTCTTAAGCTAGATGAATGTCAAATTGTCAAAGGACGGAGATTGGAACGTATGAGTGTGACACTCATGAATGAGGCAATGTTTTTTGCAAAAGTCATTGCTATCGGTGATCATTCTCAGAAACCATCATTTAGTGTACAATCGGAAAAAGAAATATGGTGGTTAGGAGCTTTTGAAGTTCCGAAGGAGACTCATGAGGTGTTGGCATGGGTCTTCTCTATGATCCCGTGGATCACAGAGGTTATTAAGGCACAACTAGAGGGAGAAAAGCTAGAAGTAGATGGAGTAGGTACATTTGATGTTGAGTGGCACTTAGGAGGTGATCTAAAAACAATCAAATGTATACTTGGGTGTAAACAAGGTGCTTCATCACTTCTTCCTTGTCCATATTGTGTACGAGGAGGATACAAGGAGAGTACTCATGGCTCCACGTCTTCAAAGAAAAATGTCAAGGAAAGTCAGGCAACAGGGTCAATGGATGATGATGCAAGGGATTGGGTGTGCTCGGTGTTGAAGTGTCCTATCATGGAGGTCCCCAATCGGTCGACAAAATATAAAACATGGCATCCCATTATCAATTTTCCACTTACAAATGTCACTTTTGCACTTTGCATGCCTTCATGCGTATATTTGATCGCTTGTTAAAGCTTCACATAGAGTACGCTTTCACAATGAAACCACTTTCCAGATCCGTGGAAGCCATTGGAATAGTTGAAACAATTCTAAATTCGATTGGATGTCATGGTGGCAATGTTTCTATCATCGGTGAGGTGGATAATATGCATGAAGTGCCACAAAAAGTATCTATGAATGGTGTGAAAGCACGTAGGTTTTTCAAGAAACCATAGATGCAAAAGGAGAGGGGTGAAGAGGATGCTCCATGGGAGCTATGGAAAGCGCTTTGCAAGTGTACGACCGATCAAGATTCAAATCCCGTGCTTGTAAATATGCGTAGGCAAGTGTGGCACCACTTGGAGTTAGTGCTTCAAATCATGTGGAAACCCCAAACCACGAGAGAGCAACAAAATTTGTTCAAAGATCACATTTTGAATTTCACTAAAGCATTTGTGCAAGCGTGGGGAGAGAGCAATATCACACACTACATGGTAAGTTACTTTGTTCAGTTCAAATTTTGATGCTATACATAAATATTTATTTGATCTAAGCATTTTTTCTTGATGCAGCATATTTTGTATGCGCATGGAGCATTCTTTATGTCAAAATATGGTTCATTAGACATGTCGAGCACTCAAGGAATGGAAAAATCACATTATCGAGCCAAAGGTGTTTACTTTAAAAATACACGTCACGGTGGTGGAACTACGAGATCCAACTACATGAAGGAGATGTTTGATTGGTTCTTTCATTGTTCTTTGGGGAGATGTCATGCCATAGAGCGAGCGCGAAAGTCAAGTCTTGCCAAGGAGGTTAGGAGACAATCTCGACTTACTGCTAAAGAGAAATGGAGAAACTCCACCGGACCCCTTAATCATGCTAGGTGGCGTGAAAATCGCCATAGAGTGGGCAAACGTTGGTTACCCAACATGTAAAACAAATGATGCTATGCAATGTAATGTTTATGTTTGTAGATGTCTTTGTTGAGCTGCATATAATACTTCTCCGTTTATCTATTTTTTGTTTTTTATATTTTGATGATATTAAGAGTTTTTTTAAGTGGCATGGTCAAGTGTGAAGAGGCCTTTTTTTTATTTAAATAGAGGGCTTTTAGAGAAGAGGGAGTCTCATTTTCAATCTTGCCCCTTCTTACACCATGGCACGCACAAAGCAAACAACAAGAAAAGATCAACCTTTTTTTTTCTCACCCTCACTCAACCGTCCAAGGTGCTCAAAAACTACCTTGGATACACGAACAAGAGCTCTTAGAAGAGATGGAGAGAGAATGGTCAGGTGAAGAGCAACAAGATGGACAACCTTCACGTAAGAAGAAACGGGTAGTGACATCAGACACAGAAACCGAAATGGACAACGAAGCACAAAGCCCACCATGGAGCGGACAGGAGATCCAAGCAATCATCGAGTTCCGGCTGGGAAGACATTGCCACGTGGCTTCGGCGCTCTGCCGTCAGATCAACCTAGAGGTGATCATGGGTTACTAAATGAAGAGGATTTTGAGGATGTAGCAGACGAGCCAGTTAGAGCGCAGGGTGGAGTTGAAGAGCCAGTCGGAGCACATGGTGGCCTTGAAGATGCGCAAGCTCCCCCTCGCAAGCCCTCTCGTAAAAAGAAAAAGTTTTTTAAGGTTCGCCCTTGTAAGGCCCATGTCCCAGATCCTACCATCCCTCAACAACGGGCTCCTGCTGTGAAGCGACGCATTCCAAAGGCGTTGCAAGAGATTCGTCACTATCAAAAAACTTCAGACCTTCTCATACGCAAGGCACCATTCACACGTTTGGTAAAAGAGATCATGCAAAGTTATCGAATGGCGTTTCAAGTTCAAGGTATTGCCATAGAAGCTCTGCAAGAAGCGGCAGAATATCATCTAATTTCTATTTTTGAAGACACCAACTTGTGTGCTATTCATGCAAAAAGGGTGACAATAATGCCCAAATTTAGCTCTTGCTTGTCGAATCAGAGGACAAAGAGATTGAATTTGACTTTTAGGCAATTTTGCCAATGTAAAGATATCTTTTTGAAATATAACGAGTCGTGTACATTTGTTTTAAGTGATAAGTAAAACTAAGTAGAGAGAGGGAAAGAGAGAGAGAGAGAGAGAGAAGAGAGAGAGAGAGAGAGAGAGAGAGATGTGGATAAAAGAACTGTCAACCAAGTTTGGTTGATTGAATAACCAAAAAAAACATTGTATTCTTATAATTTTTGCTTAAAAAACCTTTAATTAGGCTGTCTAGAGGCTTGCCGCAGAGGCGCGCGAGAAGCCAAAAGTAAATGTTACTTTTGACTTCTCGCGCGCCTTGCGGCAGGCCTCTAGACAGCCTAATTAAAGCTTTGTTATGCTAAAATTATAAGAATACAATGTTATTATGTTTTTATCATGTTATTTATCTGAAAAAAAATCTATATTTTGATTCAGAGAATTACACAAGTGTATCACAAGATAGAACCAATCATATACTATCTATCGTACCATAAACTCAATATAGAAGTTGAAAAGTACCAGTTAAAATCAATTTCCATTCGAATTTGAAATAACAAAGTACAAAGATGTGATATATCTCATTACATATTGAAGGAGTTAATTACAAGATTTATGCATCTATTGACTGCTTGAGCCATCTAAGATATGGCGAGCAATGTTTTCTCGGCGCTCTTGGGCACAAGGAAGCTGTTTGTGCAACACATCCCAAGAAATTTGTTCCACATTGCTTAGACCTACAGCTTGGCTTAAGGCCACGTTACAAAGCACACGCCCCCGAATGCGTGTCGCAAATGCAGCACTGGCCAGAGATTTATTTACAAGATATATAACTTGGGAGGCTTGAGATATGGTTGACAGGCATAGGATGGATGCATTGCTTTCATCATTGACACCCAAAATTGACCACAAGGAGTGTACTCCTTGTGGATTATCGCAAAGTCGTCCTGGGGAGCTTGCCAAG
This sequence comes from Adiantum capillus-veneris, assembly GCF_014529385.1. Taxonomy (NCBI): domain Eukaryota; kingdom Viridiplantae; phylum Streptophyta; class Polypodiopsida; order Polypodiales; family Pteridaceae; genus Adiantum; species Adiantum capillus-veneris. Next base: position 56,224,265 of record NC_140932.1, read on the forward strand.
GTAATGCGCTAGAGACGACTGCCATCCAAAAGCTTGGCGCCTACCATCTCCTCCCCGACCTGCATGCTCATCCAGCTCCACAACATTCTACAAAGAAATCAATAGGTAAGATTTCAGAATGCAACAATGAAAATTAACGTAATCACAAAACAAAAATCAATTAATACCTCTTGTTTTTCGTCGTCTTCATCGTTTATGCCTTTGCTGTCAAGAGAAATAGATGAATTGGGAGCCATAGCGACACTCTCAAGTTCATCTATATGAACAAGCATAGGAGTGCGTTGGGCTTCGAGCAATGCGCGTGTAGCTACAAACTCATCTTCCGACACAGATGAGTGCGGTGCATCTGTCACCGCCACCATTTCCAACTCCACTATATCTACCACACTCTTTCCAAGGGAAAGGAGGCTTCGATCCAAAGGATAGGAAGAGGGATCAATGGCAGAGGACTCTACAGTGGCACAGAGGATGGACAGACACTCATCCATGCGGATGTCAAAAGTCTTTTCAAGATCATGTAAAAACAAATATTCCTCCCCATCTATCACAATTGGGGAGAAGTGTTCAAAAAAAACCTCCGGAGTTAATGTCTCCTCCGGCGCATCCGCAGCGGGCTTAAAGGATGCTTCTGCACCCTCATCACCCATGGATTTGGCGGCATCCATGACACCTCCTGGGTAGGTTAGGGCAAGAATATTGCCCTCTTTGCTTGCATCCCAGGGCGCTGTAATGGGATCCTTTGTGTCCTTGACGACACCCCCAAGGCGCAAATGAGGCAAACTCACCTCAGATCTTTCAGGCTCCTCCGCAAGAAGAAACAACAAAAGTCGCCAAGCGACTTAGAAACTGGGTGCCGACCTTCTTCTTTTTCAACGTGAATCTTCAATGTACTGACCTCCTCACCCGCAATTACACAAAATCATTGAAGTCGTTGGGTGAAAGGCCATCGCCTTGTGTATGTAGCGAAGCAAATCGCATGGAATCCACCACAATTCCCCTTGTCCGACAATTGGTACAGCATACTTTTCGATGTAAAATTCAAAAAATATAAAGATAGGCTGAAAAGATTGGCTGTTAGGTGAATGGTTGCCTTCACATCAGGGAATTGGGTAAAGAAATTGTGAAGATCGTCACGATCTTGCCACTCGGTTGTTTGTAAAAATGCTTGGAAGCATTGTAACGCCGTGGCTTCGGGAGGGGTGGAGGAGGATGCCATAATGCTAGCTCTTAAAGTAGGAATGCAAAGAGTGTTGGAGCTCAAATGAGAGTGTGAACAGGCAAAGAGTGTGAAAATGGTAGGGTTTAGGAGGCTTTATATAGCACGCGTCCCCCCCCCCCAAAAAAAAAAAAACAATAATTAAAATATTAAACAATTTTTATAAAGTAACACAAATAACAAGAAGTTATAAAAAACTTACAAACTAAATTACAATCATTTAACTCAAAAAACATATCACTACAACTTTAAGATAATGTGCATTGCCAAAATTTGATACAACCATCTGCTTGAACTTACAATTGTGATATTATAAAAAATTTAAGTACAAAACATAACTACTCTAATGATAAAATCAAATTCTCTTCCGTCGTCCGCGCCTTTTCAATTTGAATCGTGCTCTCCATGCGGCTACCAATCTAGCAAAAATAAATAAAATTAGCATACCCAACTTAGAGCAGGGAATAATCAAAAGAACATACATATAACATAATTAAGAGAGAAAAATCATTCACCTTACGTCGTCCGATGCAAAATTTTGTATCTTCTCCATGCTCTAAATCCCTTATCACTAATTGCTCTTGCATATTGGCCAATGTCCAATGCTTGTTCACTTGGACGGTTTCAACCGCACCACTCGACAATTTGATTGCAATATCAAATACCTCAACTGTAGCATCGGTGGATTGCAATGGAATCCATTCACCAAGCTTTCACATCCACCTTTCATAGAATTGCCGCACGTAAAGAGTGGAGCGCACCTTGATGAAACGGATAGCAATGCCGAAACTTCCAACCTGACACCGAAAGCGATCTCCGTTGTGAAGTCCTTCAAGATACCCCCACTTCTCGCCAAGGATGGCTTCCAATGTATCGTATTGTAGATCTTTGCAAACATACATAGTATTTGTATGATGGAAAGGCAAAGATCCAAAGATGCTAGCGAAGACATGAGCAGGACAACACCATCCAAGCCCAATGGAACGCGAGGCTTTTCCAAATTTTAATGATGCTCTCACATCAGCTACAATCTTGGCTTTCAAAGACATTACAGTGAATACATCTGGCTTTGGCCACTCCATGCTACGCAAGGTTGTAGCCTCCAAAGGTTGTAGCTCTCCGTAGCCTTCCTCATCTGTAGGTACAATGTACTTGTGGGTGTAGAAGAACACCCTCTTTCGTGCAAGGTTTGATGAAGTTGTGTTGGAGAAGAGCATATCCCCAAGACTTGCATGCATGGCCGTAAATGTGCCTGAAAGGCACGAGAGTGGTTGCTCCTCCACAAGGCTAGAAGGAAAAACATCTACATAGAAACAAAACAGTCCGTGAGATGTAAAAAGTCCATTTTTTTATTACCACCAAAACCATTGAAGTGCAAGGGACATACAATTACAAGGAAAATCCCTTGGGTTGGTGATCCCTCGTAGACGCATGTGTCCAAACATGAAAACATGTTGAACGATTGCCACTGTACCCTTGTCTCTTACTTGCTTGAAGCTTAGTAGTCTTCCCTTCCAATGGAGATCAACGTTTGTTCTTTCACGAACACGATGGGGACCGATTGCGGAAGGTTGCATGTAGACCCACGCACCTTCTTGAAAAAGCTGAGGTTCCCATTGTTGCTCCTCATTCTTCGAGTTGTGGAGAACCATACTTTGAATGATGGGTTTGGGGCGCCTATTTTGACCATTGTTTGCCATGGATGCTTAAGTGGGAGCTTGAAATTGCAATGGAGAGCTTGGGGAAGGAGGAGGGAGACAAAGTTTAGAGAGAGAGTGGGAGCTTACAGTTGCAATGGAGAGCTTGAGGAAGGAGGAGGGAAACAGATTTTAGAGAGAGAGTGGGAGTTTAAAGTTGCAATGGAGAGCTTGAGGAAGGAGGAGGGAGACAGTTTAGAGAGAGAGAGTGGGAGCTTAAATTTGCAATGGAGAGCTTGAAGAAGGAGGAAGGTGTAAGAGTTTAGAGAGAGAGTGAGAGCTTTGTGTTATGGAAAGGGGCTATGGAGGAAGGGAGTCTTGGAAAAAAGGTTCTAGAGTGAGAAAATGACTTTTTGATCATAGGGTAGGTTTGGGGGGAGTTTTGGATGGAATATTTTGAATTTTTTTTTTTTTTGAAAATTTTGAAATTTTAGGGTTTTTGTAAAAACGTATCTGTGAACCCACCACTCCCCCTTTTTTCCCCTCCCTCTTTTACCCATCCACCTCCCTCTAGAATACAAAGCTATAAATGAGTGGACAACCCTATTATTCTCTCTACTTTCTTAGGTTTTAGACTTATATACATTGCTCTCTTCCTATTGGCTGGAGCCTAATTAACCTTAATCCTATATGGCCCAAAGAGAGTCCACATTTTTCCTAATGGAAAAAGGAACTCTAAAACAGACACACTCCTATTGTACTAATCCTACCTACCCTCCATCACTTGAGTGATGAGGATCAAAGGTGTTTTATGACATAGGTTTTTGTTTCAGTGTACCGGATGTGAATGTGTAGGTGTGGGTCAATGTTTTGACTTTTATTGTGCATACTCGTTTGCTAATTGCTCTTGCTCTTTATTATTTTTGTTTTTTTGTGAGTATAAGCCTTTATATATACATTCCCTAATATTGGGAGATTAAGAGGTCAGGGAGGAAGGTTGAGAGGGAAGCAAGTGAATGATGGATGTCAGCAAACACTCCCCCCTTCCTTGGGTAGATCATATCGTTTGAAATGAGCTTGTCACCCTTTGAAACCAATTGTTCCAGTTGGTAATAGGTGGGGATTTTTTCCAGTAGTTTTCTATTACCGTAGGTGCCTCATCGAGTTGCAAGGGTGGTAAGATACTCTCCCAGGATCGGACTTGAAGTGGTTCATCAGGTGATTCTTGAAAACTGGGAGGTGTGGATTCCTTTGTAGCTTTATGGAGGTCCACTATTGTAGGTGGAAGTTGTAGAGAATCTTTTACCTTTATGGATGCATTATATGAGGAGCTAGAAGCTTCATGGGACTCCCCCCTTCCTGAGCTAGGTGGAACAAATCGTTCTTTCTTTGGTACCCAAACTAGCTCTGGAGCGGGTGTGTAGCATTCTGTGATTTTTTTCTTTCTGCGATTGTCGATTTGTTTTGGAGCTACGGGATTGGGCTCGCATGGGTCAGGTGACAGGTAAGAACACAATCTACGTTTTGGTACCCATATTTGATCATTTCCTTGATAGTAGCCTTGGGCTTCCAAAAGTCGTTTAGGAATCCACCGCCACGTTTCCTTACATTTCTTGGAGTGATTGGTACGTTTCTTACAAGGCTTTCGTTTTTTAGTACTAGCTATGGTCGCTAAAGAAGATTTAGGGACCCACTTGTATATTTTCTTTGTTATATGAGGATGAATCTTAACAGAAGCTATATGCATTGCTTCTAGCATATTTAAGGATATGAGCGGTGGCATTTCATCCCCCTCAGGTGTTACCCAGGTCGTCCCCCTGTTTCCCCAAGTGTCTATGGTTGCTGCTAGGTGGACCCAATCCACATTGTCCGAATCAGTCATCCCAGGTAGTACATCCATATAAGGAGAATCTTCCCCAACATCAGTGTCCGCTTTGCACGTATAACAATACTGCAATGAGGCCGAGTGAACTGTGGTGTCAGATCTATGATCAATTATAAACTTGTTTCCTAGGGGATGTGCTCAACCAGTTACAAGATCCACTCGAATGACAGAATCTTGGAACTGCAAGTAGACATGGTTTTTAGACCAATCATGCACCATTTTTGCTTCCCTCATGAAAGGACGTCCTAAGATCATCTTCGATGCCATAGTGTGTTTGGAGAAATCCATAACAATGAAGGTAACTCTTATTTTATGTCCAAAGACCTTGATCTTAAGATCTTCTAGCATCCCAATAGTTTTAACAATAGACCCATTGGCCATCTTCACTACTATGGTTGTGGTCGCAAGGTGAGGTCTTCCCCTAGTTTCCCAGCAATTTTTAGTCACAATGCTAACCCCAGCACCACCATCAAGGATTCCCTTCACAATTAATCCCTTAGTAGTGATTGGTATAGTCGCATTGGATTCATCGCCCTCAAAGTATTGCCCCAACTTGTTAACAGGTATTTCTATAACAAGGTTCTCATCTAGGTTGGGTTGTGGATCTAAGTGTTCCTCCTCTATTGGCATCTCCCCAGCTCCATCCATCTGTGCAAATTGTGGTAGCCCAAACTTCAGTTCTCCATTGAGGAAGGCTCGAAGAGCTGAGACTAGCTCAGGGTCTTTATATAGTTTGGACATGATGGTGGTTCTAACTTCTGAAGACATGAAATCCATCAATTTGGCAATGTTTAACGGCACCTTTTGGCCTTGAGTCCCTTGACGTGGGGAAGATGGGATCTCCATTTCTTCGATAGGATCAGGTAGTCCCTCTATAAACATTCTTTCCATCAAGAAGTGAGTACGTCCACTTTCCCATGACTTTAAGTCACTTTCTTCTTGGATGACACTAGGTATGTCCAAGGGTCTATGGACTTGGTGAGGTTGTTGTTGCGTAGGGAACACGGTGTCTGTAATCTGGATCTTCCTAGGTGCTGGTTCTAGATCCCTTTGGGTATCTTCTACCAAACTCCTTAAATGCTTGACTTGCTCAATATCCTCTGTAGGGTTTGGATAAGTTCCTATCTTCTTTTTGGATCCTGGCCATTGTGGCTCATCAAGATCTTCCTTGTTGGTTTCTATGTTAGTGGTCGTTTTGGTCTCCATGGTTTCACCTGAATCAGAATATTCTTCAGCGTCGTTCATATATACAGGGTCATCACCAGTCCCTATGTTGGTCTTTGAACTGTGGTCTGACTTCGCTGCTTTTTGCGATCTCTTTCTTCGTGTTTTCTTCTTTTTTTGAGATTGGGCAATTGATGTCGTGTCTCTTTCCTCAAGAATATAATTTTGTTTTTGGAGCATTGATCGTGTGAGTACGTTTACTGGTACCACAGGTGTACTTTGTGATGGCTCCTCGGTAACTTCAATCAAGTTTAATGGCGTGATCTTCGGTGCATTTGGATTATTTGGACATTGGGCTATCAAATGATCTATGCCACATCGATTACACATGAGTATCGTCATTGTAGACGTGCTCGCTTGATTGGTCTGCATTAGTGTGGCGTTCTTTTGTAGCCTAATAGGACACTCGGCTACACGATGTGGACCTCCACACTCATAGCATTGAAGAGGTGGTCTCTTAGCAGTGTAATTGATATTTTGGCCTCTTGCCGCAAGAGCAGCTACTTGATATACAGGTTTGACTTGCCCCCAATAGTCCTCCATGTAGTATTGTGGACTTTCTTCAAGCACATCCATCCCATAGGCGATATTAGGATCTATATCTTCCTCATAGCCTTCCAAACAAGAAATAGATGACTCACAACCCACTTGATTCACAGAAGTGATTCTCGGATGTGGTGGTTGCGGTCCTAGCACTAGAGGTGGTAAGGGTGTTGTTTGAACAACATTTTGGGCCCTAGGGACCATATGTTGTGATGTTTGTTCAAGAGGTGGGGCCGACATCAATGCAGACACTCGAGGTGTGTCTGTCCATGCTAAGGTTGGTCTATTGGCCATCACGCGCTTAAATACTATGCAATCCTTAGCTTGATGACCATACCTTCCACATGTATTGCAGTTCCCATTGAATTTTACTCTAAAAGTAGGGCATTCAGTGGTACTATGCGGTCCATAGCATACTGAGCACCATTGCTGCTCCCTTCTTGGATACATATGATTGTTTTGCAGAGCACGATTGTCTCTAAGACTCTCTTGAATAGCCTTGGTGAGATCTGCTAAAGTCATCTCACATATCTTTGGCTCCTTAGCAATAGGCTTTAGGGTCATTGGCTGATGCCCCGATGCTTGTGAGCTAATAGATTTAGACTCAACAAACACTCTTTCTCCTTGATTATCCTCCAATTAGATCGCATTGGTGGTGACTTCTTCCCAAGTGGTGATACCTCTAATGACTAGGCCATTGTAGATATCTTCATGTCGTAATCCCCTAATGAATCTATCAAGCATTTGGTTATTGTTGAAGCGCTCATTTGGATTACAACGATAATTTAAATGCTTCAAGCGACTTATAAAGTCTCTCACTGACTCTCCTTCCTCTCGTTGGGCTTTCTGGAGGTGAGAGGCTACACCCCAAAGCACTCCCTCTCGTATGTATTCTTTTAAGAACAGTCTCCTAAGAGTAGGGTAAATCGTTTTTTCTTCCACCCTTAGGGTTCTATACCAATCCCCAGCCTTTCCACTTAATGTTAGGCTTAAAGCATTGCTCTTATGTAGGTCATTGTGTTCTCCTAGAGAATCACATATTTGTTCAAACACTTCGATATTCTTTCTCACATCCCCGTCTCCACTAAATTTTTGTGTGAGCTTGGCTATTTGTACTACCTTACTTCTAGGCTCTCTATCAGGCGTGTTACGCATATTCTCAGCAATAGATCGACCAATAGCTTGAGCAAATGTTGCCAAGTCACCTAAGTGAGCAGGCACCGTGGGTGAAGGTGCTCCAGAGACTACATGTGGTGTAGGTATTGGCATTGGGCTTGGCGCATAGGAAGCCCTTGGGTTCCACGTTGGGTACGATGTTGTGCCATGTGGTGGTCCATAGTTCATATGAGTGGCCCTAGGCATATCAGACGTCGGATGTGACACGCTAATGCTAGCTGGAATAGTCCCATGGAAATAAGAACTTGTGTATTGTGGTTGTGGAGCATAGGTAGTTGAAACAATGGGAGGGGTAGGGACTACATGAGTGTGATGACCCATAGGTGCATACGATTGGTACGCACTTGTAGGTACTATTGCAGGCATTGAGCTACCATGTAGTGGTGCTTTACTAACAACGAGGTCCATGGTGTGTTTCTTGGCATGCCCATCATTGGGGTAGGCATGGTATCCGTGGTGTCATCCGGGGAAAGATGAGCTAGACTTGGAAAAGTAAAGCTATCACTTGTGGGCTCAGATTGCATTGAGACCCCTGGCAAAACAACATATGGGGGATCGATGGGACTCACTGGGGGAGTCTCCATTTGTGATAGAGTGGGTTGTTTCCCTTTGCCCGTGTCTAAAAATCGCATAGGACCCGTCGAAGGTATGTTTATTCCTCGATTTTGCCTCTCGGATTGGATAATCCTATGGATGACATTGCAGATCATGTGTTGTTGTTCCTCTAGACTAGTGGCACTAGATGTGGATTGTACAACTTCTAACCAACCCACATGGTATGTGTAGCCCATGTATAGGTCGGTCAAACTCTCCGTGTGTAGGTCATATTCCCAATTTTCATTGAGAAATACCCCGTCCAAACTTGGTGTACTAGAGGTTGCCGTGAGGTGGATGCAATGTTGCTTCCCGTGTTTTGACTTTTAGTCACCGCTACCTTAGAGGCGACTTTGGAAGGTGGTAGCTCGGTAGGGCCCTCATTAAATGAGGTAGGTAGAATGTCCACGTGGACACTCTAAGGGAGTGTGGGGTCTACAGGAGATGTGAATGGTGATTCTACTTCCCCACCCCCTTCGTTTACTTCACTAGCCGTAGGTTCAGAGCGCGTAGCTCTACTAAAAGTTTCCATCAAACGGCTAAAAACACTAGTTCCAGGTTGTTGGGCTCAGCTAGGCACGGTTTCATTTGTTCCTCCGGGGCTTTGTGTAAGATGCTCTTCCATAATATCGTAGTCAGAGGAAGAGTTGCTAGCCGCTATATTTGGGTCTTGGGTTGCACTACCTTGGGTCCCCGCCGAGGGCGTAGACCCTAGCGTGGAAGGATAGTGAGTACCCCCGTAAATCGAAGCACTAGCTAGTTGTTCGGACTCTAGCACACGACCAGAGCGTAGATACATGTGCTTTGGGTGCCCTACAAGTGTCGGCAAGTACCCTCAAAGGTTACTTGCTTTGTTTTGTGGGTGTTTTGCACCCCGTTTTCTACTTGATTTTTTCTTGTTTTTGATGTTTTTTAATGTTTTATTTTTTTTATTAAAGTGTGTGATAGCTCGAAACGAGCGTATCACTTAGAGGGTCACTGTGTGCTTTACAGCACAATTTTCGGGCATTTGACGTTCCGTTGGTCCTCAAAAAATCAATTTTTAGCTACGTGTGAAGCTAAAATTCGTTTTTTTAAAAAGGCAACTGAGGCCTAGGCCTGAGCGTGAGCTTGGGCTTGGGTCTGGGAGATATTCCCGATCCCGGTCCTACCTTTAAATTTTTTTTATTTTTTATTTTAAGGATAAAGTCGTTGCGGCCTGTGCGAGAGCACACACACACTCTATCTACCTACTTCTAACTAATATACTTACTCTTACACACTAACACACTCTATTAACTCTCACTAATCTACTTCCTACTTACTGTACACAGAAAACTAACTACCTTAATACACAGAGAATAAACACAGAACCTTTGAAATCTCTATTAACAAAGAAAACTAACTACCTTAATACAGAGAGAATAAACAAAGTACTTTTGAAAACTCCATTAATAAAAAAAACACATAGTATAACACCAAATCCTCTTCTCAACACACACACACACACACTCCTTCTTACCTTTCCTACAATAGAAATTGCACCACGGAGAAGCACAGAGTGCTACTCGAGCTTAATGCACAGCATTCCCCGGCAACGGCGCCAAAAATGTGCGCGTATGTCGCACGTGTCAATGCAAGGAACTTGCCGATACACCGTGTACGAGCCACAAATGGCTCCAAGCACACAACAAGCCTAAACTAGTAATCTCAAAGAAGGTGATGGTGTGTCACTCACCGCTCTACGTTTGCTTCGTGGATGATTCCTCGCCGTGAAGAAGAAGGAGCCGCCGCTTCGTCGCGCTCAACCGCTTCGCCGCCGTCGTGCCTTCGTAATGCTTGATCGCACACACACTCCCTCTCTCACTCACTCACACACACACACACACACACACACACACACACACACACACACACACACAAGGAGATGAAGAAGAAGAAGATGGAGATGGAGCAAGAGCACTCTTCAATTGCACAAATGAGAGAATGAGTGAATTTTAGGTTTAGTTGACTTTTATATGAGCTCGCCCCATTCACACTTGGGCACCCATGCTTAGCCAACTAACCCCTTGAATGTTCCAGTTAGAGTGCGCCTCATCGGCGATCACTCTTACCCTTTTCCTATTGGACCGACAAGCCCGGTACCTGACTCTACCAAATGAATAATACAATGTCCACCGTAGGTTACAACGTCCGTCTCGTAGGTGATAGAGTGTCCGTGAGCCGTGAGGGTTAACAATCTTGTTCACAATCGGCATGATGTAGGCAATCTTCAATATCGTCCTCTGCATCCATGCTACTTAGCAAGCCATTATAAATTTGAAAAGGTTCATTAGGCACCCCTTCTGAAGGGGTACATGCATCACAAAGCTCTCTTATACTGCTATAACCTTCTCCTTCAGATTGGGCCAAAAACCCATCAATTATGGAATCTGCTTCTACAATAATAGAACCGGCAAACATATTGCTATAAGCAACCATAGGTTCATTGGCATTATCAGGTACATCCAATGTGAGGTTCACAGTCTCGCCCACTTCATCAGCTATTGCATGTATAATAGATTTGTTTCTGCAATCATCTGTAATAACTCTTCTACCCTGTTGAGCTATAATGCCGATAGAACCATTAGAAGCTTGTAGTGGCTCATCTTCTTGATAAACTTGTTGAGAGCATCCCATGCCAAGGTCGGTAGCTTGAAAGTTTTTTGCTGTACAGTCTAGCTCTTCACTAGAACCATTATTCGAGGTAACTTCCATGCAAGAAATCTTCGAAAAAAAATCATACATTTGTGTTTCAACAGTACATTCATTATGTACCTTTGCTTGGTTGCTCAAAATATGGTCCTTTGTCATTGAATCTGCTACTTCCAAAGCTGTATTTGCTTTGGCTTGACTTCTTGCAGAAATATGGTCCCAAAATTGATCATAATTAAGGAACTGCATATGATCCCCTTCTTCTTTATAGAAAACAATTTGGCTGTGTTCATTAATCTCCTTCATTGTTAACTCGATAATTTTTGAGCTTTCATGAACAAAACCGTCTGCAAAATAGTCCCACTGTGTGGGGTATGTCTCTGTCAGTTCTCGGACCTTATCTTTAAACTCAGAGGTTACCACTTCTTCAAAGGTTAAAATCATCTGATCTGCTGAATTCCTCGGCTCTTCATCTCCGCTTTACAACATGCAAGGAGTCCATCTGGATCATGTCCTTGAAAAATTCCATACTGCTCATGCACGGCATCAAGTTCCATCTCCATTGCAGCATCAATCTATTCTTTCATCTTCATAGCTTTTACTTCTCGCAAACATCTTTGAACTATGCCCAACATCTTTGATACATCTGCTGCTGCTAGATTTTTATCAAATCTATTGAAGTTGTAATCTTCAATAAAGTGCTTCAATTCTACTAGAATCTCCATCCTGACCTCCCACCCCGGCTCGTTTCGCGTCGCGTTCACCAAGAATGTCAGGGGATAAATGTGCGAAAGGTGAGCCAGGAAGGCATCGGGCCCTTGGCTGTGAGAGGTGTGGGGAAAAGAGATGCAGCAGGAACAATTAACAAGACAGAGCTCAAAACAAACGGTTCTCTTAATTCCAGCTAATCAACAGTAGTCATCATTAATCAATCGTTAATGGAGGCTTAATGCTCCTCACAAGATGAAACCTGGCTTAATCCAGGTGCTAATCAAGAATTTAACAAAGACCTGATTTGTCCTGCCTTCTGCTTTTTCCTGCTAAGACAAAGGAGTTTCTTCTTCCAATGGCCGTCTAATTTGGCTTCCGCTTCCCGATTCGAATGGCTAATGATGGCTTAGAAGCTCGGCTTAGCTTAAGGATAATAAGATTAGCTCCTGGTTATGAGAGCTTAGGCTTGGTTTATGAAATTGGCTTATGATGTTCGGAATCAAAGTTGGGCTTAAGCGAGATGAGAGTTCAAGCTTGGCTTATGATTGAGGATTAGAGCTCAAGAAGATTATGATTACTTCGCTTGGGCTTGGCTCGAGAGATTAGAAATCAAGCTTCGCTTATGAGAACTAGATTAGGCTTTGGATCAAGGATTAGAGAGATTAGGCTTGATTTAGAGAGCTTGGCTTATGGCTTCGAGATATCTTCCACGCGATTAATGAGAGCTTAGGAGTTTTTAATGGGAGCTTAGGTGCTTTTGACTCTTCTCCTGAAGAGAGAGTTCAATGAGATGATGCAGTGAAGAAACCCTTTCTCAAGATGAGGAGAACCCAATATCACACGACATTATTTTTATATATTGCATGGCGAAAAAACCTTCTATTCTAGGCCATCCCATTAGTGATATCGCTAATGGGATTGACCTCTTAATGACGTGGCAGGCCGAAATCGAACAAAGCCGTTTGCGGCAAAAATAGCACCAAATTTTCTTGCGCCCGGCGCTCTAATCATTTTTCGTCTCTGCAGCGGGCTCATCCGAGCATCATAGCCCCCAGCACGAGCCTTCCTTCTCTTCCTACGCCCTTTGCGCGCTGTTTGAACGCCATGGAGAGTCTTTTCTTTTTCCTTCAATTGGCTTCCCCCCCTTTTCAGTTAGGGTACCCATTTACAATGGGCGGCCACTTACTAAGGGCATCACATTTGTATACATACCGACCAAGGCGACATTTTTTTACAAAGAACTCAACAAGAACCTTTTGTGCTTTCGTAACAGCACCACATTTGGCATTCATATCGGCCAAGGCTTTGCCACGCTTCTTCATTAGCGGCCATAGTCATTGTAAGGGAATCACATTTGGCATAAATATCGGTTAAGGCATTGCCTCCTTGATATCATTTTCCACATCCACTGATAAGCAATATCACCGTGAATTCTACTGCCCACTCTAGTGTGTTGAATGGCACCATGGCTAGGTAAAAGCTAGGCATATGATAAAAAATGCTTCCACATCTGCCCACATTTGGCATACACATCGGGCACCGCACTGCATTAAGCCAGATGAATGTGACTGATCAGGGCGACCAGGGCGGTTCGAACCCAGGCCCCCAACGATACTTAAATTGGCCATATCTTGCCACCCAAAATCCCGATCACCGATCTGAAAAGACCGACTCGCTCCAAAAATTGAGCACTTCAGCCTGATGCATTCATTCCAGTTTTGCCCCCTCAGCTGCACTTGCCCAATCTTGTACGGCTGACTGAAATTAAAACTGTCATAACTTCTAATCCGTAGCTCCGATTGACGAGCAGTAAAGACAGGCACGTAGAGCCCTTGAAGTACTTCGATTCTGATTAATCAAATCCTAGCTATGAACACTTCAATCATACTCACTGTTTAGCATTACCAAGACTTCTTTTGGTCCTTAGAGCCATATCTGACACACTTTCAACTTACAAAATGGCTTGTTAGCAAGCCCTTATAACCAGCTGATTAATCATGTAGGATTCGAATACTCTTCATTGGCATTCCTTTGCTCATTTTCTTGTCATGGGAACGGAGCGACACGACAGCGTTAGCCACCACATTGTATCGTCCTTTACGATACCGGAGCTTGGCATCATATTCCTGAAGAATCTCGGTCCACCTAACTTTCCGACCCTTGAAATCCATTTGTTGTGTAAACCAGTTGATGCTTTCGTGGTCAAACACAATCTCAAACTGAGCACCATACAAATAATGCCGCCATGCTTTTAAGGCAGACATTATTGCATAGAGTTCACGCTCATAAGCAGAGTAGTTCTGCTGAGCTGTATCAAGCTTCTTGCTTTCAAATGCAATTGGTCGTCCGTCTTGTAACAAGACTGCTCCATAGCACGATCATTGGCATCCTTTTCCAAAACGAATGCTTTCAAAGGATCTACAATAGCTAGTATGGGAGCTGTAGCTAATGCATCCTTGAGCGTATCGAAACTGTGATGTTGAGTGGGTCCCCACTCAAAAGCTTTGCCTTTGCGTTTCAGTTGATCCGTCATGGGAACAACAATATTAGCATAGTTTTTAACGAACCTTCGGTAAAAACCTACAAATCCTTAAAAAATCAGTAACTCTTCCAGATTTTTAGGAGAAGGCCACTGCCGGATTGTGTCCACTTTGGATTGATCCATATATAGCCCATTAGCTGAAATAACATTCCCCAGATAGTGAATTTATTCTTTCAGAAAATCACACTTAAATTCCTTGGCATATAATTTATTTCTTTGTAACAATTCGAACACCTGCCTCAGATGTTGTAAGTGTTCTTCTTCGGAAGCACTGTAGATTAGAATGTCATCGAGAAACAATGACAAATTTGCCCAAGTACGGCTTCAATACACTATCCATAAGTGTCATGAATGTGCGGACGCATTGGTTAACCCAAAGGGCATCACCAAGAACTCGTAGTGTCCAAACCTTGTTCGAAATGCAGTTTTGGGTATATCAGTAAGTTGAATACGAACTTGGTGATAACCTAATGGCAAGTCTATTTTTGTAAAAATACGAGCATGAGTGAGTTTGTCGAACAACTCATCCACTCGTGGCAATGGGTACTTGTTCTTAACCGTAACCGCATTTAAGCCACGGTAGTCTACGCACATGCGCATACTGTCGTCTTTTTTCTTCACTAATAGGATAGGAGAAGCCCATGGTGAAGAACTGGGTTGTATAAACCCTCTGCTAAGGTAGTCAACAAGCTGACGTTTCACCTCAGCAGCTTCATAGTAACTCATATGGTAGGGCGGTTTACTGACAAGTTTAGTGCCTGCAACCACATCGATGCTATGTTGCACTGATCATGTCGGCGGTAATCCTGGCGGTAAATCATTAGGAAAAACATTTTGAAATTCCTTTAATAATTTTTGTAACTCACTAGCAACGTTTGCTTGTTTGGAAGTAGCCATTGGTGGAAGAGATGAGAGAGAAGCATGCGGCGTTGAGGAAGGTTCGACAGATTCAATGTCAAAGAGAAAATGAGACAATGAGTAACACAAGAAAACCTAATCTATTTCATTATCAGAAACGAGCTGCATAAGCTCAACGGTACATATCAATGGTGAAGAAGGTACATCCTTCTCTCCTAACAACAACACATGTACGCCATGGGATTTGAACATCAAGTTGTGCTCATAGCTACGCTTCAGTGATGGTCCTAGGTTATGCAACCATTCCCTACCAAGGACCACGTCTGCCCTTTCCATGTTCATAACCTGAAAATCCAAGGATGTAGAGTAACCTTGTACTTCCAACGGAACAGCTCGCACTTGAGTATCCCAGATTTCAGCATCATGTCCATTCATCATTGCTACCTTGTAGCAGTGGATACTCGGAGTTTGAGGCAATTTGAGTTTTTTCACCAATTCGTAATTGATGAAATTGTGAGTAGCACCGTCATCTACCAAGATGCGCACCTTGTGCCCTTGCAGAGATCCCTGCATACGTACTAACTCATGTGGTCCGAAGGTCTGTTGCCACATGGAAGCTGTGAGGCAGCATTCATGCACCACTTCGGTGTGTGTTACTTCCACTGTAGAGAATCGTGAGGAAGATCAAGAGGCAGCAATTGCACCGTGTGCACTGCTTTCTCCTTGCCATGAGCAGTAGATTTCCCCTTGGGATAATCCTTTTTGCCATGACCGCTTCCTAAACATTAAAACCATAATTTCTCTTTCTTATCTTTATCAAAGTCTTCAGGAGAGAGAGGACCTTTGGACCCCTTGGGTTTTTTAGATGCTTCTGAATTGGCTACTATAAATTTCCTTTTATTGTGCCCATACTGTGTGCGTGTATTACCATGTGTATTAGCAGGCACGTGAGTATTTATGTGATTTCTTTTCATCTGGATCATCAAATATGTGCTTTCACTATGGCTTCCTCCAGTGTTTTAGGGTCTTGGGTCTTGATGTGCTTCTTATGTTCTGGTGTCAGACCACGTATAAATCCCCGTACTTGCTAAAAGTTATCTAAGCTTTCCAACTTGAGGATAACATCCCGAAAGTGAGATATATATTCAAGTAATGATGGATATTGACGCATGGAACACGTGTCCCAAGCCGTCCAATTCCGATCTGCCTCATTTGTAGGGAAAAATTCTTTACGAAACATAGCTTCAAAAGCTGCCCAACTCTGTGGTATGATATTCTTCTCCTTGAGAGACATCCACCATTTATAGACCTTGTCTTCCAGAGTTAAGCTCGTTTGCAGTGCTCTAACTACGTCTGGAGTACGCCGTAAGGCGTGAATTCCATCCCACGCTGAGAAAGATATTCACTGCATCCTTATTGCGGTCTCGGGCTTCTCCCTTAAAAGTCGGTGGTTTGGTGTTTTTCAACAACTCATCCACCTCTTTTGCAGTGAGAGTGTGCAAAGTATCAGTAGTTGGACCTTGTCCTTGATTAGAAGGGCCTTGCCCCTATGTAGCAACGTGCTCATGCATGTGCTTTCTCAACAGGACCCTTGGACTGCTGTTGCATTAATTGGATCACTAACGTGGATAATTTAGTGACATTTTCATTTAAAGATTTAAAATTTTCTTCCATGACTGATATGCGTGTTTGAAGTGCACAAAATTCTTGAATGTCGAGCAATTCATAGGTGTCATCACCTGCCGCAGCGTCACGGGCACTCTTTGTGAGAGCATCCGATTGCGAGCCATCATGGGCAAGATCAAGTGTATTTTGCTCAAAATCAAAAGTCATATTGATATCTGAATCCATGGCGACGCAGTGCAGTGCAAGGAAATAGCAAGAAAAAATACATGATGTACCGCAACTGGTAAATACCGATAAAGAATCCCGTTGATACCGGTAGTTAGCCTTGCTAATTTCGTTCGTGCTCCAATTGCCGCTGAGAATGTACTCTTGCTCTGGCTTTCAAGAAAACAATGCAATATTGTAGGTGTGTTTGCCTTGAGCACGCGTATTGCACTTGGTTGGTGCATTTTGGATAACTTGTCGATGACTTGAATGAAGGTACGAAACAAGAATATGCAAGATACGCAACAGAAAATAGCACCTTGCCTTTATATTTTCCAGCCTTGCCCTTGCTTGGCTCTATCGGATTTCCTACTTCGCCCGAAGCTTCACAAGAGGGAGGGGGGGTACCACCCCACTGTGGGCGGCCAACACCACTGATGTGCCTCCGCAAAATTAGAAACCTTGCTCTTGATACCAATGTTAGACAAGGGAAACTAGAACCTAAGATTCCACCTCCCAACCACCCACTATATAGCATGGCTCCTAGCCCTTTGCCCTAGTTGGACTCCCTTTTCACACTACCTAGCCCGGCCCTGCCCTTGTCTAGTCAGGCCTTGCCGTTGTCCTGACATTGTTATTGAAGCCCCTGAACTCGCTCAATGAAATTAGGAATCACAAACCTGTCGAATTTTAGAATCTTGTTCTCGTCCGGCACCCCATGTAGCTCCAACTCCTTGTCATAGTATCCTATTGGATTATAACCATCAAAAATTCCCTGCCGATCAAAAACTGAGTGTTTGGCATTTTCAAGTGCTAATTATAGCGGCATCTCTTATTTGCAGTTATGTGACACTACAAATTTCCTATTTTTCATTGCTCGCTCCGATACTTGAAAATTTTCTATGTTATCCTGTCCTTGAAATCCACCCAATTCACTTTTTGCAGATTGCTACAATTCTCGGTTCTCAATTTTCAAATTGGTACCCAAATTTTGATTCATATTCTACACTTGACTTGTATACTATTGTTGCAAATAGCAACCATTAGCCCCATAATCTATTGCATCTCTTTCTCTTGGCTTGTCGACATGGTTGGTTTTGTCTACCCCGATGAGAATCACATTGGGTTTAACCAAAATATGTTGGAGTACGCATCTCTCCCAAGTCGACCGAGAAACGGTCGGGCTTCTGGATGTAGATAGATAGGCAGCCTAGGTGCAACCCAAGGGAACGAGTGTAGTTAGGGCCGATTTAGTGTTAGTGAGAAGATATAGGGTTGAGTACAGAGCCAGCCCAGAAGAAAATCATGACTCAGAACACTAATAATAGTGAACATTAAATTAAAACCAATTATCAACACTTAATTGATGCTGGAAATCAGAAGATGCTTCCAATAAATGGGTATCTGAAACCCTGTAACAAATTGGTTGCATACGCCGTTGTTGATATGCCTGTTGTTTTGCAAACCCATAATAGAAAATCCCCAACCCCTTGGAAGCATCCCCAACACCCCTTGGAAGCAGTGTGTATCGCCAAGCAAACACCCCCTTGTATAGCTCCCTTGCTCATCATTTCCCAAAAGTTTCGCTTTTTGCCCTCTACTTAGTGGATTTCTGCATGTGCTCTATCTTACAAACACATCCCCTTTTTACTGCTTGAAGTCCACGATTATAGCCATCTCCAAGAGCTTATTTAATTCAAGTACCCTTTTGATAGAGTCAAAATCTGCTATATGACCTTTTGTACCAAATTTCGATGGTGATCTTACTTCAATCTTTGAATCTCCTTCGTCCTGCCCTTTCCCTCACTTCCTTTCCTTTGTTTATGCACCCATCTTCTCTTGCTCACGGCTTGCTTCCCCGGCCTTGCTTACCCATCTTCATTCATGCTTGCCTCATTCTCTAACGTCCTTCCTTTCTTTACCTGTTGATGATGTCCCCTTGTAACCATTTATCATGCCCCTCGAAAAAACTCCTTCCACCCTTTGTTTTTAGCTTAGATTTTTTTCCTTTGCTTGTCACAGCGGCATGACAAGCCGCTTGATGATGTGGCAAGCGGGTCGATAAGAGCTACACAAAATACGCCAACGTGAGAGCCGAACAAGGGCACCATTAGGCTTTGTGCAATTCTTGAAGGCATGTGACAGTATCCAAAACTTCAGTAGCCCTTGATTGAGAATATCATCGAGAATTCTGGTACTTATGTCGGTGTTTTAGATAGTGCCACATGGCTTCAAGATGCAAGTATACGTGATTGTATTTTGTGGAAGCCTTTTCCCTTTGCTTCTGATTAAAATCAAGAGCTTCTTCGCCACAACCATATTGGGAATTGCCAAACATTGCTTTACGCATAAAACTCGACCAGATAGTGCCAATCACAAGTCCACCAACATATCCAACAATCAATGCACTGAAACAGTTGACATTTCGAACAAAATTCTTCTTGAGCACTTGGTGCCCTTTGAAGTGCACCGTATTTGAGTACTTGGTTGAAGCATAAAACTGCTAGATGACACTGATTGAAACGACCAAACTAGTACAAAATCAATCCCCAACGAAACTTCAAAGGACTATCTTGGCAACCAAGGCTCTAAATGGCGATAAAAAAAGTCCAACATGCTCCACATGACGAGCACTTCAACCTCATGCATTCACTTCAACTTTGACCCTTCAACAACTACTGCCTAATCCGACCCGGATGTGCGAACTACCCTAGCTTCAAACTGACATAACTTCTTCACTATAGCTCCGATTGACAAGCCGTAAGGACAAGCATGGAGAACACGTCAAACAATAGAAATTTGTCTTGTAAAATCACATATTGACAACATCATTAATACGCGGCTTGCAGACAACAGCTCCATTTTTAGGCACTTAAACCCACATTTAACATACATCTCAATCCTCTTGCCGACATATCAATTGCTGACTATGTTGATAAGTTTGGCAAACCCCAAATATGTATACAGATTGGATCGTTCAACCCGTGCCCACGAAACAGCATGACAACGTGGCTACCACATGTCATTGCCTTCCATCTCCTTATGTGAACAAGACAAGTAAAATCAAAGCGTTTGATTTGCTCTACACTTTCGATCACCACTTCCTCCGCTCACTGTGAACCCGACCTTAGTTCTTCGATCATTCATACTATGGCCATGATCACAAGCAGCTGTGACATTGCTTTGATCCATTTGGAGACTTATTACACTAGGAATTAATGAATGAGTGATGAGAGAAAGAAGAGATGTCTAAAAAGTACGAGATGTCTAAGAAGAGAAAGAAGAGATGTCTGAAAAGTGATTCGCTTTAGCAATCTAAAACAAGCTGTTAAACCAACTGAATCGAATAGCATTCTCCGACATGGTTGTGCAAATTAGCATGCTTGTGCACAATTCTACTATGCCGGCTGCCTCCCTGCACATGATAACTATGTCCCGTGTGACCACCATCTAGCACTAGGTGAGCATGGAGGCACCCACAAGGGCTTGCAATCGAGTCTTGAAATACGAGAGAGAGAGAGAGAGAGAGAGAGAGAGAGGGGGGGAAGTTGTAACGTAGAAGGAACTGTTCTGCGAGATATGTAATCGCAAAGGCTAGCCAGCGTGGTTGGAGTGCACACGCGGAAGGCCTTGA
Organism: Adiantum capillus-veneris; assembly: GCF_014529385.1. Lineage (NCBI taxonomy): Eukaryota > Viridiplantae > Streptophyta > Polypodiopsida > Polypodiales > Pteridaceae > Adiantum > Adiantum capillus-veneris. The sequence continues at coordinate 56,244,788 of NC_140932.1, forward strand.
AAGGGAGGTAAGAAAAAACAGAGTCCAGACTCCAGACGCACAAGGACACGCTCAAAGAAAATGAAAACTTCCGGAATGACTAGTCACCTACCTCATGCTCACATTCACATCCGCAGCCAAGATGTTGACAAACATTATTAATAAGACAATTGCTGCACACTCACACTCGACACCACATACTAACATACAGATGGCAATAAATCTCTCTCTCTCTCTCTCTCTCTCTCTCTCTCTCTCTCTCTCTCTCGTAGCCAAACGGACAAAGAGCTCGCTGTGAAGTTGAGATGCTACTTTCTTCTGTGTTTGAACATGGAAGCCACTGGTGACCTTCATCACAAGTACCATATGGGATTATACAGACATGCATGCTGACCTCCTGGTCTTCTCCAATGGACATTCCTCGCTCCACATTGCACCCTGGCTTGCAAAATAAACCCAAATTCCGCTCTTCATCCCCTGTCCCACAATGTCATCAATGTGTGTTTGTGTGTATATGTGAGTCTCAGTTAGACAATGCGCAAAGATGACCGTCGCAAAAGCTTCAAATCGTCTTGGAAATCAAGAGGGCGATCCGTCTCATTGCGAATGCGCTTCACTCTCCACGACCCCAATCTCTTATGTTGAAAGCCATACATTTGCAAGATCTGGTCATCTGCAAAATTAAATGCTCTCTCCATTTGCTTAATACATCTCTGTGCCCCATAGTCATTCCCCTTAGTCTTACCACAGGGTTTGCACCCGACAAAGTGCGTAACGAACGGCCATCGGTCATCGCCAAGCCCGGGGTGATACTTCTCTATCATCTCTTCATACTTGTCTACCAAGATAACCCAATAACCATGTAGGTAGTACTGGCTTTCTAAATACACTTTATCTCCCCACCTTGCTCTCTGTGTTACCAGCAGATAGATCATGGCAGACTGGTCATCAGCTTCGAACTCGGGGCGCCCTTGCAGTGTCCGCGTCAGAACCTTACCCGCCTCGTCTCTTACTTTACCTTTTGGGCCCATCGGAGCCAATGTGTCAAGCAGATCTAAGGTCCATTGACAATTTCTTATGAGAAAGCTACCTGTATTGAGCCCAATCCATGATTTCTGGTTGTAGACGAGCTCGTCCCAACCATGGAAAACTGCATTGTAGTCCTTGTATCTCTCAAGGGGAAGCTCAAACACCATGTCTGTGAACATTGCATCACTGTCCATCCACCAAATCCACTCAACTTCCGGGTGCGAAAGCATGATCTTGCGAAGCAATGGAAGCTTGGCCCAAAAGCCCGACATCACCGAATCCAAATGTGCCATGTTGTAGAAGATCTCTATGTTGTGAAGCCTGCAATAATCTATCTTGTTCTTAATAGACTTCACCAGGTAGTGATCTCCTACCGGATTCTCGCATGGCGTCGGTTGCGACCCTGTCACAAGCATAATGCGGGGTTTGCCCTTGATGTAGTTGGGGAACTTCGGGTTGCGGGCGAGCCAGGCGGTGCGCTGCTCATCCCAATTTGAGATCTTCATGCCAAGAGAGTAGGGGCCTTTGGGAGGGGGCTCTTCTTCATCGTCTTCTTGGCCTTTCCGGGTTGAGGCGAGCCGTCTGGACGCAATGCTGTGGGGGGTGAAGCTTGGATCATCCGGGATGAGGAGGTTTTCGGAGGTTGCATCGTTGGGGAGGTGTGGGAGAGTGAGGGAGGGGGAGCTATGGAGGAGGTAGAGGGAGAGGAGAGCAGAGAAGAGGAGGGCAAGCAGCAGGGGAGGCTTGCATCTCAAGCAAGAGGGGAGGCTGAGGGGGGGCATTGCAGGAAAGGGAGGAGAAGGCACGAGTCTGAGTGTTAGTGGGTCGACAGTCGATACCTATACGTGCTTTCTGCGTGTTTGTGTGTGTGTATAGAGAGAGAGAGAGAGAGAGAGAGAGAGAGAGGGGGGAGAGGAAGTGGCAGTGATGAAGAAGCCCTTTTTCACAGAGGAAACATGCGCGTTAGTATGTAAACTTCTGTGTGCGCGTAGGCCTAGAGAGAGAGAAGAGACGAGAAAGACGATTGTAGTGCGCAGAGCGCTGTGTGGTACAGAGAGAGAGAGAGAGAGTTTCTCGGGGCTGTTCCCGCGCACGTTGGCAGGCCGGTGGGGCACATCTTGGCGGTAGCCAGCTTGGCAGGCTCTCCTCTCCATGTTTAAAATTAAATGACCGTTCATTGAGATCTCAACTACTAATATTTTTCACCCACTCCTCTGAACTTTTTTTGCCCGCGTGGGAACAGCCCCCCTTAGCCTATATGTTGCGCCAAACGTCCAGCTCACCGATTGAAAAGCTTTGCAAAGATATAGGTAGTTTGTCTAAATTTCCTTTTTAAATGATTATAAAAATTGCAAGAAAGGCAATTTCTTTTCCAAAGTTATTTTTCGTTGCATATTCTCACATTATTTAATGGCAGTCATAGGAGTTGATGCGGTTCTTTTTTAGAGAGAGACAAGCTCCTCACAAAATTCTAGAAAGTAATACAAATCTTTTTAATTCTTAATGCTTATGTGGCTCGCCACGTCACTTTCCATCTGCTGACGTGTACCATTTAGTGCACGTGGCATTTTGATACAACTCAAAGATGAGCGCTCACACAAGATGCGCGCCAAGCCAAGCACAATGAGCACTATTTGTGATTGTCAACAACAGCAAAACATTTGCCATTTTGACAACTCTTGACACTCGAGACATTTTGCTTTCATACATCGAACCAAGAGCTGCGTCCCACGATCACGTTACAGGGGCTTGAAGTCTTCGTAGTTCTCAAGAGTGGCTGCAGCACTTTGAGTGCTTAGAGCCAACTCGCACGTTGGGCTTGCAGGGGTAGTGGGGAAAATGAAGATAACTGGTCGTGCATGTGGGAAAGAAAGTGGGATGGACAGATTTCAATCAAAAGGCAAAGACGTGGTCGAAATGTCATTGGCTGCAGCATGAGACAAAAACATGCTGCATTCTTTTACCGGGATGATAGTGTACTTCCTTCAAAAATGAAGGGGTTAGTAGAATGCTTGCGGGGTTACTAGAAACGGGTATCACTGCTAAAAAAGGCGAATCTGAGAAGTATGTGCCCCTGCTAGACTTGGGTGCGACTCGACCCTTAGTCCTCGCATTGTGACCCCTACAAAGTGGTAGAATTTGTAGGGCTTTCTACTTGTCCATGCCATCAACTCACCTTTTCACCACCTGTAGCCTGGAAACTCACAGAAAATACATCCCAATGCAACTTGCTTCATTCATTTTGATGTGAATTTGTTGTGATTAGGTTGTTGCTCCCCTTTCCTACGCAATCCTTGCAATAGCAATGGGACCTTATTTGCTCACTTACAGAGCAGGCACTTGGAATGCTCTACAACTGGGACGTAGCTCTAAACTCTCTAGAGAGGAAGAGCATGATATTATTAGCCAGCGAAATAAGCCCTTCTATGAAAGGGGTGGACACATGAATGCTTGCACGCCGAGAGTTTTGTGCAACGTGAAATTCATAAGGCTACCACCAAGGCTTTTTGGCTTGCCCAAAGGGCACATGCGCTAGAGTTCACTTATTTGTCATAATAATCAATATCTACTTCTCCTAAATGATTTTCTCATGTTAAACTGATCATTTAATATGGGGAAGTGCTAGGGGAGAAAAAGCTAGAATATTGGTTAAGCTAGCAGACCGGCCATAGTAGGGATCCAAAGGAGGGAAGATAGGGATCCAAAGGGGGGGCCATCTGCAAAAGAGCTATGTGCAACAATGGGCTAAAAAGACCCTAAGGTTCAGCCCATTAATACTTCCAAAATGCTAAGGTTCCAAAATTCAAAGGTTGTGTCCAAAGGTCAAACATTAGGGGAATTGGATGATTTGTGTGCGTCCCAAAAGTCTTTGTCAAGATCTACATAGGAGGGGGCGAGCCCAAGAAGTAGGGGATGAGAGAAAAACACCCACACACACACACACACACACACACACAAGCTCCCTTTGTACACAAGGGAAAAGAGGGACACATGTCAGCTCCCTAGGCCAGATGCCCACAAAGGTGTACTCAAATCCTATTGGATGGCCATGGAGGTGGATCAATGAGAATTAAGCTAGAGTAAATCTAGTTTAATCGATTTAAAAACACTTAATAAAAGAACCAATAGGAATTAAGCTCTCTAGAAGACTATTGGACAGTCTCCCAAGGGGACCAATGAGCATTCAACAGCCCAATGGCTTGCCTGATTCCTATTGGCCAGGAGGCAAAGGGGTCCAATGAGAGTTTAGTTGAATTAAATAATTACCTAAAGCTCTCACAAAAGGGGAAAGGGGGACACATGTCAGAAGGCTATCACTTATGCTGCTTAATTTCCATTGGCTGAGGCTGGGGAGGTCCAATAGGGCTGTAGCATGAGTAATTAGCAAGGGGGGTCGACCAAGAGAGAGAGGGGGCTGATTTTTGCAAGGCATTATGACAAACACACTCACACAATCTCATGTGTGAAGCAAAAAAGACTCTCTCTCCTTCTCAAGCTTTAATGGAAAGCTTACCTGCACCTACTCCAAGCTTGTGAGAAGGGAGACCTACACCAACAACTCTTGGCTTTGTGATGCAAATCCAACCAAGAGCCAAGCTTCAATGAATGCTCATCTCCTCTACCATGCTAATTACTAAGCTAAGCTATGCTAATATGAGTGATTATGTGAGGAGATGTACATCTTTCTCGTAAGAATACTCCTTCTTCCTCTCAATCTACTCTCATACCCCGCTAGCTCTCACCATCTTCATAGGTGTGTGAGGTCTTGGGTCTGAGACCGTGAGGGAATTGATGTTGTGTTTGATAAGTGTTTTGCTTAGTGCATGAAGTTTCCATCTTCATTACACTAGCTAGTATCAAAGAAACACAAAGAATTGTAGAGTAAAATGTCTCTCTTGATGGGAGAAACCATAATACAAAGCTTTTGGGAGGGGGGACCGGCTCCATGCAAATCCAATCCTCAACTGTTGTCAATTGATTAATTTCTCTCTCTTTTGAAGTATTGTTCATGCTATCTAACTAGGTGTTATGCTTTTTGTTGCTCTCTCCACCCCAAGCACTCTTGTTATTATCATTAGGAATCTATTCTAATGAAATGCTCACTATGTTCATGCTATTTTCCGCTACACACATGTTACTAGGCCATTAAATGTTACATTGGAATCAGAGCACAAGGTTTCTCTTTTCTTGCTCAAGAAGGGAGGTCCTCAAGCTAGCTATAAATGGTTGGTACTATTAATTGCATGTGAGTAAGTAGAATAAGGATTTTTCAGCCTTGCAGTGCGCCTGCCTTTGTGCAGTTAATGGGGCATCACCGTTGAGAGCTATGGTCTTAATAGTGGAGTCCTACGGGGATTGCCTACGGCTTAACCACTATTGAGCTATTAGAAGCTTGACAGGAGCTGGTGCTATTTTGGTGTTGAATGACCCTCTCTTCTATTCCTTGCAATTAATGGTATTCGAGCCACGGGTACAGTAGCTTGAGTGCTTTTTCTAAAGGGGTAAAAGGAGTAGCAACTAGGGCTTGAAGTGCCAAAGTACACCTAAAAATTTTACACCTAAAAGTTGTTAGAATGGCTGACAATAGTAAAGAGAGTGAAATTAATGTTGATAATTTTGATTTTGCTAATGAGCAAGCTACTAATGATGCCACGATGCTTGTCAACTATTTTGTTTCTAGGCTTCAACAAGCCATGGCCAATCCATCCCTCCAAAGTGAAGTGCAACGGCAGCTTCGTGCTCATGGGATTCTCCAAGCTCCCCACCATGATGAGAGAGCACCTAGGAAGCCTCCTTGCGAGACTTCCAAAAGAGGTCTCTCTCCGATTCGGGAAGAAGAAGAGGATCCATATGAAAGGCTCAAAAATTTGCTCCTTGATGACGCATCTCCTTCTCAAAGGAGAATTCAAGAGCCTCCACCGAAGGAACGAGAAAGAAGTGTCTCCTGCCACCTCGATGGAGATGGCTCCACGAAGACGGCAGGCAAAACGCTCTCCATCACCTCCAAAATGAAGAAGATCATCGCATACTTCTTCACACCATACTTCAAAGAGGGATGACAAAAGGCAAGAGAAGAAAAAGGCGAGAAAGAGGACACCCTCTTCTCCATCTTCTTCATCCTCTTCCTCTTATGAAGTGATGGTGAAGACAACGAAGATCAAGGCAAGAAAAAGGCGAGAAAGAGGTCACCCTCTTCTCCATCTTCCTCAAATTCTTCCTCTTCTGAAGAAAGTGATGGTGCAACCTTTGAACCATAAAAAAGAAGAGGCCATAGGAAATCCTATGCCGTGTGGAAGAGGTCATCCAAGCTCAAGAAGTTCAAAGAGGGAGGGAAGAGCATCTCTTTCCTTACCTACGATGGCACTTTTGGTGCTACGGACAAAGTCTTGGCCTTTATCCAACAGTTCGATGCGGCGTTTGGAGATGAGGGCTTCACGGAGTCCTCTAAGCTACGCCATGTATCTATGCACTTTCAAAAGTCCGCCAGGCAATGGTGGTCTAGCCTATGGGCCAACGGTGAAGCTCCACGAACATGGAAAGCTTTAAGGGCTTCCATTATAAAGCAGTTTTTGGCCATCGATGCCAAAGACAAAGTACTCACCGAATGGCGAAGCTTAAAACTCTCTCCTTACGAATCCATTCACAAATATGTAGACAAGTTTTGGGACCTACAACTCAAAGCCACTGTCTTCAAAAAGTTGGATTTTGGAGAGCAAAAGCAACAATTTTGTGCGGGCTTAACTGAAGAAATGGCGGAGTATGTCAACTCCCAAAGGCCATGCACCATATCGGCGGTTATACACCATACTATGGCGGCCTCTCGAATCAATTTCCAAATGGGGGCTAAAAGAAATTCTAAGCCCACGGAAAACAAGGGTTCCAATGTGCCTAAGGGGAAGGACAATGTCCAAAAATCTCCTAAGGGCAACTCCAACAAAACTAAAGAGAAGGGAGTTTATAAAGGCAAAAATGAACTCTCTCCTGAAGAGCTTGAGCGTTATCGCAAGGATAACTGCTGTTTCAAGTGTGGCGAGCAAGAGCATGTGTACCGCGCCTGTCCCCAAAAGAACACTCGCCGTGAACCTCCTAGAGCTACCTTGGTCGAAATCCAAGAGGAGGAAATTCACCACAAAGGATTTCCTCTATGCCATGCTTGGGGAAAGGTAAGAGAACATGATGCTTTTATTCTCTTTGACCCTGGTTCTACTCATAATTTTATATCTATAGAATTGGCCACCAAGCTAGGCATACAAGCCTACGAGATGGGAGATGTCCTACCTGTAGATGGTGCTTTCAAGGGGCAAGAAGCTTCAGTTACTCCCTTAATCGAGAAATTGAGGCTCCATGTCCAAAGCTATGTGGACAAAGAGGACTTCTTTATCTCTCCTCTCAAGCGTGAGGATGTAAACCTAGGGGCACCATTGTCAGGACAAGGGCAAGGCCGGGCTAGGTAGTGTGGAAAGGGAGTCCAACTAGGGCAAAGGGCTAGGAGCCATGCTATATAGTGGGTGGTTGGGAGGTGGACTCCAAGTCTTTAGTTCCCCTTGTCTAACATTGGTATCAAGAGCAATGTTCTTGTTTTTGGGAAAGGACAGGCGTGGTGTTTTAGAGCCACAAAAAGCTTTGCATAAGTTGCATGTCGGGGTCAAGAGCACCATGGAACTCATCTCCTATGAAGAGGACAGCAAAGAGGACTGTGGTGGGCAACCCCGCTTGCGAGGAGAAGGGGCTGAAACGAGACCTGCACCAAATTTCCCCCTCTCGGGCTTGACGGCATCGCACAGGTGATTTTGACCAACACCCAAGGCGGGGTGAGCAAAGCTCGCACCTCGTGCTACCTGCAAGCCCTCCATCGCCTGTGGTATGTTTTGTTTTCACACCCAGTGGGCGCCCAACCCTTTGGGTTAGTGGCTACTCAAATTTTTTCCACAACCAAGGGTCGGTACCCACAACAGGGTACCCCCCTCCCTCTTGTGAAGCTTCGGGCAAGGTTTGGCATACCGATAAGCCAAGGCAGTCCTTGGCTCAAGGGAAAGGCCGGGAAATACAAAGGGAAAATTGCTAGTTCTGCTGCGTATACTGCATATTATTTTCTCGTAGCTTCATTCAAGTCGTCTTCAAGTTATCCAAAATACAAAGACCAGTGCAGTATGGGTGCTCAAGGCAAACACACCTACACACTCGGATTGGAGCAAGATTACATCCTCAACAGCAATTAGAGCACGAATGAAATTAGCAAGGCTAATTACCGATATCAACGGGATTCTTTATCAATATTTATCGATTGCGGTACATCCTACATCTACGGAACATATTGTCGACATCATGTATTTTTCTTGTTATTCCTTTCACTGCACTGTGTCGCCATAAATTCATATATCAATATGACTTTTGATTTCGAGCAAAATACGCATGATCCTACCCATGATGGCTCGCGACCGGATGCTCTCATGGAGAGTGCCCGCGACGCTACGACAGGTGATGACACTTATGAACTGCTTGATATTCAAGAATTTCATGCACTTCAGACACGCATATCAGTCATGGAAGGAAATTTTAAATCTTTAAATGAAAATGTCACTAAATTATCCACGTTAGTGATCCAATTAATGCAATAGGAGTCCAAGGGTCTTGCTGACACTCACATGCATGAGCACATTGCTACAAAGGGCCAAGGCCCTTCTAATCAGGGACAAGGTCCACTGCTGATACTTTACACACTCTCAGTGCAAAAGAGATGGATGAGTTGTTGAAAAACACCAAACCGCCGACTTTTAAGGGAGAGGACCGCGATCGCGATAAGGATGCAGTGAATATTTTTCTCAGCAAGTGGGATGGAATTCACGCCTTACGGCATACCGTGGACGCAGTTAGAGCACTGCAAACAAGCTTAACTCTAGAAGGCAAGGCCTAAAAATGGTGGATGTCTCTCAAGGAGAAGAATATTATACCACAGGATTGGGCAGCTTTTGAAGCTATGTTTCGCAAAGAATTTTTTCCTATAAATGAGGCAGATCGGAATTAGACGGCTTGGGACACGTGTTCCATGCACCAATACCCATCATTATTTGAATATATATCTCACTATCGGGATGTTATCCTCAAGTTGGAAGGCCTAGATACCTTTCAACAAGTACGGGGGTTTATACGTGGTTGACACCAGAGCTTAAGAAGCACTTCAAGACCAAAGACCCTTGAGGAAGCCATAGTGAAAGCACATATTCACGATGATCCAGATGAAGAGAAATCACATCATAATCACGTGCCTGCTAATACACATGGTAATACACGCACACAGTACGAGCACAATAAAAGAAAATTTATAATAGCCAATTCAGAAGCATCTAAAAAACCCAAGGGGTCCAAAGGTCCTCTCTCTCCTAAGGACTTTGATAAAGCTAAGAAAGAGAAATTATGTTTTCAATGTTTAGGAAGTGATCATGGCAAAAAGGATTGTCCCAAGGGGAATCTGCTGCTCATGGCAAGGAGAAAGCAGTGCACATGGTGCAACTGCTGCCTCTTGAGTCTTCTTCACGATTCTATACAGTGGAAGTAACACACACCAAGGTGGTGCATGAATGCTGTCTCACAGCTTCCATGTGGCAACAGACCTTCGGACCACATGAGTTAGTACGTATGCACGGATCTCTGGAAGGGCACAAGGTGCGCATCTTGGTAGATGACGGTGCTACTCACAATTTTATCAATAATGGATTGGTGAAAAAACTCAAATTGCCTCAAACTCCGAGTACCCACCACTGCAAGGTAGCAATGATGAATGGACATGATACCGAAATCTGGGATACTCAAGTCTGAGCTGTTCCGTTGGAAGTACAAGGCTACTCACCATCCGTGGATTTTCAGGTTATGAACATGGAGAGGGCAGATGTGGTCCTTGGTAGGGAATGTTTGCATAGCCTAGGACCATCACTGAAGTGTAGCTATGAGCACAACAGCTTGATGTTCGAATCCCATGGCGCACATGTGTTGTTGTTAGGAGAGAAGGATGTACCTTCTTCACCATTGATATGTACAGTTGAGCTTATACATCTCGTTTCTGATAATGAAATAGATCAAGTTTTATTGTGTTACTTGTCTCATTTTCTTTCTAACATTGAATCTGTTGAACATTCCTCAACGCCACATGCTTCTCTCTCATCTCTTCCACCAATGGCTACTTCCAAACAAGCAAAAGTTGCTAGTGAGTTACAAAATTTATTAAAGGAATTTCTTGATGTTTTTCCTAATGATTTGCCACCAGGATTACCGCCGACACGATCGGTGCAACATAGCATCGATGTGATTGTAAGCAGTAAACCTGTCAGTAAACCGCCCTACCGTATGAGTTACTCTGAAGTTGTTGAGGTGGAACGTCATCTTGCTGACTACCTTAGCAGAGGGTTTATCCAACCCAGTTATTCACCATCGGCTTCTCCTATCCTATTAGTGAAGAAAAAAGACGGCAGTATGCGCATGTGCGTAGACTACCATGGCTTCAATGCGGTTACTGTTAAGAACAAGTACCCATTTCCATGTGTGGATTAGTTGTTCGACAAACTCACTCATCCTCGTATTTTTACGAAAATAGACTTGCGGTCAAGTTATCACCAAGTTCGTATTTGACTTGCTGATATACCCAAAACTACATTCCGAACAAGGCTTGGACACTACGAGTTTTTGGTTATGCCCTTTGGGTTAACCAATGCGCCCGCAACATTCATGATACTTATGGATAGTGTCTTGAAACCGTATTTGGGCAAATTTGTCATCGTTTTTCTCGATGACATTATAGTCTACACTGCTTCTGAAAAGAACACTTACAACATCTCAGGCAGGTGTTCGAATTGTTACGAACAAATAAATTATATGCCAAGGAATCTAAGTGTGATTTTCTAAAATAAGAAATTCACTATCTTGGGCATGTTATTTCTGCTAATGGGCTATATATGGATCAATCCAAAGTGGACACAATCCGGCAGTGGCCTTCTCCTAAAAATCTGGAGTAGTTACAGATTTTTAAAGGATTTGCAAGTTTTTATCGAAGGCTCGTTAAAAACTAATATTAATGTTCCCATGACGAACCAATTGAAAGGCAAAGGCAAAGATTTTCAGTGGGGCCCCGCTCAATAGCATAGTTTCGATATGCTCAAGGATGCATTAGCTACAACTCCCATACTAGCTATTGTAGATCCTTTGAAACCATTCGTTTTGGAAACGGATGCCAGTGACCGTGCTATTGGAGCGGTCCCGTTACAAGATGGACGGCTAATTGCATTTGAAAGCAAGAAGCTTGATGCAGCTCAACAAAACTACTCTGCTTATGAGCACGAACTCTATGCAATAGTGTCTGCCTTAAAAACATGGCGGCATTATTTGTATGGTGCTCAGTTTGAGATTGTGTTTGACCATGAAAGCATCAAATGGTTTACACAACAAACGGATTTGAAGGGTCGGAAAGCCAGGTGGGCCGAGATTCTTCAGGAATATGACACCAAGCTTCGGTATCGTAAAGGACGATACAATGTGGTGGCTGACGCTCTAAGTCGTATGCCGGAGATCAATTCTCTCTTGTTCATGAAACTTCGTAGTGAATTTCTGGATTCTCTAAAGGGAAAATAGAGCATGATGAAGCATATTCCAAAGTGTGGAGCCATGTACAAATGAGGGATCCTTCTCACTCCAATGAGGGTAGTGTAACGTTAACCTCCACACATAGTTTTCCTCTATTGAGTGATGAACTACAGTGATGGAAGCATTTCACCATCAACAATGGGTACCTACTCCATAAGGGGAGAGTTTGTGTACCGAAGGACACAGACATTTGGCGCCAAATTCTTCATGAATGTCATGATAGTCCAAGTGCAGGGCACCCGGGTATAGAAAGACTTGCTCTTGTATGACGACAGTTTTACTGGCCAAGTTTACATGGATTTGTTCAAGATTATGCCTTGCATTGCCAAAAATGTCAAGTTAACAAAGCAAAGCGCCTGAAAGCAGGAGGACTCTTATATCCTTTGGAGATTCCCAATGGTAAATGGAAAAGTATCTCTGTGGACTTTATTGTGGGTTTACCAACCACTGTACGAGGTCATGACTCGGTATGGGTGGTCGTAGACCGGTTGACTAAACTATGTAAGTTTATTCCAACCAAATCAACGATTAAGACTTTAGAACTAGCCAAGTTATTTGTGGACAATCTATACAAGTTGTATGGTTTGCTAAGTAACATTGTCAGTGATCGTGATCCCAAGTTTAACAGTCATTTTTGGAGGGTTGTGTTCAAACGATTTGGTACACAACTAAACCTCAGTACAACCGATCATCCAGAAACAGATGGTCAGACTGAATGAGTTAACCAAGTGCTAGAGGATATGCTAAGAGCATACGTTAGCAAGAAACAGTAAGACTGGGAAGAATATTTACCTATTCTCGAGTTTGTCTACAATAGTGCTAAGCATGTCACAACTGGACATGCTCATGTATGGGTTTCACCCTACGTCACCTGTTATGGTGGGGTTGGCAACCGAAAAGCTCCAACAGGTTAAGGATTTTCTACAAGACCACCTGGATATGCTGAAACTCGCTCGTCAGAATGTCCGACAAGCGCAAGATCGGTATAAGAAGTACGTTGATGAGAAACGTCGGCAAGTTACCTTTGAGGAAGGGGAGGAAGTATTTTTACGTGTGCCAGAAGATACAGAAAGTCTGAAAACTGGTCCAACACCTAAATTATCTCCACGATATTGTGAGCCTTTCAAAATACTCAAGTGAGTAGGTGATTGTGCCTACAAATTATTGCTACCTACAATTCTCGTATTCATCTGGTGTTTAATGTAAGCTGTTTACGTAAGCGGTTACATGGGGACGACAATGTCATTGACCAGCAGATTTTGGTTGATTTCGTTGAACCTCCTACCTTACCGCATGAACCTGAGCGCATTCTCAACTATCATGATTTACGTACGCGTCATCATGTACATCAACAAGCCTTAATCAAGTGGAAAGATCGACCTAAGGAAGGTGCCACTTGGAAAAACATTAGTGTTCTTAAGAAGAAGTTCCCCACTTTTGTTTTCGAGGACCAAAAGTTTTCTTTAAGGGGGGAGTAATGTCAGGACAACGGCAAGGCTGGACTAGACAAGGGCAAGGCCGGGCTAGGTAGTGTGGAAAGGGAGTCCAACTAGGGCGAAGGGCTAGGAGCCATGCTATATAGTGGGTGGTTGGGAGGTGGACTCCAAGTCTCTAGTTCCCCTTGTCTAACAACCATGGTTTGATTGCATGGTTGCCAATGTTAAATTCCGTAAAAGGAGAATCTCCTTTAAGTTCAGGGAAAAAGATATGTATATAGATGCTAAGGAAATGGGTAACACTATACCCATAGTACATACACAAGCTTTCAACAAGTCAATAAAGAGCTCTATTTCCGTGTACATGATTTTTGTTAAAGATTCTCAAAATGAACCTAATGTTTTAGCAAAAGAAAATACACAATCAAAAGGAATTAGAGTTATCCAATTTTCTCAAGGGGTTTCAAGGTGTCTTTATTGACGACATCCCTTGTGAGCTACCTCTTAAACGAGGTAATGATGACCATGCAATTGAACTTCTTCCAGGAAGTTTACCACCTAACAAACCTCCTTATAGAGTTTCTCAAGCTCAGCAAGAGGAGATTATGTGGCAAGTGCATGAGTTAGTTGAGAAGGGCACGGTTAGGCCTAACTCATCTCCATTTTGTTCTTCTGTGCTACTAGTGCAAAAGAAAGATGGCACATATCATATGTGTGTCGACTATAGAGCACTAAATAGGATCGCTATCAAGAATAGGTTTCCCGTTCCATGGATAGAAGACCTATTTGATAAGCTACAAGGGTCCACCTACTTCAGTAGGATTGACCTAAAAAGTGGCTATCCTCAAATAAGGATAGTTGATCAAGACATTTTAAAGACCGCATTTTGCACTACGTTTGGTCTTTACGAATACATTGTCATGCCTTTTGGCTTGACCAATGCACCAGTCACATTCAACCGCTTGATGGAGAAGCTATTCAGGCCTCACCAAACCTTTACTGGAGTGTTCTTTGATGATATCATCATCTACTCTAATTTATTAGACGAACACAAGCAACACCTCCAGGTAATATTTCAAATTCTAAGAGAGAATAAACTTTATGTTAATCGGAAGAAAATTGAATTTTTCTTACAAGTTGTTAGAATGGTTGACAATAGTAAAGAGAGTGAAATTAATGTTGATAGCTTTGATTTTGCTAATGAACTGGCTACTAATGATGCCCCTATGCTTGTCAATTACCTTGTTACTAGGCTTCAACAAGCTATGGGCAATCCATCCCTCCAAAGTGAAGTGCAACGGCAGCTATGTGCTCATGGGATTCTCCAAACTCCGCATCAAGAAGAGAGATTACCTAGGAAGCCTCCTTGTGAGACTTCCAAAAGAGGCCTCTGTCCCATAAGGGAAGAAGAAGAGGATCCGTACGAAGGGCTCAAAAATCTACTACTTGACAATGCATCTCCTTCCCAAAGGAGAACTCAAGTTTCAATGGTAGAGCCCCCACGAAAAGAATGAGAAATAAGTTAGTCTCCTTCCACCTCGACGGAGATGGCTCCACGAAGACGGCAGGCAAAACGTTCTCCAACACCCCCTAAACAGAGGAGACCATGCACACTTCTCCACACCATAATTCAAAGAGGGATGACAGAAAACAAGAGAAGAAAAAGGCGAGAAAGAGGTCACCGTCTTCTCCATCTTCTTCATCCTCTTCCTCTTATGAAGAAAGTGATGGTGCGGACAAGGAGGAACAAGGGAAGAAAAAGGCGAGAAAGAGGTCACCCTCTTCTCCATCCTCCTCAAATTGTTCCTCTTCTGAAGAAAGTGATGGTGCAACTTTGGAACCACCAAAAAGAAGAGGCCATAGGAAATCCTATGCGGCATGGAAGAGGTCGTCTAAGCTCAAAAAGTTCAAAGAGGGAGGAAAGAACATCTCTTTCCTTACCAACAATTCGATGCGGCGTTTGGAGATGAGGGCTTCAGAGTCCTCTAAGCTACACCATGTAGCTATGCATTTTCAAAAGTCCGCCAGGCAATGGTGGTCTAGCCTACGGGAAAACGATGAAGCTCCATGAACATGGAAAGCCTTAAGAACTTCCATCATGAAGCAGTTTTTGGCTACCGATGCCAAAGACAAAGTACTCACCGAATGGTGAAGCTTGAAGCTCTCTCCCTACGAATCTATCCACAAATATGTAGACAAGCTTTGGGACTTACATCTCAAAGCCACTGTCTTTAGAAATATGGATTTTGGAGAGAAAAAAAAACAATTTTGTGTGGGTCTAACTGAAGATATGGCAGAGTATGTTAACTCCCAAATGCCACGCACCATGTCTGCGGTCATACACCATACCATGGTGGCTTCACAAATCAATTTCCAACAAGGGGCTAAGAGAAATCTTAAGCCCATGGAAAACAAGGACTATATAATTAGCCTAAGGGGAAGGACAATGTCCAAAAATATCCTAAAGGAAACGCAACAACAACAAAACTAAGGAGAAGGGAGTTTATAAAGGCAAAAATAAACTCTCTCCTGAAGAGCTAGAGCGTTATCGTAAAGATAACCGTTGTTTCAAGTGCGGGGAACAAGGGCATGCTTATTGTGCTTGTCCCCACAAGAATACACGAAATGAGCCTCCTAGAGCTACCTTGGTCGAAATCCAAGAAGAGGATGCTCACCACAAAGGATCTCCTCTATGCCATGCTTGGGGAAAGGTAAGAGACCATGATGTTTTTATTCTCTTTGATCCTGGTTCTATTCACAATTTCATATCCACAGAGTTGGCCGCCAAGCTAGGCATCCAAGCCTATGAGATGGGAGATGTCCTACCTGCTGATGGTGATTTCAAGGGGCAAGAAGCCTCAGTCACTCCCTTAATTGGGAAATTGAGGCTCCATGTCCGAAGCTATGTGGAGAAGGAGGACTTCTTTATCTCTCCTCTCAAGCATGAGGATGTAATCCTAGGGGAACATGGTTTGATAGCATGGCGGCCAATGTTGAATTCCCTGAAAGGCAAATCTACTTTAGGTATAGGGAAAAGATATGTACATGGATGCTAAGGAGTTGGGTAATACCATACCCGTTGTACATACGCAAGCTTTCAATAAGTCAATTAAGAGCTCTATTTCCGTTACTTGATTTTTGTTAAAGATTCTCAAAATGAACCTAATGCTTTAGCAAAAGAAAATATAAACAATCACAAGGAATTAGAGTTATCCAATTTTCTCAAGGGATTTCAAGATGTTTTTATTGATGACATTCCTTGTGAACTACCTCCTAAACAAGGCAATGATGACCATGCAATTGAACTTCTTCCAGGAATTTCACCGTCTGATAAACCTCCTTATAGAGTTTCTCAAGATGAACAAGAGGAGATTATGTGGCAAGTGCATGATTTACTTGAGAAGGGCATGGTTAGGCCTAGCTCATCTCCATTTTGTTCACCCGTGTTACTAGTGTAAAAGAAAGATGGCACATATCGTATGCGTGTCGACTATAGAGCACTAAATAGGATCACTATCAAGAATAGGTTTCCCGTTCCATGGGTAGAAGACCTATTGATAAGCTACAAGGATCGACCTACTTTAGTAGGATTGACCTAAAAAGTGGCTACCATCAAATAAGGATAGTTGATCAAGACATTGTAAAGACCACATTTCGCACTATGTTTGGTCTTTACAAATACATTGTTATGCCTTTTGGCTAGACCAATGCACCAACCACATTTAACCGCTTGATGGAGAAGCTATTCAGGCCTCACCAAACCAGGCCTCACCAAACCTTTACTGGAGTTTTCTTTGATGATATAATCATCTACTCTAATTCTCTAGACGAACACAACCAACATCTCTAGGTAATATTTCAAGTCTTACGAGAGAATAAACTTTATATTAATGGAAAGAAAAGTGAGTTCTTCTTACAAGAGATTCAATATTTAGGTCATATTATCTCTCAAGATGGCATCCAAATGGATCCATCAAAGTTAGAGGTAATAAAAGGATGGCCTAATCCAAGGAATCTACATGAACTAAGAAGCTTTATAGGTATGTGCGCATACTATAGATGCTTCATAGAAAAGTTCTCACAAATCACGAGACCATTACATGACCTAACAAAGAAACATGTTAGGTATACATGGTCTGCCAAGGAGAACAATGCTTTTGAAAAGCTTATCTCTCAACCTATGCTTACACTATCGGATCTCTCAAAGCCATTTGAGGTCCAATGTGACACTTGTGGTGATTGCCTTGGAGCTGTTTTGCTCCAAGAAGGGCACGCTATAGCCTATGAAAGTCGAAGGCTCGATCCTGTTGAGCAAGCTCTAGGCATATATGAAAAGGAACTCCTCGCAGTTCTACATGTCTTAGACTCGTGGAAGCACTACTTATTGGGGACTCCTTTCATTCTGCGGACGGATCACCAAAGCCTTAAGTACTTCATGACGCAGACCAAGCTCTCCGACAAACAAATGAGGTGGGAAAATTTTCTTTCACAATTTCATTTTCATATTGCTCACGTTGCTGGCAAGCATAATCAAGTAGTCGATGCACTCTCAAGACGGTCGAGAGTGAATGCGGTTTCCATAGCAGCTCTTAATGGTCTATCTTCTATGATACATGAGTACTCTATTGATCCCGATTTTAGAGATGTGATTTCAGCCCCTTGTACTAGGGAAGAAAGAGGAACCATTTACCTTACAAGATGGTTATCTTCTCTATGGAAATAGACTATGCGTTACTAACTCACTACGTGAGAAAGTAATGTATGAATCTCATGCTCCTCCTTATGCGAGGGATAAAGGGATTTAGTCTACCTAAAAGGGATAGAAACATATTTCTATTGGCTTTCCATAAGAGTATGTTTCTAAATGCGTGGTATGCCAAAAGAAGAATTTAGATAGAGGGAAGCAACTTGGATTGCTTCAACCTTTGCCAATCCTTAATTCACACTAATTCACAATGGGAGAGCATATCCATGGATTTTATCTTTGGATTGCCTAAGTCTATCCCTGGAATACGGAAATATGGACGATAGTAGACAGGCTCACCAAACAAGCTCATTTTATACCTATCAAAAAGACTATCAAAGCCCATTAAATGGGAACCCTCTTCATATCACAAATTTTCAAGTACAATGGCTTGCCAATGTCCATAGTGTTGGATAGAGATCCTAGAATGACTAGTAATTTCTAGAAGGGTCTCTTTGAGAATTTAGGGACAAGGCCAAATTTCTCTTCGGCCTATCATCCTCAAACAGATGGCCAAAGTGAAATAGCTAACCTAACAATTCTTGATCTACTAAAAGCCTACGTAACGGAAGTAGATCAAGGTCCCAATGGGAGAAGTACTTACAATTGGTGGAGTATGCCTATAATAAAATTATTCATATACCTCCACCAGAAAAGCACCTTTTGAGGTAATTGAGGGAAGATCTAAAAGTCCTCCGCTACTTAAGTTACACGGGAAGATCTTCACGGCAGATGAGTATAGTTGAGACCTACAATAATCTTTCCAAAAGATTAAGGATGCTATCTCTATCTCACAGCAAAGGCAAAAGGCTGCTGTTGATGAGCACATAAGAGATCAAGCCTTTAAACAAAATGATTGGGTCTTACTTAAATTTCCCAAGGCTCGATTAAGGCACACAGCGGGCAAGAATCCTATTGGACACCAAAAGTACTATGCTAAATTAGCAAAAAGGTAATATGGTCCCTTCCAAATTCTTAGACCAATCAATGAGATGGCCTATCAACTAAAGTTGCCCAGTCATTGGCTCATACACAATGCTTTCCATGTGAGCCTACTAACACTAGGTTGGTAATGGGACACTTTTATGTCCTGTTAAGTGACCATTTTCCTTGAATTTTGTCAAGAGTTTCAAAATGGATATTGAGGTGCGATCTATCTAGAAAGTTGTCTCATGAGCTGAAAAAAACTTGACATTTTTTTGAAATATCAATTCCATCTTTAACCTTGTCCTTGCACAACATTTCACAACCTAAACTGTGTGCAAAAACGGGTCCTGTTTTTGGCTTTTTTCAACTTTTTGCAACTATAACACTGTAGAATTCATGTTTGTGAGGTCTATAATGCTAGAAAACTATCTTGAGTAGTCCTCAACATGTCCTGGTGCTTCTAGGGAGAAATAAATGTTAAAGTTGTAAGTTATGACCAAATTACAAAAATGGTCAAATCCTGTTTTTTAGCCAATTTTAGCTCTTCTACGATTTTTTTGGTGGCTTTCATGATATCCAAATGCAGTTTTGATTTTGTATGTTGCGTATTGTAACATAAAACTAATATTCCTTGAGTTTTGGGGCACCTAATACCCTATTTTGCATAGTACACAACGATGGTTATTTTTTCAATTATAAAAGAAAACGAAACATTCTAGTATATCAAGTATAGGTTTTTCAATATTACTAGTTTCTTGTGAGAACTATATGCATTTTGTAGGTAGTAACCATATCTAGTCATAAGCATCAAACTTGGCTAGATATTGAATAATTTCTATGGGATTCTACAACTCAAATGTTGAACCCAGTTTTTTCATGTTTGCTGTATTTAGCACTTCATCTTTGTCCCCAAGATTCCTATAGATGTATTATTCTTTTGACATGCTCCATGGCTCCTTATGAACCTAAAGGACAACAGGGAACTAATTTGTATTGAGCGTAGCTATAGAAACTTTGATGAGAGGTTTGTAGAATGGAAAACATTCAACTTTTTTGTACCTATTTCTTTTGGCAAAACAAAAAATAGTGAGTGAGAAGCAATCATATGTTCTGATCACCAACCACTGAAGTTAACCAGGGAATTTATCTCAAGTCCTACAAAAATCCCTAATCTTATTTTTATGCAACAAAACGTAAGAAATGATTGTTTTGATGAAAATGTACTGGTCCATCAACTTTGGAGGCTTGGTGTGACCAAAAGATGAGAAATTTTACAAGTTTCTTATTTTTTCCATGTGTAGTAGGCCTTGAACTATAACCTCATGAAAGGATTTTACAAAATGAGTGGATCTACTATGGTTTTGGAGGTTTTTTTCAAAACCCTGAAAGGACACTTTTATGTCCTGTTAGGTTACCAACCTAGTGCTAAAGCCTTACAAAGGAGAGCCACCTCAAGAACCAACTATTGAAGACCCATCGGAGATTGAGGACGAAGAAGAGGTGCTGCAACCCGAGTCCATTCTCCGACATGAAGACAAGGTATTGAGAGGCGGTAAGATTATCCGATGGCATCTTATTAAGTTTAAGAACTATCCTTTTGAAGATGCCAAATGAATGCAAGGCATACAATTAAAGGATAACCTAAACCTTGTCAATGCTTACAATGCTTCCCTAGAATAAGCAAATGTAAAAATGTTTAAAATGAACAAAGTTTTTGTGTTATAAGACTCTCTTTTTCTTTATTGTGCACAAATGTTAAGTAGTATGCATGCTTAGGATCAAGTTTGTGGAGACGACGTCTTCCAAACACCAAGTAGAGCTTGTCACTCTACTATGGAAGATTGATATGACTAATGCGCAAACATGCTTGCGGCAGCTTAGGCTCTCAAGCGCCAAATGGATTAGTCATCGATTCTGGAACGATATCGTAGGGTAAAATAGGGATCTCTACCCCGCTAGAAAAAGGACTAACGAGTAGGCTTTATCTTCTCTATCCCATCCTCGAGGAAGACTATGATTCAAGAGAGAGGTAATGTCATAATAACTAATATATAATTCTCCTAAATGATTTTCTCATGTTAAACTGATCATTTAATATGGGAAAGTACTAGGGGAGAAAAAGCTAGAATATTGGTTAAGTTGGCAGACCAGTCACAATAGGGATCCAAAGCAGGGAAAATAGGGATCCAAAGAGGGGGCCATCTGCAAAGGAGAAATGTGCATCAATGGGCTTCAAAGACCCTAAGGTTCATCCCATTAAGACTTCCAAATGCTAAGGTTCCAAAATTCAAAGGTAATGTCCAATGGTCAAAACTTAGGGAATATTGGATGCTTGTGGGAAGACTCAAAAGTCTTCCCACATCCCTATCCTTGAGGGGGAGATCCCTTTTAGTAGGGGATGAGAGTGAAACACACATACACACTCTTGCAAGCTCCCTTTACACAAAGGGAATAGTGGACACATGTAAGCTCCCTAGCCCAGTTGCCCCCAAGGGTATTCAAATCCTATTGGATGGCCATAGAGGTGGACCAATGATTATTAGGCTAGAGTACATTTAGTTTAATTCATTATAAAACACTTGATAAAAGAACCAATAGAAAATTAAGCTCTCTAGAAGACTATTGGACAGTCTCCCAAGGGGTCCAATGAGCATTTAGCAGCCCAATGGCTTGCCTGTGGTGGACAGAAGACTAAGAGGTCCAATGAGAGTTTAATTGCATTATTTAAATACCTAAAGCTCTCACAAAAGGAGAAAGGGAGACACATGTCACAAGGCTATCAGTTATGCTTCTTAATTGTCATTGGCTTGCAGGGGCCAATAGGATGCCGGCATGAGTAAAAAGCAAGAGGGGTCGACCAAGAGAGAGAGGGGGGTGATTTTTGCAAGGACTATCACACACACACTCACACAATCTCATGTGTGAAGTAAAGAAGACTATCTCTCCTTGTCAAGCTTTAATGGAAAGCTCATCATCTACTCCAAGCTTGTGAGAAGGGAGGCCTACACCAACAACTCTTGGCTTTGTGATGCAAATCCAACCAAGAGCCAAGCTCCAATGCATGCTCATCTCCTCTACCATGCTAATTACTAAGCTATGCTAAGCTATTATGGGTAATTATGTGAGGAGACATACTTCTTTCTCATAAGGATACTTCTTCTTCATCTCGATCTACTCTCATACCCCGCTAGCTCTCACCATCTTCGAAGGTGTGTGAGGTCTTGGATCTGAGACCATGAGGGAATTAATGTTGTGTTTTCAAGTGTGAGCTTGGTGCTTGAAGCTTCCATCTTCATTGCACCAGCAAGTTATTGAAGGAACACAAAGTATTGTATTGTAAAATGTCTCCCTTGATGGGCGAAACCTATAATACAAAGCCTTTTGGAGTGGGGGCTGGCTCCATGAATATCTGGTCCTCAACTGTTGTCAATAGCTTAATTCCTCTCTCTTTTTGAAGTATTGTTCATGCCTATCTAACTAGGTGTTATGCTATTGTTGCTCTCTCCATCCAAGCACTCTTGCTATGCTCATTAGGAATATATTCTAATGAAATGCTCACTATGTCTATGTTATTTTGCGCTACACACAAGCTACTAGACCATTAAATGTTACAACGTGTTTGTATTTTAGTGGATGATGGTGCAACTCATAACTTCCTAAACTATAAGCTAGTCAAGAAATTGAATCTTACACAGACTCCCTGCTCCCACAAGTATGTGGTACAACAGATGTATAGAAAAGATAAAGAAGTATGGGACACAGTAGTTCAAGGGGTTGAGCTTATTGTTCAAGATCATACGATGGCCCTTGTCTTTCAAGTTATGAAAATGGACTGTGCTAATGTAGTTTTAGGACGGGAGTGGCTGCATGGTTTAGGTAACACATTGCACAATAGTTATGAACACAACTCCTTATCCTTTATGGCCAATAGTAAACATGTGCTTTTGCTTGGTGAAAAAAATATACCATCTGCACCTCTTATATGTACAGCCGAGCTTTCTATTTTACAGAAAGCACATTTAATAGATGAAGTCTTTTTGTGTTACTTCTTGTCTCCAAGTCTTGTGAATTCTCAAGAGCAAAGTGCTATGAATTCTAGTTATGGTGTGCAAAGTGCAATGAAGTTTAATGAAAAGCAAACTGTTAACAATTATAAAGAGCAAAGCGCTCTCAATTCTAATTCTATTGAGCAATGTGCAACTGTTGTAAAACAAACATTACACGAATCACAAGATTCTCCATCCCAGCATAACTCTACTTTACTTTCTCCTTTTGCACGGAAAAAGCTGACTCACTTACTCACGGAGTATAGTGATATATTCTCAAGTGATTTACCACCGGGTTTACCCCCTACACATGATATGCAACATGGCATAGATGCCCTACTGGGCACTAAACCGGTGAGTAAACCACCTTATTGTATGAGTACTAATGAGGCGAAGGAGGTTGAGAGTCAATTGGCTGACTTCCTTGCCCGTGGGTTCATTAAACCTAGCACTTCACCTTGGGCATCACCAATTCTATTGGTAAAAGAGAAAGATGGTAATATGCACATGTGCTAGATTATCGTGGATTAAACGCCATAACCATCAAGAACAAGCACCCTCTACCTCAAGTGGATGAGTTGTTTGATCAACTCCACGGGGCAAGATACTATACAAAGATAGATCTTCGTTCAGGATACCACCAAGTGCGTATCCTTTTGAAAGATATCTCTAAAACTGCCTTTAGATGGACAATGACAAGGTCGCCGCCATTTTTGGATGGCCACATCCAACATGGTTGAGGAGTTTCAAATCTTCTTAGGCATGGCTGAATTTTATCGACAATATATCCATGATTATACCAAAATCGTTGTTCCTATGACGGATCAACTTAAAGCAAAAGGTAATACCTTTTCTTGGGAAGAAGCCCAACAACACAATTTTGAACAACTCAAGGTAGCTATAGACAGTGCTCCCATCCTAGCAATTGTTGAGACACTTAAGCCGTTTGTGGTAGAGGGGTGTATGCATGATAAGGTGTACCCACTTTCAGCAGTTGCCCCCACCAAGACAGCCAAGAAACAACCTCTTTTTTGCCATTCCTATGTACATTTGACTTGCTTGCACTTACTTTGAAGAGGCAAGATTTGGTAGCCACACAAAGCACATAGTTGCAAACACAATGGAAAGCTCTGATCTTCATTTTTTCACATCTAAATGGTAATTTTATTGTGCAAGGATTAATTTGGTTTAGCCTGTCACACTTGTCACATCATTGTGACCTTGATGAAGAAATACTTATAACTTTTTATGGGCTTTTCTTCTTTACTTACCCTCTTGCACATGAAATGTTCACTTGGCAAGCAATTTAACATGATTTACTGATAATTTTTTGGATCTTTGCATAATTAATATACAAATTTCTTTGTTAGAATTTCTATTTACAAAAACCTAGATTTTTTACACCAGATATCTAATGATGTAGAGCTTATTTTGCAAGATCCAACGGTTGATAGATTATGAGCCAAGGAATGTGACATGCAAAAATTTTTTAACTTCAATGGTTCATTTTTTAAAGATCTACCTTAGAAAATAACAAAGATGCTAAGAGAACCTTGATATCATTTTTTAAAAAAATCTAATAAATAATGGACATTGACACTCATTTTGTTATAACTCTTAGTTTAAGGTCCTCATAGAAAAAAAATTGAGTCAATTTGAGTAAGGATGTTGGAATTAGGGTTGTAGAGAAACACACACAGCTTGGAGAAGACGAAGGAAGCTCAAGGCACACAATAGAGAGTGTGTTACTTAGTGTGCTATTGAAAGATAGATGGCCCTAGAGTGATGGGCGTATATACAATGCACGGGGGAAAAAACCTCCTAAAGAGGGAAAAATGCCCCGACGGTCCTAGTGTGTTAACACACATCACTACCACATGTATATGGTAACAAATCCCCCCTGGAGTGATGCGGTGAACGAGAGCTGGCACATGAGTAAAGGGAAGTGCCATGCCCTCAGGACAGGATCAGTCCACAAAGGGGAGTAAGCCCAAAGCTTTGCAGAAAGCTTCAAGCTTCTCACGAGACAATGCCTTTGTGAAAAGATCTGCAAGGTTGTCCTGTGTTGGCACATAAGCCAAGCTGATCTCTCCTGCTGAGAGCCTCTCCCTGACATAGTGGTAATGCACCTCAATGTGCTTTGTGCAAGCATGAAAAACTGGGTTCCTCGCAACTGCCAATGCGCTCTGACTGTCAGTGTAGATAGTGTTGGCAGTGTCCTGTCCAACACCCAAATCAGCCATAAGGCATCTGAGCCATACACACACAACCGTAGCTGTGAAGACTGCCCTATACTCAGCCTCACAACTCGAAGTGGCCACAGTAGGTTGCTTCTTGCTCAACCATGATATACATGAACTATCAAGCATAAAACAAAAACCTGATGTGGACATTCGCGTGTCAAAACAACCAGCCCAATCTGAGTCCGAAAAAGCATGTAAGTCTGGCGGCAATGATCCCCCCTTGGGATAGAACAAGCCAAGATGTAAAGTGCCATTAAGGTAGCGGAAAATCCTCTTGACAGCCTGCCAATGCTTAGACCCTGGGCTATGCATAAATCTGCTGACCTGTGAGACTGCAAACTGAATATCCGGCCTCGTGTTGCATACATAAATGAGGCAGCCAACAACAGTTTGATAAAGAGTGACATCAACAGGATCGCCAGCATCATGTAGACTCAACTTCAAACCTGTTTCCATGGGAGTGGCAATAGGTTTGCAATCCTCAAGTCCAAACTTACATAGCAATGTCTCTATGTAACTTTTCTGACACAAGGCAATACCACCATCACACTGCTTAAACTGTATGCCCAAATAATGATGCAACAGCCCCAAATCTTTCATCTTGAAAGTAGCATTCAAATCAGCCTTAAATTCAACAATATGTCTCTCATTTGGTCCAGTGATCAGCAAATCATCAACATAAAGAACCACGATGAGAAATACATCACCCTCACGCTTTACATACAATGTGCTTTCTGTTGGACTGTTACGAAAGCCTTGTTTGACCAAATGAGTGTCAGCTTTCTCATACCAAGCACGAGGAGATTGCTTCAACCCATACAAAGCCTTGTTACATTTGCACACTTTGTCCTCTTGTCCTTTTATGACAAAACCGCGAGGCTGCGTTACATAAACTTCCTCAAATATGTCACCATTCAAGAAAGCAGTAACAATGTCTGATTGATGTACATCCCAACCAAAATGAGCTGCCAATGCACATAGAAAACACACAGTAGTCATACGACAAGTGGGAGCAAAATTTTCTTCATAATCTATGCCTTTTTGCTGTGCATAACCCTTTGCAACAAGTCGAGCCTTATGGAGATCAATCTCACCATCCAGCTTGCGTTTCAACTTGTAAACCCACTTTGTACCAATGGCCTTTTTGCCAGGAGGCAAATCACATAAAGTCCATGTGTCATTCTCTATAAGTGCATCATATTCTGATTGCATGGCAGCCATCCAATTTTCTAAATTCTGTGCTTCATCAAAAGACAGAGGCTCCTCAACATCATGTAAACTAGACACAGCCAAAGCATAACAATCTGATGCATAAGATGCATGGCGAGAGCCTGAATGAGTATGACTAGTCAAAGGTGCATCCAATTTACTGTCACGCAAAGTGTGCACCAGCCATTTTGGCATACCTCTAGCCTGCTCATTTTCAGCCCTTTCCTCATCAAGTACATCATGTACATCTGCATCAGTAATAGGCTGATCTATAACATTTTCAGAAACCCCCATAGGCTGTACATTTGCCTCATTGGAACTTACATTCGTATTTCCACCACTGAAAAGAGGCAACAAAGTGTCATAAATGTCCTGTGAGCTTACATTATTGTCTCTAGTACATGACAGCAAGAGCTGAACAGAATCTTCCACAAACACTACATCCCGTGAAACCAGAATACGTTTTGTTTGCGGATGATACAACATGTATCCTTTGCTTTCAGCACTATAACCAACAAAAATACATTTGACAGCCTTATCATCCAATTTTCTGCGCTGCACTTGTGGCACCAAAGCATATGCCAAACAACCAAAAACACGCCTGTGCTCAATAGAAGGCTTTCTATCATGCCATGCTTCATATGGAGTAATAGACTGCAAAGCTTTCGTAGGACACCTGTTAAGTACATAAGTGGCACACATGATGGCCTCAAGCCAAAAAGAATGCGGTAAAGCTTGACTTTTGACCATACATCGTGCCATTTTCGTCAGTGACCTGTTTTTCCTCTCAGCAACACCATTTTGCTGAGGTGTATAAGGCACTGTACATTGGTGTTTTATCCCACGACTAGCCAGAAATGCATAAAATTCATGAGACATATACTCCCCCCCTTGATCGAAACAGAGGGTGCCCATAGTACATTTCGAGACATTTTCAGCCATAGCCAAAAATTGTTTGAAGCACATAAAAACTTCGGACTTCGCTTTAAGCGGAAATACCCATGCATGCCTGGAGTAATCATCAATGAAAGTCACGAAGTACAGGTAATTGCCCAAGGACGGAGTTTGCATGGGCCCACAAACATCACTATGCACAAGCTGCAACCTGCATGTGGCCCGAACTGAACCATCCTTTGGAAACTTAGAACGCTGCATCTTACCCAAAATACAGCCTTCATAAACATGTTTGAGAGGTGCTTCAAGAGGTGGCAAAGAAGCAACCATGTCAGATTTCTGCAAACGCAGCAAACTGGCAAAATTCAGATGACCAAAACGTGCATGCCAAAGTTTTGCATCTGAAATAGCCCTTGAATCTGCAACAGCATTTGCAAAGTTTTGTCCACACTTGTCATACAAAGTGAGCTTATACAGCCCATGACACAAAAGGCCAGATGCAACAATTTCATCACCAAAACTGAGATCATGAACTGTACATCTGTCATCCACAAATTTGACTACAAGTCCAAGTCTAGCAAGTGCGGATACAGACAAGAGATTCTTCTTGATCTCAGGTACATAAAGTGCATCAACAAGTGTGAAAGAACTGCCATTAGCAGCAGTAAGCACAATCTTTCCGACTCCCTGAACTGGATAAGAGGCGTTGTTGGCACAAGTGACTGAATTCCCATGAGGGACAAACTCGAGAGAGGTAAACAATTCACGATGTGAGGTAATGTGCTTTGTAGCACCACTGTCGAAATACCACACATGTGAATCTGCAGCAACTGACAAGCATGCATCATGGACAGCAGGATTGTAAGTGCACTCTGTGCTAAAAGCCCATTCTGCATCAACATCAGCAACACAGTCTCCTTTCACAGAAGACTCAACAATGGCTGCATTTGTAGTGGAACCAGCATTTGCAGTGGAACCACCCTCTTTCTTCTTAGCCTCTTTGGCCTTCAACTTAGGACACGACTTGATCAAGTGATCATTGGCTTTACAATAATGGCAACGCATCTTCTTTTTGCCCTTATCACCAGAATTGCCAGACGAAGTACTGCCAGCAGAAGCATTAGGAACATAATTTTTGCCACTCGCAGCAAAACCATAAGAAGTGGCTGCATTGCTGTTACCACCCTTTCTTTGAGAAGCAATAAAAGCCTGTTCAACTGCACGCTGTCTAGTCCTGTTTTTTCTGGAAAGTGACTCTTGCAACAGCAATGTGCATAATGCATCAAACTTGACAACTTCAGGATTTCCTTGGGTCATCAGTCTCCAAGTACTAGCAAAAGTCTGGTAGGAATCTGGTAAGGCATCAAGAACAGTCTGCACAAGGGAACTGTCTGAAATGACTTCACCTACAGAAATAAGTTGCTCATTGATATCCTTGACACTAGCAAGGAAAGTGTCCATATCATCTTCCTCATGCATAATCTTCGACTCCAGCTCTTTACGTAGCAAAGCAATTTTAGCCTCATTGCGGCTTGCATAAAGACCTGCTAGAATATCCCAAGCCTGTTTTGCAGATTTTGCTGAATGGATGTGAGGAACAATGGTGCGCTTCAGAGACAACGCAATCAATGCATGAGTCTGCGCATCCTTAACATCCCAACGAGCTTGTTCTGCCGTAGGCAAAACAACTCTAACAGCTGCAATCCTTGCAGCAAGACCTGCAACATCCTCAACATCGCCTACATCCTCAGAACCAGGACGTACATCAATGCCCTGCACAATGTTCCAGACACCTTTTGACACAAGAACATGTTGCATCATATAAGCCCACATAGGGTAGTTGTCCCCATCCAACCTGTCCTCAGCAGCAAACATCTTGAACACATCTGTGTTGTTGTTGTCAGCCATGGTAAATGCTGCACCTGATGTGAAAACTGCCCGAAAATAGGAGAAACGGAGCGGGAACAACCTGTGCTATATAGCACAAACCGTAGAAGACTATAAGGCACCTATTATGCAGAAAACGGCACTGATAGAAATTCTGCACAAAATGACGAAATAGCCTGTGCAATACTGCCTGTAGTGGAAATGGAGGCCGAAATGAGCCCAAATCAAAATTCTGAGCAGACCACGCTCTTCGAGCGTTCCCAGCTTTCCCAAAATATTTGTCGACCTGCGAACGCTCGCCAAAGCTCACTGAAATCGGAGAAAGTGAGCAGGCGTGTGCTGGAGCAGCTGGCGACTAAGCCCGGGAGGACGTGACCTGCTCTGATACCAATTGTTGGAATTAGGGTTGCAGAGAAATACACACAGCTTGGAGAAGACGAAGGAAGCTCAAGGCACACAATAGAGAGTGTGTTACTTAGTGTGCTATTGAAAGATAGATGGCCCTAGAGTGATGGGCGTATATACAATGCACGGGGGAAAAAACCTCCTAAAGAGGGAAAAAATGCCTCGGCGGTCCTAGTGTGTTCACACACATCACTACCACATGTATATGGTAACAAAGGAAAAGACACATTTTCATTGTTTTAATTTTTTTCACTTGCACCATTTACTTGAGGTGTGCCTCCTTAGGTTTGGTAAATACCAAACCTAGAAATTTTGACACTTGTCAACCAACCATGGCTTGGTTCTAGTCGACCTCATACAAGGAGGCCGCCACATCACTAAAGGTCCATGTCATCACCCCATCTCACCTTCCACATCACCACAATCAACACTTTGACCGTAACACTTGGCTTGCCATGTCACTCTAATTGCCAACTCATCCACCACCCTCCACTGCCACCTTGCATGCCACTTCACCTTAAGTGCCATGTCATCCACCACCTCACATGCCACGTGTAATTATTGCTTGCATGGCTTGCCACATCATTGGCCACCTCATGAACCACTAAGCATGCCACATCGCCACCTTGCCAACTCATAAGGTCTTTTTTTTCCACCTAATCATTACATGTCACCATTTTGACACGTCATCATATGATATGGCAAATGAGAGGATCCCATCCGCCACCTCATCTTTCTACCTATGCACTCCATGTCATCAATCATCCACATCATCTTGCCACATGGATGACCATGTCATTCATGCATGGCCACCTCAATAGCCATGTCTTTTTAAAATTTGTTAAAAATGATGTAAATAAATTTAAAATCAAGATATCTCAACCTAATTATTTACGTGGTAATTTAAGCAAAATACATATTTTTATGTAATTTTTTATTTTTAAAAGTGTAAATTAATAATAAAATTCTATTTATTTGAAATATCATTGGATCACAAAAAGAAAGATTTTTTCTTTTTGTGATCGGTTTACTTATGCACACGGGTTCGAGACCTTCTGTATGGATACAAGCCGCACACAGCTTGTGGAAAAACGTCCGTTGTGCTCCTTGATCAGATCGCGGCCCAGGTGGGAGCTTACCGTAGTTGGTGCCTTGGCCCTAGACACGGTCCCGCCATCATTCATCACCTATCGAGCCCCGTCCGCCACCCCGAGCGCCTTGAGCCCCAAGTAACCTGAAAACAGCCCAAAAGTAGCCAAGCCCGTCGGTGGAAGGTAACCTTGGCACTCGCGCGGGGGGGGGGGGGGGGGGGGGGTGTGCATCCCAATGTCACAAGAGGGGTGTAGGGAACTCATCGCCTCATCTCACCTGTCCTTCGCTCCGTGGTCCGCCGCGTTCCCATCTCAACCAAACACCACTATCTTATAGTCGTACACAATCTGGCGCGGACCGACAAACCCTCCAAGAACCATGACCCACCGGCCCGGCAAATGGGGGAAACCCCCTTGTTGGGGGAAGGCCGCAAGAGAAGGTTTCCATGAGAGGATGTGATGGCCGAAGGCGCGAACGATGCGTCCAATCAATGACACCCGATGCGCTGACGGGATGGCTCGTGGTGCGGCGAGGAGCGAAGCACACGGATGAGGGCCGAAAGGTACTTGACGGAGCCACTGACGACTCCATCATGATTTTGCCGACTACGTGGATGAAGGATAATTGATGGCATGGATGCGTTGATGGAATGGCGTGGGCCGATGGTTGGGCTGATGCTCCGAGTATGTGGGCGAGGGTGGGCTGACATGTACGTGAAGCACGAAGAGGACGACGTCATTGCCGATGACAATGTGATAGGGCCGATCGAGGTCGGGTGCACCGACGGGGCCGAGTACGTCAAGGGAGGACAATCGAGGGGTCATCTGTGCAAGTCTTCGATGACGGGATGGATCAGGTCAACAAGAGTGGACATGTGAACGGGTGTTTAAAGCACGGAGAAGACGATTCCACTGTTGACTGCACCATGATGGAACTGATCAAGGCCGGTAGTGCCGACATAGCTGATGATCCATGCACGTCAAGGGTGATGGGGCCACGTGGCTTGACGCGTGATACACACGAGGATCAAAGAGTGAGTGAAGGACGAAGCAAACGATGCCACCGTCGGCTTCATCATGATGGGGTCAATAGCATCGGCAAGGCTAAGAGGCCGTACACAGATGCGACGATGGGATGGCATGGACGGATGGGACGTGTGTGTCGAAGAGGGTCGACGGGTGCATGAAGAACGAAGCGGACAAGGCCATGGCCGATGACACCATGACGGGGCCGGTAGTGTCGATGGGGCCACCTGTGTTATAACTAAAAGGATGGCCATGAGACTTTTTAGGGGTGGAGAAATGGAGTTAAAAACCCACCTGTGCAAAGTCACGTGACCATCTGATATGGTTTGGGTGGTTCCGAACCATACTATACGCTAAAATGGACTATACAAGCCATACGATCCATTTTATTGCATAGTATGGGCCTTGACTACCCATAATAGTTTGGATGGCTATGCAACTTTGTACGAGTTGGGATATAGTACTCACCTCCACCTGTGAAATTTTTTCTGGCCATCCGATATTTTTTGGGAGGTCCCAATACATAATATAAACTAAAATTGGCCATATGAGCCATACGAACCATTCTAGCACATAGTATGGACCTTGATCACTGAAACCATATTTGATCCATGTGAAACTTTACAGGGATAGGGAAATGGTTCTCACCGCCACACGTGAAAAGTCTCACGGCCATCCGATATGGTTTTGGTGGTTCCGACTTATACTATGTCCTAAAATGGGTCGTATGAGCCATACAACCCATTTTAACAATGTAGTTTCTTGCCTCACATTATGATCAACTACTCAAAATTTTTAGCTCTCTATGTTAAACATAATACTACAATTACACCATCCATACAAGACCACTTAGGCAAAGTCAATGAATTTTCATTGTAATGAAAATGGCCTATGAACTTTGAGAATAGCGGAATTAGGAGAATTAGAGGGAGCATTTTTGTGAGACTACTTTGAGAGCATAGAGGGTGAACTTAATTAGCGGTAGCAACATAACCATAATTAACTCGGCATGAACAATACTTTTGCAAGGGAGAAAGCTCGAGGGATTCACTCTGTATACAAAATGAGATGCCACCTGCGAGCGAACAACTTTGATAAAACCCCTATATATGACTCAATTAGGGAATATGACCCCCTTTCCAGCTTATACGATAATTAATGAAGAGAACTATCATATCCCTATCTTACATATAAGATTAATCTCTCATTTAATCTAACAGAGTAAAACTAGTCAAAGAGTGTGTAGCATGGTGACTGGCAATGTACTAAGGAACCACTTTTGTTGACTAGATGTACCCTTAATGTGTCTTAGTTTGATTTTCAAACTATGTGCCTAATCAGCCTACACTATGGCTACTTGTCCAATTTTGACCCATCTAAATTACTTAAAAAACATGGTTATAAAGTTGTGTTAGGTTCTCCTTGTAAACTTGCATCTATACAAACTCTTTATGGATTTCATCCCTCAACAAATGAACTATAATCACAAAACAAGCAATTGATACAAAGCAGTGTTAGCTCTTACATGTATCTTTGTAGCTATTGACTCACAAGTTCGAGGGCAGATTCTTTTAGGAAGCCATGATTTTGAAACACAAAAACTTCCTCTCATTTTTTCCTTTTGTCAACCCCCCCCCCCCCCCACATATATGATAACCCCCTCCCTTATTTTAAGCTTGGGAGATCAATTATTGGGGGGCTGTCCCTAACTTGTACACTTATGTAACTTGTAAGAAAACTCTTCTCCCTGCACTTACGTGGTGCGATAAGTTTTCCATGGTGAATCCCCCGGGAGAGAGAGTTTAAAGAACTTGACAATAGTTGAGGACTGGATTTATGTGGAACCGGTCCCCCCTCCAATAGGCTTTTGCATTATAGATTCTTGCATCAAGAGAGACGTGGTACAATACAATCTTTGTGTTCCTTGTGACCTAGGTGATGCAATGAAGATGAAAAGCTTCACGCATCATCAGCATAACATAGACTTTGTAAAAAGCATTAACCATCCTCGGCCTCAGTCCCAAGGCCTCAAACACCTTCAAAGGTGGAGAGAGGTAGCGGGGAATGAGGGTAGAGAAGAGGAAGAAGAAACATTCATAGGAGAAAGATAGTTCCTCACTTATCATCATTCTTATTTCTTAGCATACATAATAGCATAGTAATGAAGATGGAGAAGATGTCAAGCTTAAGCATAGGAGCATGGCTCTTGGTTTGATTTGCATTCCATAGCCAACAGTGTTGGTGTAGGCTCTCAACTTCTCTACAAGCTTGGAGAAGGAGATGGAGCTCTTGCACTTTACACTTCATAGAATGAGAGAGAGAGTGTGCGTGTGTGTTTGTGTGGTAGATTATACCCCCCAAGCTATCCCCCTCCTTGCTTTGGTTGACCCCCTCTTCTAGCACTAGCCTGCACTTGATTGGACCTCCTCAAGTAACTGGCCAATCACATGCTTAGTGCATATCAAGCAACAAGGGTAGCATTAGAACAAGTGTCCTTCTTACCCCTTTGAGAGAGAGGGCTTGAATAATGCTTTAAAAATTAATTAAATAAACTAATTTCTCATTGGAATTGAGAGGCCAACCATTAGGTTCTAGGCACCTTATGAGGGCAACATGGAGAGGAGCTTGACATGTGTCCTTGTTTCCTCCTTGGTCTAGGCTTGCTTTGTGTGAGGGTGTGTGTGTTCTCTCTCATGTACCTACTTGTAGGGATCGCCCCCTCCTTGTAGGGATCCTTGTTGACTTTGTGACATCTCAAGCCCCTTAACCTTGGGCCCAGTTCCCACCACAAGCTTGGCCCTTAAGGCCCTCAAGCTTGGCCCGGGTTCCCACCTCAAGTACAGTCCTAGCTTACCTAAGGTCTAAGGCTTTTCACACTAAGTATTGGAGGTCTTTAATGAAGATAACCCTAAGGTATTTTAAGCTCCATTAGCATTGCTATTTGATAGACCATCCCCTGTTTGGACCCATTACATTTGGTCATGTGCTGAGATGCATCTAAAGCAGATATCTATATTATAACTCTTGTTCTTGTTTATTCTCTCCCATTGAGTGATCAATTTAATATGAGAAAATCATTTGGGTATAGTTAGATATTAGATTTTATAACAATACCTCTCCCTTGAAATCATAGTTGTCCTCAACTATGAGGTAGAAGAGATAAAGCCTTAGTCATTAGTCGATGTTTCTTAGCGGGTAGAGGATCCCTTTTTACAATCCGTTTGGTGCTTGGGAGACATAGCTGCCGCAGCTCTTTAGTCCATTTCATTCTCCCAAAGTAGAATGATAAATTCTACTTGGTGTTTGAGAGACATTATCATCACAAACATGATTCTAAGCATGCATACTATTTGAATTTGTGCACAATAAAAATATAATTAGTATTATAAGATAAAAACATTGATCATTAAAAAGAAACATATATATCGCTTACTCTAATGTAACATTGTAAGCATTGACAAGGTTCATACTATCCTTAAGCTATATTCCTTGCATCTTCAAAAGGATAATTATTGAACTTAATAAGATATCATCGGATAATCTTACCATGGCGTAATACCTTGTCTTCATGCCGAAGGATCAATGTCCTCTTCTAAATCAAAAAATGGATGATTTCTATCCTTGCAAGCATAAAAGAAGAATCATGATGAGGAATGTAGCAACCAGCTACAAAAATGGGTGTTCTTTTTGGTGTCATAATTTTCAGCCATACATAATGTTTGCACTTGTCATCTTTCACAATCGATACAAAATCTTCCAATCCTTTCTTAACCATACATGCTATCCCTCCTTGCCCTCTTCGTTGCTTGAGATTCTTTGACCACATCAACAAATGTACATTGTAATACTCCAAGCCTTTAATCCTCTGTGTCTCATGCTCCCAAGTTTCAACAAGAAGTATAACATTGACTTTGCTTGTTAGTTCATCAATGCCAACCCCCACATTTCATGGGTATCCATTGCAATTTCAAAAGCATATTTTCAACAATTGTAAATCAGCCTCATAGATTGCACATCCCTATTTTCTCAAGGGACTTGCCTCCTCCTTGGGCACATTTTCTTCGTGAGAGATCTCCTTGTTTTTCTTATTCTTTCCTCGTATGCCTTTTGCGCCGCATATTTTGTTGCTTAATAGTGCGATCTTCACATACAAAACATTTTGTATCTCTCAAATAGATACAACTATTATCAAGAATAATCTTTTGTTTGGTTTCACCCGGCATGGTGCATACAATTGGTCGTTCTCCCTAGCAAGGAGCTCCTTGCTTACCCACTCTGTGCTCCATAGACCATAACTCCAGACATGCCAAAGTGGGTTTTGAAAAAATCTTTGATAACAATGGAAAGAGAAGGAGGCGTTTCTACCTTCTCTTCTGGAATTCCACGAATAACAATGTTCTTGGAACGTCGCTCCCCTTCCTTCAACTCCTCCACATCCACATTCTCAACATTCTTTGTTTGAGCCATAGCTTGCATGAGTGAGAAATTAGGAACCACATTGTTACCACATATATCAGCCTAAGACTTGTTTGTGTATACATTTTTCATGTCGCATACATCCCGGCTGATGGTGTCAAATTTCTTCTCTTTCAATACATGGTCATACTTTACTTTGCTCATGCACTCCTTCATAGCATTCAAATCCACAAGAGAGCGTTTACATTCCTTAACTTCCTCTTCAAGTTGCATCAAACATGTTGTTTGCATCTCAACTGTCCTCTTGAGATTCTCATTCTCAACCACAATGGCACTTAGCGTGCCATTCTCCATTGCAAGTGCCCGTAAGTCTTCGCCTTGTTTGTTTACAGTCTCTTGCAATGACATGAAGTATGCCATGATCATGGTTTTCAATGTCGTTGGTTGAGTGGTTGTGTTGCTATCTCCACACTTAGGAGATTTGGGATCATTTTCCACAATGCTTGTGGACCTTCTTGAAGAAGAGAACCCTTGCGAGTGCTGAAAGACATTGTATGTAAAATAAGAGATGAAAGTCAACTTTCTTGAACTTGTTCACTTCAAAAATACTGTTACAAAAATGCCTTCCATAACTTTGATTTTTTTTTTTTGGTCTTTATAGTAATGCATAGAGGGTGTCGTGCTCTTCAATTGAGGCTATTGATCACGCAAATCGGAGTTCGGATGAAGAAGTTATGATCAAAAGAGTAAACTGCTGTCTACTAGGTCAAAAAATGGCTGCACGAGAGAGAGAGAGAGAGAGAGAGAGAGAGAGAGAGAGAGAGAGAGAGAGAGAGAGAGAGAGAGAGAGAGAGAGAGAGAGAGAGAGAGAGAGAACAATAACAAGAGTAGACAACGTGCGAGCAAAAGATGAATGAGAGTAGAAAGAGATTGATAAAAAACTGCACAATGATATCATTTATTTTATAAAACTGACTACTAAAGTTGTAGTTTGTATGGATGGTCGTAAAAAAAAAGGTGTGGGGTGTGTGTGTACTATAAGAGTAGTTTTTCCCATGGGCTTAAACGCAACAATCCCCCTCAAGGCCAAACCATTGACAAAGGGCTTGTTACAGACATGGAAAAGTCTAACAAACACAAACCAACTGAAACATGAGTAGAAGAGCTTCCCCCCTCCCTTCCCCTCTTGACAACAATGTAGAGGTGTGTGTGTGTGTACTTCCCTCAGACAACAATTAGGATGGAACAAGAAAACTCAACCAAACCAATAAAATATGGAGGTATAACCACTTATTTGTGAGGCAACATCTATACCGATACAATTGTGACACAATAAGAATTGACAAATGACAAAACCAAAACAAAACTATGACATGGAGATGGTGAAAAACAATTATTGGAATATGCATTTGTTAATGTATCGTGTTCTTGAAGCAAACCGTGTGCAAAAACAATAGTGGTTTTGCATCCCTCCCTCCAAAATCTAGCGATCTCTAATTTGTGGGCCTTTTGGTGCGCCACCATATATGTATGCATTCGTGATTTTTGATGATGTGCCAAATTTGGTGGCTTCCTTTCAAGAATGAGATAAACCACAGTAGCACTAGCTAGTATTTCCATGGACACGAACTTATCCTTCCATAAAAATGAATCAACAGCCTTTCCATCCCCATGAATCTGCCGCAGATATCTCTACCCGAGCAGGTGAGCTTCAATAGATGATGAAGACTCCTCCTCTGCCTCATAGTAGGTAGATGCCAATAAGTCCCAAAAATTCTTGTCTATGTCATCCTTCTAATATTCAACACCAAATGAGCTAT
Organism: Adiantum capillus-veneris; assembly: GCF_014529385.1. NCBI lineage: Eukaryota > Viridiplantae > Streptophyta > Polypodiopsida > Polypodiales > Pteridaceae > Adiantum > Adiantum capillus-veneris. Next base: position 56,282,572 of record NC_140932.1, read on the forward strand.
TTGATGAGATGGCAATTAACTAGGGTATACCTCAGACATCTGGCTGGTAGCTCCATGCGAGGGTGTATGAGCAATGGGGATGGGCCAGCCAAGTAAAAAATGCTCCCTCCTTATTATTATAATGGATCCTCTTTGAGATGTAGGGTCTAATTTATTGAATGGGTCCTCTTTGAGATGTAGGCTCTAATTGCTTGAGCAAGTCAAAATATGCAACCTTGATTGATTGCAAGTGATGATAAAGGGCTGTCCATGCCTTGATGCTACAACATGCTACTGGCCCAATGTTTGAGTTGGCCGAGAGAAGAAGACGCTCAAGCTCATAGACTTTGGCTTGTCGTATTTGGAATCATGGTAGCATTTCCCATCGTGTGTGTGTGTCTACCACAAGAGTAGTTTCTCACATGGGCTTGAACCCAACATAGTGCTCTAAAATTTGAGTCTATTTTTGCTTCCAATAAATGATGGGTTCTTTTCATGTTGATGTGCCTTATGGAGGTATAGTATGCTGCTAGTATATATCTACACATAAAAGATGTTAGAGGTAGGTCTAGCCATTCACAATTTTGAGGCCACCGCAAAAATTGACACAAGAATATCCACATCAACATGCAGCCATCTTCGTCAACAAAATGCAATCCCCAATACATAAACATGGGTAACTTTCCCATGCCAAAGAGCTACTGAAACTAAAGCAAGAGACTACGCTCTTATTGGAAACCAATTGTATTGGAGACAATTGTATTGTATTGGAGACAAAAGGATCAACATTTGCGTCTCTGTGCAAAGGAAGATGAGTATTGGAGACAAAAGGATCAACATTTGCGTCTCTGTGCAAAGGAAGATGAGTATATACCCACTCTAGAACAAGCACATGTTGGATTAGCTGGAGGTCATTTTTCTAGTGAAACCACCACTAGAGCAATATTAATGGAATGCATGTGGTGGCCAACACTTTTTGCAGATGCCAAAGAATATGTTCGAAGATGTGATGCATGTCAACGAGCAAAAATGCCAACTAGGGTAGATAGCATGCCTTTAAGACCAATGATGGGAGCTAGAGCTTTTGCAAAATGGGGCATAGATTTGTTGGGCCAATACAACCACCTAATAATAGAACTCAAGCTCAATATGTCATTGTAGCTATGGACTATTTGACCAAGTGGGCAGAGGCTAAGGCAACCAGAAAGAATGATGCTAGAACCACAACTGCATTCTTGTGTGAGAATGTATTCACAATATATGGACTTCCAATAGAAATTGTCAGTGAGGCAGGGGAACTTATTTCCTCAACGAGGTAATTGAATATCTGCTAAATGAATTTATGGTCATCCATAACAAATCCGCTCCATATCATCCACAAGCAAATGGACAAGCTGAGCACACGAATAAAATTCTTAGCTCGATATTGACTAAAGTGGTTACTTTAGGACGAACTGATTGGGAAATGAATCTACATGCCGCTCTATGGGCTTATAGAGTTTCATTCAAGACAGCTTTAAATGCTACACCCTTTAATCTTGTTTATGGTCTTGATGCCATACTACCAATATAATTTCTATTTTTGACACTGAGGGTAGCAAAAGATCTTGAGAGGATTGGACATGAATTGTGAGAGAGGCTTGAAGATTTAGAAAATCTTCATGAGCAAAGGCTAATAGCAGTAGCTCATATCTATGCACAAAAATCTTCAAAAAAGGGACCTAGTCTTAGTTTATTCCCTTAAGCAACACATTCCCAATTTCAAGAAAAAGGAAAATGGACCGTTTATCATTGAAGATGTTGTGAGCGCGATGGAAACACACACAACGCCTTTATAATGACCCGACACACACTCTTGGGTTGATACACACACACACACACACACACACACACACACACACACACACACACACACACACACACACACACACACACACACACACACAAACACTCTGGGGCACCACTCGGCTTACACAACCCACCTGGCTGAGACAGGGAACACACCGATGGAGTGAGAGGAGAGAGACTATCCATTTGCCCAGTCCACACAGAGAGACACACACACACACACACACCCAAAAAACTCAGCTCAAAAGAGGAGAATTTTTATGTTTAGATACAATTGAGCTTGGGCCAACACCAATGGGGCAAATAGCTCATACAATATGGGTAAAATATGCCAGATACAATCACAAATTGGAGCAGAGTTTTCGCTCATAGAAGAAACTTACACAACCAAATAATAAAAAAACAGTGAGTAATTTGGCAAAATGGATAGCACCATCGCGTCTGGGACAGCCCAAAACCCCAGTCGACAATGTCAAAGTGCTCAAATCCAACCTCGGATGAGTAGTTTATGGCCAAAACAGGCTCCAAACACATCAAAAACTTAGTTGTAGCTGTTCCTCCTCTTCTCTCCACATTTTTTCTGGTCTTCTCTCAGGTTTTTCAGTTCCCACACTTAGCTTTATTACTTGGGCACCTTTGGCCTTTTAGTTGACCTCAAACGGACCCCGAATAGGCCAAAAACTGACCTCACTGTGCATAGTTGTCACCCTACTACATCCATCCGCACACATGGCCCTCAAATTTTTCCAATATGCATCCCACCACCACGTGAAGTAGCCCCAAAAGGTGGTCCTCATGATGAACTTTCTGCATAATTATCACAAGAAAACACCCACGTTGTGTCCGTACTTATCCACGTGCAAGTATTGACCCCATTCGGCCTCCTGATGCCACTAGATGCCATCTGACGCACCTGCTTACCTCATGGCATTGACCCGCGGATAGCTTCCTCGAGAAGTTTTATGCGCAACCAACTCCTCATTATTATAGAAAAACACACTGATACTGGTGATGATGAAAATCGATGCACTATGTACATGTTGTCCTACCTGTACACATGTGGGCCCCACGTAACCACCTGGCTCTGGAAAATGGACAATTCTTTATTTTATGCACCATGCATGTGTATATACATCTGCGCAATTCCTTGCTCCAAAAAACTCCTAACATAATTTGCCCATCCCCTAGCTTGCTAGATCATTCATGATCAGCATCAAAAAGAGATATGAGACTCGCCGCGTCATAGGTCTCCTCATCCCTCACATACATTACTTGTTCTGCAGACAAATCATCTTGCTCCACCATCATTAACCTGGCATGATATAATTTAAGACGCAATCCATTTATCCTTGACTTATGTAAAATCCCAACCAGGTTAGCCAGCTGATATGTACCATTCGGAAAACACTCCACTACCTTGAAAGGACCTTCCCATTTAATTTGAAACTTCTTTTGGAAGGTGTTGTCGAGCTTACTGTTGTAGCGCAAAACCAAGTCATGTTTCTTGATACCCTTACTTTTGACCTTTTCATTTATCTTTTCTAAAGCTTTCTCTTGCATCTTCCCGTAATTTTCCAATGCGCTCATCCTATCTAGCTGAACCTCTTGTAATTGTAAGAGCCTCTCTTTGAATGCATCACTAGGCAGCCCAAGCAACTTCTCTAACATCTTGACCACAGGCAACTCTACCTCCACAGGAAATAGTGCTTCCTTTCCATATACCAGATGAAATGGAGTAAACCCTGTACCTGTTTTCACCGAAGTACGATAAGCCCATAATGGACTAGGCAATTCCAAATCCCAATTCTTTCCTTGGTGCTTTGTCACTTTGGAAGAATTTGTACCAACTCACCATTGAATCTTTCATTTAAGCCATTACATTGTGGGTAATAAGGAGTGGTATGCTGGTGCCTAATCTTCATCTTTGTGCATAAAAAGTCTAGCAGTTTAGCTCTAAATCCTGGCCCCTTATGTGAAAGTAGCTCTAGTGGCACCCCAAACTTGTAACATATTTCATCGTACAAAAATTTTGCCACATCCTTTGCAGTGATTTGTTTTACTGCTATAGCCTATGCCCATCTAGAGAGATAGTCCATTGCAGTCAAAATATAGCTTTTGCCCCTACTTGTGATAGGTAACGGGCCTATTGTATCAATTCCCCACTTTTGAAACACATCAAACGCCATAATGGTTTTTTGTAGCTCTGGCTTCAACACTCTCTTCCCAAATGCTTGACACCTATTGCAAGACCTACACCAATGGTGAACATCTTTCTGGAAACTAGGCCATACATACCCCTCTTGCAAGATCTTATGCAAGGTGATCTTTAGAGCAAAATTTCCGCCACGTGCGCCTTCATGATTCTCTTCCAACACTCTATAAAGATCCTCCTGCCAAGGTACACGTCTCAACACGAGATCAACCCCTTTCATGTACAAGACATCACCAATCAATTTGTACCTGTATGCTCTACACACAAAGCCATACTTCTTGGACTTCTGAATGTCCTTTGGAATGATTCCTATTAGCAAAAACTCCAATTCTTGAGCCAAACTTTCCTGGCCATGATAAAGAGGTAAATTGGTCCTCAACACAAATAGCTCCCCAATCATGCTTTGAGCTTCTTCATGTGCCTCTCCATTTAGAGCATGTTCAATGTGTCTGATGCTCCATGCTTTGAACTTTTTTAACAGGCCTTTAATTCTGAAACACATTTCCTTCAATGACATCTCCTTTGATGATCAACCTTCTAATCCCATGCTTCAAACAAATGTGTAATCCGGCTTTCAAAGTAGCATATTCAGCCTCATTGCTACTATGCGCATCCAATTTGAACCCTCTCTTGCTATACCCCCTGTTACTATGCTATACCCCCTGAAGCCGCATCATGGATCTTCCGGTATGAGCCATCAAAGAACAAAACATGTGCATTGATGATTTGTGGCACTTCTTCGACTACCTTTCTCACCACCTCTCCTTAACAAGAAGAGGATTCTCCTTGTAGGTCAACAAATCAGCTAGGGTAGCTCTTGTACTGCCTGCCACTAGAAAAGAGAACTCAAACTCTTGCAGCTCAATTACCCATTTCTTGATTGTTACCATATACATGTGGTACTGATGTGTGTGAACACACTAGGACCGCCGGGGCATTTTTTCCCTCTTTAGGAGGTTTTTCCCCTCGAGCATTGTATATACACCCATCACTCTAGGGCTATCTATCTTTCCATTGCATACTAAGTAACACACTCTCTATTGTGTGCCTTGAGCTTCCTTCGTCTTCTCCAAGCTGTGTGCGTTTCTTTGCAACCCTAATTCCAACAATTGGTATCGAAGCAGGTTACGTCGTATTGGGCTTAGTCACTAGCTGCTCTAGCACGCGCCTGCTCACTTTCTTCGATTACAGTTAGGTTTGGCGAGTGTTTGCAGGTCAACAAATATTTTGGGCGAGCTTGTAGAGCTCAGTCTGCTCAGATTTTTGATTCGGGCTCATTTGGACCTCCGTTTCCACTACAGGCAGGTATGCACAAGCTATTTCATCATTTTGTGCAAAATTTCTGTCAGTGCCGTTTTCTGCATAACAGGTGCCTCATAGTCTTCTACGGTTTGTGCTATATAGCACGTGTTGTTCCCGCTCCGTTTCTCCTATTTTCGGGCAGTTTTCACATCAGGTGCAACATTTACCACGGCTGACAACAACACAGATGTGTTCAAGATGTTTGCTACTGAGGACAGGTTGGATGGGGACAACTACCCTATGTGGGCTTACATGATGCAACATGTTCTTGTGTCAAAGGGCGTCTAGAACATTGTGCAGGGCATTGATGTACGTCCTGGTTCTGAGGATGTAGGCGATGTTGAGGATGTTGCAGGTCTTGCTACAAGGATTGCTGCTATTAGAGTTGTTTTGCCTACGACAGAACAAGCTCGTTGGGATGTAAAGGATGTGCAGGCTCATGCATTGATTGTGTTGTCTGTGAAGCGCACCATTGTTCCTCACATTCATTCAGCAAAATCTGCAAAACAGGCTTGAGATATATTGGCTAGTCTTTGTGCAAGTCGCAATGAGGCTAAAATTGCTTTGCTGCGTAAAGAGCTGGAGTCGAAGATTATGCATGAGAAAGATTATATGGACACTTTTCTTGCTGGTGTCAAGGATATCAATGAGCAACTTATTTCTGCAGGTGAAGTCATTTCAGACAGTTTCCTTGAGCAGACTGTTCTTGATGCCTTACCAAATTCTTACCAGACTTTGGCTAGTAAGAAGATGCGTTGCATTATTGTAAAGCTAATGATCACTTGATCAGGTCGTGTCCTAAGTTGAAGGCCAAAGAGGCTAAGAAGAAAGAGGGTGGTTCCACTGCAAATGCTGGTTCCACTACAAATGCAGCCATTGTTGAGTCTTCTATAAAAGGAGACTGTAATACTGATGTTGATGCAGAATGGGCTTTTAGTGCAGAGTGCACTTACAATCCTATTGTCCATGATGCATGCTTGTCAGTTGATGCAGATTCACATGTGTGGTATTTCGATAGTGGTGCTACAAAGCACATTACCTCACATCGTGAATTGTTCACCTCTCTCGAGTCTGTCCCTCATGGGAATTCAGACACTTGTGCCAACGATGCCTCTTATCCGGTTCAGGGAGTTGGAAAGATTGTGCTTACTACTGCTAACGGCAGTTCTATCACACTTGTTGATGCACTTTATGTACCTGGGATCAAGAAGAATCTCTTGTCTATATCCGCACTTGCTAGACTTCGACTTGTAGTCAAATTTGTGGATGACAGATGTATAGTTCATGATCTCAGTTTTGGTGATGAAATTGTTGCATCTGGCCTTTTGTACCGTGGGCTGTATAAGCTCACTTTGTATGACAAGTGTGGACAAAATTTTGCAAATGCTGTTGCAGATTCAAGGGCTATTTCAGATGAAAAACTTTGACATGCACGTTTTGGTCATCTAAATTTTGGCAGTTTGCTGCATTTGCAGAAATCTGATATGGTTGCGTCTTTGCCCCCTCTTGAAGCACCTGTCAAACATGTTTGTGAAGGCTGTATTTTGGGTAAGATGGAGTGTTCTAAGTTTCCAAAGGATGGTTCAATTCGGGCCACACGCAGGTTGCAGCTTGTGCATAGTGATTTTGTGGGCCCATGCAAACTCCGTCCTTGGGCAATTACCTTTACTTCGTGATTTTCATTGATGATTACTCCAGGCATGCATGGGTATTTCTGCTTAAAGCGAAGTCCGAAGTTTTTATGTGCTTCAAACAATTTCTGGCTATGGCTGAAAATGTCTCGAAATGTACTATGGGCACCCTCCGTTCTGATTGAGGGGGGGAGTATATGTCTCATGAATTCAATGAATTTCTCGCTAGTCGTGGGATAAAACACCAATGTACAATGCCTTATACACCTCAACAAAATGGTGTTGCTGAGAGGAAAAACAAGTCACTTACGAAAATGGCACGATGTATGGTCTAAAGTCAAGCTTTGCCGCATTCTTTTTGGCTTGAGGCCATCATATGTGCCACTTATGTACTCAACAGGTATCCTACAAAAGCTTTGCAGTCTATTACTCCATAGAAGCATGGCATGATAGAAAGACTTCTATTGAGCACATGCGTGTTTTTGGCTGTTTGGCATATGCTTTGGTGCCACAAACACAACACAGAAAATTGGATGATAAGGCTGTCAAATGTATTTTTCTTCGTTATAGTGCTGAAAGCAAAGGTTACAGGCTGTATCATCTGCAAACAAAACATATTCTGGTTTCACGGGATGTAGTGTTTGTAGAAGATTCTGTTCAGACCTTGCTGTCATGTACTAGAGACTGTAATGTAAGCTCATATGACATTTATGACATTTTGTTGCCTCTTCTCAGTGGTGGAAATACGAATGTAAGTTCAAATGAGGAAAATGTACAGCCTATACGGGTTTCTAAAAATGTTACAGATCAGCCTATTACTGATGCAGATGTACATGATATACTTGATGAGGAAAGGGCTGAAAATGAGCAGGCTAGAGGTATGCCAAAATGGCTGGTGCACACTTTGCGTGACAGTAAATTGGATGCACCTTTGTCTAGTTGTACTCGTTTAGGCCCTCGCCATGCATCTTATGCATCAGATTGTTATGCTTTGGCTGTGTCTAGCTTAGATGATGTCGAAGGGGGGATCATTGTCGCCAGACTTACATGCTTTTTCGGACTCAGATTGGGGTGGTTGTTTTGACACGCGAGTGTCCACAAGTGGTTTTTGTTTCATGCTTGGCAATTCATGTATATCATGGTTGAGCAAGTGTTACCATATACATGTGGTAGTGATGTGTGTGAACACACTAGGACCCCCGGGGCATTTTTTCCCTCTTTAGGAGGTTTTTCCCCCCGAGCATTGTATATACGCCCATCACTCTAGGGCTATCTATCTTTCCATTGCATACTACGAAACACACTCTCTATTGTGTGCCTTGAGCTTCCTTCGTCTTCTCCAAGTTGTGTGCGTTTCTTTGCAACCCTATTTCCAACAATTGGTATCAGAGCAGGTTGCGTCTGCTCATATTTTTGATTCGGACTCATGTCGGCCTTTGTTTCCATTACAGGCAGTGCTGCACAGGCTATTTTGTCATTTTGTGCAAAATTTCTGTCAGTGCCATTTTCTGCATAACCGGTGCCTCATAGTCTTCTACGGTTCGTGCTATATAGCACCTGTTGTTCCCGCTCCGTTTCTCTTATTTTTGGGCAGTTTTCACATCAGGTGCAGCATTTGGCATGGCTGACAACAACAACACAGATGTGTTCAAGATGTTTGCTATTGAGGACAGGTTGGATGGGGACAATTACCCTATGTGGGCTTACATGATGCAACATGTTCTTGTGTCAAAGGGCGTCTAGAATATTGTGCAGGGCATTGATGTACGTCCTAGTTCAGAGGATGTAGGCGACGTTGAGGATGTTGCAGGTGTTGCTACAAGGATTGCTGCTGTTAGAGTTGTTTTGCCTACGGCAGAACAAGCTCGTTGGGATGTTAAGGATGCGCAGGCTCTTGCATTGATTGCGTTTTCTGTGAAGCGCACCATTGTTCCACACATCCGTTCAACAAAATAGACTTGGGATATTTTGGCTGGTCTTTATGCAAGTCGCAATGAGGCTAAAATTGCTTTGCTGCGTAAAGAGCTGGAGTCAAAGATTATGCATGAGGAAGATGATATGGACACTTTCCTTGCTAGTGTCAAGGATATCAATGAGCAACTCATTTCTGCAGGTGAAGTCATTTCAGATACTTCCCTTGTGCAGACTGCTCTTGATGCCTTACCAGATTCTTACCAGACTTTTGCTAGTACTTGGAGACTTATGACCCAAAGAAATCTAGAAGTTGTCAAGTTTGATGCATTATGTACATTGTTGTTGCAAGAGTCACTTTCCAGAAAAAACAGGACTAGACAGTGTGCAGTTGAACAGGCTTTTATTGCTTCTCAAAGCAAGGGTGGTAATAGCAATGCAGTCACTTCTTATGGTTCTGCTACGAGTGGCAAAACTTATGTTCCCAATGCTTCTGCTGGAAGCACCTCGTCTGGCAATTCTGGTGATAAGGGCAAAAAGAAGATGCGTTGCCATTATTGTAAAGCTAATGATCACTTGATCAAGTCGTGTCCTAAGTTGAAGGCCAAAGAGGCTAAGAAGAAAGATGGTGGTTCCACTGCAAATGCTGGTTCGACTACAAATTCAGCCAATGTTGAGTCTTCTGTGAAAGGAGACTATGATGCTGATGTCGATGCAGAATGGGATTTTAGTGCAGAGTGCACTTACAATCTTGCTGTCCATGATGCATGCTTGTCAGTTTCTGCAGATTCACATGTGTGGTATTTCGACAGTGGTGCTGCAAAGCACATTACCTCACATCGTGAATTGTTCACCTCTCTCGAGTCTATCCCTCATGGGAATTCAGTCACTTGTGCCAACAATGCCTCTTATTCCGTTCAGGGAGTTGGAAAGATTGTGCTTACTGCTGCAAATGGCAGTTCCTTCACACTTGTTAATGCACTTTATGTACCTGGGATCAAGAAGAATCTCTTGTCTGTATTCGCACTTGCTAGACTTGGACTTGTAGTCAAATTTGTGGATAATAGATGTACAGTTCATGATCTCAGTTTTGGTGATGAAATTGCTGCATCTGGCCTTTTGTGCTGTGGGTTTCAGAAGCTCACTTTGTATGACAAGTGTGGACAAAATTTTGCAAATGCTGTTGCAAATTCAAGGGCTATTTCAGATGCAAAACTTTGGCATGCACGTTTTGGTCATCTGAATTTTGGCAGTTTGCTGCGTTTGCAGAAATGTGATATGTTGCTTCTTTGCCGCCTCTTGAAGCACCTATCAAACATGTTTGTGAAGGCTGTATTTTGGGTAAGATGCAGCATTCTAAGTTTCCAAAGGATGGTTTAGTTCGGGCTACATGCAGGTTGTAGCTTTTAAATTGTGATGTTTGTGGGCCCATGCAAACTCCGTCCTTGGGCAATTACCTTTACTTTGTGACTTTCATTGATGATTACTCCAAGCATGCATGGGTATTTCCGTTTAAAGCGAAGTCCAAAGTTTTTATGTGCTTCAAACATTTTCTGGCTATGGCTGAAAATGTCTCAAAATGTACTATGGGCACCCTCCGTTCTGATCGAGGGGGGGAGTATATGTCTCATGAATTCAATGCATTTCTGGCTAGTCATGGGATAAAACACCAATGTACAGTGCCTTATAAACCTCAGCAAAATGGTGTTGCTGAGAGGAAAAACAGGTCACTGACAGAAATGGTACGATGTATGGTCAAAAGTCAAGCTTTGCCGCATTCTTTTTGGCTTGAGGCCATCATATGTGCCACTTATGTACTCAACAGGTGTCCTACAAAAGCTTTGCAATCTATTACTCCATATGAAGCATGACATGATAGAAAGCCTTCTATTGAGCACATGCTTGTTTTTGGCTATTTGGCATATGCTTTGGTGCCACAAGTGCAGCACAGAAAATTGGATGATAAGGCTGTCAAATGTATTTTTCTTGGTTATAGTGCTGAAAGCAAAGGTTACAGGTTGTATCATCCGTAAACAAAACGTATTCTGTTTCATGAGATGTAGTGTTTGTGAAAGATTCTGTTCAGCCCTTGCTGTCATGTATTAGAGATAGTAATGTAAGCTCGCAGGGGACATTTATGACACTTTGTTGCCTCTTTTCAGTGGTGGAAATACGAATGTAATTTCCAATGAGGCAAATGTACAGCCTATGGGAGTTTCTCAAAATGTTACAGATCAGCCTATTACTGATGCAGATGTACATGATGTACTTGATGAGGAAAGGGTTGAAAATGAGCAGGCTAGAGGTATGCCAAAATGGCTGGTGCACACTTTGCGTGACAGTAAATTGGATGCACCTTTGTCTAATCGTACTCGTTTAGGCCCTCGCCATGCATCTTATGCATCAGATTGTTATGCTTTGGCTGTGTCTAGCTTAGATGATGTCGAAGAGCCTCTGTCTTTTGATGAAGCACGGAATTCAAAAATTGGATGGCTACCATGCAATCAGAATATGATGCACTTATAGAAAATGACACATGGAATTTATGTGATTTGCCTGCTGGAAAAAATGCCATTGGCACGAAGTGAGTTTACAAGTTGAAACGCAAGCCGGATGGTGAGATTGATCGCCATAAGGCTCGACTTGTTGCAATGCACAACAAAAAGGCATAGACTATAAAGAGTATTTTAATCCCACTTGTTGTATGAGTACTGTGCGTTTTCTATGTGCATTGGCAGCTCATTTGGTTGGGATGTACATCAATCGTACATTGTTACTCCTTTCTTGAATGGTGACATATTTGAGGAAGTTTATGTAATGCAGCCTCGCGATTTTGTCATAAAAGGACAAGAGGACAAAGTGTGCAGATGTAAGAAGGATTTGTATGGGTTGAAGAAATCTCCTCGTGCTTGGTATGAGAAAGCTGACACTCATTTGGTTAAATGAGGCTTTCGTAAGAGTCACAGAAAGCACATTGTATGTAAAGCGTGAGGGTGATGTACTTCTCATTGTGGTTCTTTATGTCGATGATTTGCTGATCACTAGACCAAATGAGAGACATATTTCTGAATTTAAGGCTGATTTGAATGCTACTTTCAAGATGAAAGATTTGGGGTTGTTGCATCATTAGTTGGGTATACAGTTTAAGCAATGTGATGGTGGTATTGCCTTGTGTCACAAAAGTTACATAGAGACATTGCTATGTAAGTTTGGATTTGAGGATTGCAAAGCTATTGCCACTCCCATGGAAACAAGTTTGAAGTTGAGTCTACATGATGCTGGCGATCCTGCTGATGTCACTCTTTATCAAACTGCTGTTTGCTGCCTCATTTATGTATGCAACACGAGGCCGGATATTCAGTTTGAAGTCTGTAGATTTATGCATAGCCCAGGGTCTAAGCATTGCCAGGTTGTCAAGAGGATTTTCCGCTACCTTAGTGGCACTTTACATCTTGGCTTGTTTTATCCCAAGGGGGGATCATTTCCGCCAGACTTACATGCTTTTTCGGACTCAGATTGGGTTGGTTGTTTTGACACGCGAGTGTCCACAAGTGGTTTTTGTTTCATGCTTGGTAGTTCATGTATATCATGGTTGATCAAGAAGCAACCTACTATGGCCAGTTCGAGTTGTGAGGCTGAGTACAAGGTAGTCTTCACAGCTACGGTTGAGTGTGTATGGCTTAGACGCCTTATGGATGATTTGGGTGTTGGACAGGACACTGCCAACACTATCTACACTGACAGTCAGAGCGCATTGGCAGCTACGAGGAATTCAATTTTTCATGCTCGCACAAAGCACATTGAGGTGCATTACCACTATGTTAGGGAGAGGCTCCCAGCAGGAGAGATTATCTTGGCTTATGTGCCAACACAGGACAACCTTGCAGACCTTTTCACAAAGGCATTGTCTCGTGAGAAGCTTGAAGCTTTTCGCAAAGCTTTGGGCTTACTTCCCTTTGTGGACTGATCATGTCCTCAGGGCATGGCACTTCCCTTTACTCATGTGCCAGCTCTCGTTCACCGCATCACTCCAGGGGGGATTTGTTACCATATAAATGTGGTAGTGATGTGTGTGAACACACCAGGACCGCCGGGGCATTTTTCCCTCTTTAGGAGGGTTTTTCCCCCGAGCATTGTATATACGCCCATCACTCTAGGGCTATCTATCTTTCCATTGCATACTAAGAAACACACTCTCTATTGTGTGCCTTGAGCTTCCTTCGTCTTCTCCAAGCTGTGTGCGTTTCTCTGCAACCCTATTTCCAACAGCAAGAAGCAACCTACTGTGGCCAGTTCGAGTTGTGAGCTGAGTACAGGGAAGTCTTCACAGCTTTGGTTGAGTGTGTATGGCTCAGATGCCTGATGGCTGATTTGGGTGTTGGACAGGACACTGCCAACACTATCTACACTGACAGTGAGAGCGCATTGGCTGTTGCAAGGAACCCAATTTCTCATGCTCGCACAAAGCACATTGAGGTGCATTACCACTATGTCAGGGAGAGGCTCCCAGCAGGAGAGATTATCTTGGCTTATGTGCCAACATAGGACAACCTTGCAGATATTTTCACAAAGGCATTGTCTCGTGAAAAGCTTGAAGCTTTTTGCAAAGCTTTGGGCTTACTCCCCTTTGTGGACTGATCATGTCCTTAGGGCATGGCACTTCCCTTTACTCATGTGCCAGCTCTCGTTCACCGCATCACTCCAGGGGGGATTTGTTACCATATACATGTGGTAGTGATGTGTGTTAACACACTAGGACCGCCGAGGCATTTTTTCCCTCTTTAGGAGGTTTTTTCCCCCGAGCATTGTATATACGCCTATCACTCTAGGGCTATCTATCTTTCCATTGCATACTAAGAAACACACTCTCTATTGTGTGCCTTGAGCTTTCTTCGTCTTCTCCAAGCTGTGTGCGGTTCTCTGCAACCCTAATTCCAACATTGACCACATTTGACATGTTCGGGCCGTTAATTAATTGTGGAAAAAAGGCGTAAGTCGTCAAGAAAACAAAAGGTCGTGGTAGCAAGTACTGACAAAATCGTTGACAAGAATTGACAAGCAAATATTACACTAGTCATCACTAGCTCTACTTCCGAGAATTTTCTTTCTGCTACCAACTTCACTCGGCTTGCACAATACACTGACCTCATATAATGACTGCCCTTCCCCTTTTGCAATAGCATGGCTCCAATGGCATCATCCCCTACTGATTGATTTACATAAAACACTTGCTCCCAATCAGGAGCCTGCATGGCTGACAACCCCCCTAACATCTCTTTCACCTCTTGAAACACTTCTTCACATTTGTCATCCCATTGGAATGGATCATGCTTTTCCACTTGTTGTAATGGATAAAGAAGTTGCAAAGACAATGGAATAAACTGCACCATGTACTTCACTTTGTGTATAAAGGTTGCCAATTGTTTTGTACTCGTAGCTAATGGAAGAAGAATAATAGACTTAACCTTGTCTGGATCAGCCTCAATGCCATTTTCTGACACCATGTGGCCCAATAACTTCACCCTTGGCTGTGCTAGATGACATTTCTTTGGATTTAGTTGTCCTCCACATTCATCATATCGAGCCAATACCATATGCAGCTTCTCATGGTGTTTAGCCCTATTGCTGTAGACACAAAAGTCTTCCATTTAAGCTTTAACACAACTACCAATGAATGGTGCCAATACCCAATTTGATCTCTCTTGATAGAAAGATGGTCCATTTGACAACCCAAATGGCAATACCGTGTAGCAATAACAGCCCCATGGCGTAATGAAAGTTATATTTGTTCGGTCTTTAAGAGCAATCCTCAATTGAAAATAGCCTGAAAAACCATCACACACATTGTACCTCTCATAACTTGCCACTGAATCCAAGATCTGATTGATGAATGGAAGAGGGTATGGGTTCTTCTTAGTGGCTGCATTTAAGGGTTTAAAATCTACACAAATCCTCCACTTTCCATCCTTCTTTGGACTGACTACTACTGGACTCACCCATTCTGTGGTCTCCACTGGGACTATGCCCTCCTGCCTTCAATAACTTGTCCACCTCTTCCCGCAAGGCTTCCATTTTCTCTTGACCCATCCCTCTTAGCCTTTGCCGCACTGGCTTAGCACCTTCTTTCAGCTTTATATGCATCTCTTCTCCTTTGAACCCTCTAATCTCTTCATATGAGGTAACGAAAAAATCAGGAAAACTAGCCAGCATGTGTAAATATATCTCCTTCTCCATAGCTGAGAGGTCTCCACTGATCATTTGTGTCATCAATTTTTGCTTCTTTGACAATTCAACCTTTTTTTGCATCAGCCCTTCAATCACTTCATAAGGTCCTTCGCTTTCATCTTCAATCTCATTTGCAAATGCGACTAAACCAGACTCATGGGTTTCTTTGTCCATCAAAAGAAATGCAACATCAACATCCTCATCACTACTGGTAGTACTATCACTGTCCTCATCAGTCATTGTGGAATAGTCTTCATCACTAGACTCATCCTCATCTTCATAAAGCTCTTCCAATACTTTTCTTGTGTCCATATTATATAGCTTCTTGGCACGTGTCTTTCCATAGAGGCTAATCGTACCACGTCTCCAATCTTGAACAACTCCCACTGCACGTAACCATGGTCTGCTCATGGGTTTCTTTGTCCATCAAAAGAAATAAAACATCAACATCCTCATCACTACTGGTAGTACTATCATTGTCCTCATCAGTCATTGTGGAATAGTCTTCATCACTAGGCTCATCCTCATCTTCATAAATCTCTTCCAATACTTTTCTTGTGTCCATATTATATATCTTCTTGGCACCTGTCTTTCCATAGAGGCTAATCGTACCATGTCTCCAATCTTGAACAACTCCCAGTACACGTAACCATGGTCTACCCAGTATAATAGGATATGCTCCCAACCCTGCTGGCATCACATGAAAATCAACCGCTGCCTTTGCATCATACGCCTCCACTTCTAAGCTCTTTACAACACCCAAACATTTTACTTTTTGATGGTTTGCCAATCTGATATGAAAACCTGACACCCTAGTCCACTGTAAGGCCCATCTTCTCAACGCATGAGTGTGTTATGACACATATTTGGGCTCCGCCATCAACATAACCTTGTCCTAGATTTTTTCTTTTGTGCCACACATCTACTATTGGGCAAATGTATGGTAGCTCATCCATCGCTAACACCTTCACTAAATATCTCTCTGGTTCTTTCTCCATTGGGTTAACCATCCTCTTCCACTGTCTCTTTAGCTTAGGCACCATCTCTATAAGCTGCCCAAAAGTAACATCTGCCTTCCTGCTTGTCAGATCCTCCTTCTAGTCATAGCTTAATTGCCCATCCTCTAGTGGAAAATATGAAACATGAAACTTTCAACGAGTCCTCCTTTTCCTCTTGGCCTTGACATCCTCGCCTTCATGGCTCTTTCCCTTCTTCTTACTAGGACCTGGGGCACTTCTTCCTTCCTTGTCCTCTCTGGCCCTCTTCCCAATAGGCATCACTAATGTATCCTCCAGCTTTGCTGCCTTCTCCAAGGTGACCACACTTATCACTTTTGTCTTTCCCTTTTCCTCTTGGGTTAATGCATTGGTTCCTTCTTCTCCCTTAATTTCAATGCCATAATCATTTGACCTAATTAGCACCTATCTTGGCAATCCTTGGTGGCTTATCACATTGCGGGCTGATGTGTCCCAACTCTCCACAATTATAACATGTGGGCGTCTGCCTCCAGAACCTACCATTGCTTTGTCCAACACCATTCCTGGGTTTTTCTTCACCTCCTGGCTGATTTGCAAACCTCCCTCGACCTCGATTATTCCCACTTGACCTAACATGTTTAGGCTGAGATTCTTCATTAAATCTACCACTTGCCTCATGTCTTGCCTTAGCCCATCATCTTGCATTGTTGTAGTGCTGCTGGCATAACTTGAGGAGTAATAGAAACCACTGGTTCATGATGAACCCCTGGCATGCGACCTTGCAAAGAATCCATAGGCTGAAATTCAGACCTCCTGGGTGAAGACTCTACTCCTAGCTGACTCATTCTTCTCAAGCTTCCACTCTTTGTTCCTTGCTACCTCTAGGGCATCTTCATATGTTCTAGGTTTCTTTAGCTCCACTCTCCAACCTATATTCTCTCAAAGACTAGCCAAGAACCTGTCCTTCTTCATCATGTCAGGTGGGGGTACTTGTGGTGCTAAGGCCTTGCACATCCACTCCCATGTCAATGAAAACTTATGTATGTACGCATCTACTGGCTCACCTTCCTTTTGCACCAAACCTTGTACTTCTTGCCACACTTTGTCAGGATCTTCTATCTTCACAAACTCCACTTCCAATCCATGCCTTAGATTGTCCCAACTCAATCTTACAGGTGGATCAGCCACACGCAACTCCTCTTCAAATGCTTTGGACAAAACTCATGTATCACTCTTCAAACAAATATGGAGAATATGTAACATATGTGCCGGGTCATGAATCTGGTTGCTAATGCAGGCAACGTCCATCTTTTCCAAAAAGTCCTCCACATCTTCATCACTTCTTCCATGTAATTTCGGATAAGAGAAAGCCATGGCTACCCAAGTTACGATGCTTTGAGAACCCCTTTGAACACAGGTACAAGAACCCAAAACTGTTTACTGACTCAGTCCCCAGAAAACTTCAATAGAGCTAATCTTTAGATAAGGACAAACACATGCACATCAAATGAGTTTTCATACTTAATCATCGGAATTACAACAGGCAAAGGGCATTCCAGTATCTCTCTTAATCTTATGGCCCGAGCATAAAGACTATGCACTGCTGGAAAAAAATCTTCCTGGACACATGAGCATTTATTTGGATTCTTTGTGTTAAATGAAAAGGAGCAAATTGAGGTCCGTTTTGATCATCCATTAAAGCCAACCATACAGCTCCCAAGAAGGCACATCTAACTTATCCTCTGATTTTGACAGAATTTCAGCAGCATAACAGCATAAATGGCTCAAGAGACCAAAAAACCAGCCATCACAACTTGGAAAAATTTTGGCAGAGTTTCCCCAGAAGTAGAGCATTAAGAACCCAAAATATAGACTGTATATGTATGCATAACTTGCCAACAATAGAACCCGAGCATCAAGTAGGAATCACTAGTACATAGCCTATGGAGAGGTCACGAAAAGGGTGCTCCAGCCACCTGTATCACCGAAAGGATCTCACATTTGAGAATCCCCCAGCTCAATAAAACCTCCCTCTATCAACCCTCTCATGAAAGCTTATGCAAATCTTGTATAGTCAAGTCTCAGAAATGACTATCTTTTAGACCAAGTCTCAGAAATGGTTGGGACTGCCAAAAAAACCAAGTATGGATCCACGAAGGCGTACAATGGCAGTATCCACAAGTAACGTACAATACAAGACAATGCGCTCAAACAGATGCCAAATGATGCATACCCACGACAACTACAAGTGACTTCCACTTGCCAGTATCTCACTCTACACCAGCTACCAGTACCTGTGTGAATCACCTACCACACATCATTCTACCTCTATAAAATTTCCTTCTAGATTTGCAACCTCTTCCTCCATAGCTACAACATCTCCTTCTAAACTTGCAACCTCTTCCTCCATAGCTACAACATATCCTTGTAAACCTGCAACCTATTTCTCCATAGCTCCAATATCTTCTCTTCTAGCTACAACATCTCCTTCTAGGTCTGCAACCTTTCTCCATAGCTCCAACATTTCCTTCTAGATCTGCAACCTCTTTCTCCATAGCTCCAACATATTCTCTTCTATATTTTTAACCTCTTTCTTCATAGCTCCAACATCTTATTCTAGATCTACAACTTCTATCTCCATAGATCCAACTTCTAGGTGCCCAGTCCACTTTCGCTCTCTTCCCAAGCTTGCATCTCTCTTTCAAGTTCCATAACCTCTTTCTTGATGTGCAACATCAACTTTCCTACTCTAGCTCTGTATCTGCTTTTAAAAACCTTTTCATGGTTGATGTAATATCTCCTTCCTTTCTATGTGTGTGTGTGTGTGTGTGTGTGTGTGTGTGTGTGTGAGAGAGAGAGAGAGAGAGAGAGAGAGAGAGAGAGAGAGAGAGAGAGATAACTTTGCACTATGCAAGTAATTTCTAGCAGGAGTGTACTTTCTCATAGCTACCTGGCAAAGGATTACAATGGAGTCGAGATCTACTATACATGGTGCCAATGTAGCAGAATGCAAGGGGTGTATGTAAGGCTTATGAAGGGTCACAAATTTTCAATGTTGGCAAAGGATCCTGAGGTAAGTGCCAGTTCCTGCAAATCATGTGTGGTTAGTGTATTTTTTCCATGAATGACTTATTGGAGTTCTTTTTCTTTGAAATCAAAAGATTCTTTATTAATCATTTCTTGTTTTAGCAAATTCTCCTATATTCAAAAACATTGAAAATTGGTACTAGTGCACCCAAGATATTTATTTGTAAGATGCTAGTGAATGGTTGGAAAACTTGACTCCAATGCATTTCAATAATGCAGGCCACAATATGGATTGATCTAAATTCAACAACGTTTAAATACTTGCTCTTGGAAGAGGTAAAGTTTTGAATGTTTTATATTCCAATCAAATCCGGCTATGGATTTAAGAAACTCACATTGTGTTTAGCTTCTAATATTGTAGATCTATGTGTTCATGTTTTATCTGCAAAAGGTGTATCACAAAAGTTAACAACATGGAGTTTCATGCTAGAAATATTTGAATAGTCAAGCCCTAGGGAGATATAATCAGTCACTTTGTGTCTCGATTTAAATGAAGAACCAACCAAGCCAAGATGAACATTTGAGTGTGGAACCAAATCTCAACAACCAAGAATCGGCTGAAAGTGTCTGGTAAACTTATAGCTACAAAGAAAGGTGTTGCAAATGGAAGGCAAGACAAAGGGCCCAGAAAGCAGAGCAATAGATTGGTAGTGTGTGTGTGTGTGTGTGTGTGTGTGTGTGTGTGTGTGTGTGTGAGAGAGAGAGAGAGAGAGAGAGAGAGAGAGAGAGAGAGAGAGCCTAGCTTTGTTCTCATATATGGAACAGTTAAGTACAAAACTCATATGCTAAGCCAGTGGGCTCATGTAATTGATTAATGCAATACAATCTTTACCATCTTATTGTGTCATCTCTTTACTTGCTGTGAACTTTGTCATTGTTTTGAAGTTACTTTATGTTGTCATTCAGGCTAATTATGTGCACTTGTCCTGAAATACTATTGTTTCCCTCGTTTTTTAGGCCCCAAAAAAATTTGTGTCAAGAACCAGGTTAACCAGGAATGTTTGTAGTTGACACATTCTTGTACATAATTGGATATCAATAGTGGTTGGTGAAAGGATGATCACAAGGCACCATAAAACAAAGGAAAGCTCATTATTTGTATTTCTAAATAAAGGGCATCTAAATCTAAAATGTAAACATGAAACATATAGTTGCTAATAGTACATCGGCCTTTATAAAAATTAGGAAGAGAATGGGATATAGGAGGGCCTCTTATTTGGAGGTACTTAAAAACTTAATGAATCTTCGACCAAATGCTAGAATGGTGGGGTAAGTGGTGGACACAACATATGCACAAAAGTTCCTTGGATCAAGTTAGTGGCTTAGACCACACAGGTCATGGTAGCTTTTGATAATATGGCCATAACTTATGTATACAATATGAAATATTCATGGAAGTATAGTTTTAATATGCTAAAAACATGATAAGACTTATATTTGATTTCAAAGGATCGAAAAAAAAGGATTTAAAACAAAATAAAAGGTTATGCAATAAGTTGCAATTTATTGTTGAGTTTAAATCAGTATTGAATTTCATCGATCTTTATTGAGATATCGTAGAAGCTTCACAACTATACTACATACCTAAAATTCTTGCAATTTGATTAATTATTATGTTAATATGGACATGGAAATGCATTATGAAGCTTGATTTGCTTTGCGATATGGTATCTACATACCAAGTTTCACCAATAATAGAGCATTTGGTGTGGCATAAGCATGTTCATAGAAGAATCTACCTTGTGAGGGAAGCTCTCAAGATAAACACTCTACATATAAAAACTTGCCAAGGTCCACATGGATAGCTTCAAAGCCGCATGTAAAAGATTCCATTGACTCCCACTCTGCAAAGTTAGATGGAAAAATATATGAAAGAAAAACACACCAAATTATGCACATATTGAAGCAACCTTAGAGGCAAAAGCATAAATGGTACAATCCAAAATGTTTAAATAGAAGCAGAACATGTACAATTTGCAAGAAACCTAGGTTGAGGCAAAGACATATCAAGCACTAACATAGAAGTTATATACACATATTGTACCTTTCTTAGACAGTGCCATCTTGAGTTTTCTTGAAACCCATGATCTTCCTCTTCCAATGATATGTCTGAGAAGCCATATGTTTGCTTGGTACCTTCTGTAAACTGCATGAACTTAGCTGCATTTTCACCCACATAAATAATTTGTAATCATGATAGCAAGCAAATCAAAACTATTGTCTTGCACATTGCTGCAACTTATTGAATCAATAAAACTCCCATGTTGACAACCACCTAAAGAAGACATGAAAGCAATG
The DNA here is from genome assembly GCF_014529385.1 of Adiantum capillus-veneris. Lineage (NCBI taxonomy): Eukaryota > Viridiplantae > Streptophyta > Polypodiopsida > Polypodiales > Pteridaceae > Adiantum > Adiantum capillus-veneris. Next base: position 56,304,042 of record NC_140932.1, read on the forward strand.
CAACACATGATGTGACAAAAATGAAGATTAGTTCATATACACGGTTTTTATTAGTGTGGCATAACAAGAAATGCTAAGATAGACAATGACACTGCTACAAGTCTCTCATGCAAGATGAAAACAAAAACCAATATGGTGAGTGAGCAAAGATACAAGAACATTGGAAATAGGAATGAAGCTCATTATCCTTACCAACATATATGTTGAAGAAGCCTAATAATCTTACCCAACAATGCTCCTATGCCAAATCTCCAAAATGATGTGAAAGAGTGAGGGGAGATCATTTTGGATCTAGATAAGGAAGAAGGACTGAGGAAGGTGTTGATGAAGATACGCAACAAGCAAATAGTGCTTCAGATTTATCCTTTCTGTAGAGGTTTGAAGGTGAGGTTGAGTGATTAACCTAACCTTCATACTTAGATGAGGAAGAATGAGAGATACCCCTCCTCGGGGATCTATGCACAAAATATACAATTTACACCTTTATACAATTTTCAATATACACCAAAGTTGCGGAATTGTTTGCATAGTGGGAGGAGTTCTCAGTGCTTGACCAAGCATGGAGTTTAGGCCATGAGCCGGACTGCATCCAGAGGTACCTATCGACTAGTGCTACCCCTGAATGTGTGTTATGAATAAAAGCGTACTCAAGAAAAATATAACATTGTGGAGGGTGAATATATGTGTACAACACATTGCGGGAAGAGAGAGAGAGAGAGAGAGAGAGAGAGAGAGAGAGAGAGAGAGAGAGAGAGAGAGAGAGAGAATATAGTAGAGGGTGAAATAGAGTGCACAGAGACATGAGAAAATGACAACAGAGAATCTTTAAATGCCCCATCTAAATGAAACAGACAACCATGTATTAATGCAATGAAAAAATCTAGGTATACCATAACATCAAAAAGTTTATGACAAAATGACTAGCAGAGCTCCGAACCCTGCATAGGGATCAACTGGTCCACCCTCCACATGCGCTCTACTATGGACAAAGATAATTTCACTTCGTTGAGAGAGAACACCTCCAACCTACCTGAGCCAGACATAAGATGATTTCGCTTTGCCTCCCTCCATGAATCCGAGCTCTGAAAGGATCCCAAGTACCAGTAGGTGATAGGGTATTAACACCAACCATACCAGTTTAGGCGCAATGCCTCTTTGATGCCCAACACCGAGTGTTTAGGCAAAGCCAAGGCAAAATCCCCGATGCGTTAGCCGTGTAGGTCATTCAACCCCCGACGCACTAATTGTGTAGATGAGCCTAACAAAAAGAAGAAGACCTAGGCAACACACCCGATCTAGCAAAGCCCCAGGTCAATGACCCTTTAGTTTAAGGCTAAGCAATATAGGTGATTCTAGTCTTGTAGCGATGCTACCATGAGAAACATAACACATGAGTCCAATCACAATAGCAGTTCTCATATGCACAAACAATCTTTTCCAAGCAGTTAGATTGTACATGGTCTCTATCCTTACACATCTACCATTAACCATCTAAATCACTTCATGATCCAATCCCAAAACCATAAACCATAATCCAATCACATCACACGAGTGAGCACTCTACCCAACTTGGATGAGACACGACGAATCTTGCATAACCACTTTAGAACAAAACATGGCTGTAAAAATTTTGGCAGCATAACCATATCCAAAAAAACCCATGAGCCACACCGGCTTCCACCATAAAAATCATAACCATAACCCATGAGGGAATCTCAGCTCTTAACCATAAATCATAATTACACTGAACCAGCTCCCACACTTGGAGTTTGAAATATCCTCTGCAATCAATCGAAGACCACACACATATGAGCCTTAAGATATGATTCTTTTATGCATAAAAAGAGTCCAACCAGCAACTAATCATAAAAGTATAATTTTGACAACATCCAACCATGCAACGTTGATGCATCACGTCTGCACTTCACTTCCCTAGCACATAGAGCTAGTTTTGACTTAGGAAGGTGGAAAGCAATCATAACCATGCATGTGAGGCATCCACACAAATCCTTGAGTTTCCATACATCATATGATAACATTCCATCACCATAAACATGATGCAAAACAGCTCCGACCTTTAAGTCAACCATAAACCATAACTTCACACATCTGCAAAAAACAACTTTTGAGTGCATAACATACAAATGAAAGTTTCTTACCTCAAACCAATTCATCAAGCTCAGATCCATAATATAGATTAGCACTCTATCACATCACTTCACCCATATGGTACTCACACAACAAACGGTAACCCAAAACGAAAGCCACTTTAATCATATCTGCCTATGCGGTTCGGGATGTCTAACCATACACTCTCACATAAGTTTATGGCCATCTAATAGCCAAAATAAACTCACCAAAACAAACCATAAATCATACATAAACGGTTCAGTCAAGTCACGACGTCATATGGTACTCCCCCTACACGTGTAGGTAAAATTGATTATGGAACGATTAATAACTCGCATTCGGCGAGGTGATAACAGAGACCTGCATTCATTTATCATCAAGATTCATCAAGTTTTTCAATTGGTTAAGTGGGTTTGCCCATCCGGTGAATCTATATAGTGGATCTCCAAGGAGCCTGGAGTCAAAACATTTGGTTGTGCAGTGGGTAGCAAGTTGTTTTTTGACCATATCTCTTAGCTCATGCATGATTTTCACATGACACTCAAGAGAGAAAATGTTTAAATGATGTGTTTTATCTCTGGTATAAAGGGTTCGGACTGATTCATAACGATTTGTGAGTTATGATCAAAACAGTGTTTCTATCGTCTCTATGATGTGAAACGAAAAGCGCTTTTTATGCACGCACGTGATCATAAACACATCATGTTCATAAATCAACGTGTTAAACATGATGAAATAATCATGGGACAACTTCATACGTACTCGGTTAATCCATACATGCACTCGTATACGAAAAAACATTCACCAAGAGGGTGACTACTCAAAAAAATGACATAGACAGAGAGATGATGATGGCTATGGAGTTTGGAGCTTCTCATCGTGCTTTAGAATCAATTAGGGGTTGTCGAAAAGATTCTTTCTTTGCCGAAAGAGAGCGGTGATAAGAGCTATGTAGAGGTATCCACCACGAGAGCTTCCGGAGAGCACGTACACAGTGAAACGAGAGAGAAGATAGTAAGCAAGTAGAGATAGAATATCCTGAGCGAGAGCGAGAGAGAGAGAGAGAGAGAGAGAGAGAGAGAGAGAGAGAGAGAGAGAGAGAGAGAGGAGCTTATGGAGATGGTGATGATGAGCTTGCACTCCGTATAATAGATACGTATAGCCTTGCGGTAGTAGACGCAATAGACGGCACTGAAAATTGAGCACTAACTAGCAATTTATAGGCACTATAGTTGGCTAGAGTGAGTCCCAAGGCAAAAACTAGCGCTAGATTTTGGGCTAGGAATAGCTCTAGCTTTTTGTGCACTTTGCTAAAAACATGCCTTTACTTTTGGTGGTCAACTTTTCCACTTACCATTCAATTTTTACAGCAAAATTGGCCAATTAAACAGTATTCGGCCAACTAATGGAACCTTAGCTAGACTATGCCACACCGTAATGTCCCGACATAATTATGACTTTCTCGTACTGCCCCGACATATTTACGGTCCAGCTTTTTATAAAAATAATTCTCGTAAAAATCCCATTTGGTCCCGTTTTTGCTCCCGGTGATCATTTTTAAATCCGACGGAGACTAAAATTAATATTTATATGTTTAGGTTATCATAAAAAGCACATTGCTTTTCAAAAACGTCGAAAAGCACAAAAAGCTAAAAATAGCGTAAAAAGAAAAGAAAAAAACAATTTTTTAAAAATATGAACCACGGGTTCTTCTCGTCCACTGGAATAAGAAAGCGGACTCGCTTTTTACTAAAAAGCACTAAAAATCATGAAAAGCAAAAAATAGCGTGAAAAACACTCAAAAAGAAGATTTTTACAAAATTGAACCATAGCTTTCTGGAACACGTAGATTAAGGATCCGACGTTGCTTTTTGCAAAAAAGCACTTAAAAGCATAAAAAACATGAAAAAGCTAAAAATAGCGGTTTTTCCAAAACTGAAGCAAACGTCAGTCTAACCTACTGAAACATGGAAACGGCCTTGCTTTTTACTTTAGAACCTTTCAATACTGTCAATCAAGCATCTTAAGTCAAAATTTGGCAAAGCATATATTGAAAGCTATTTTTCTTATTTTCAAAAGAGACCCAAAAATTGGGGATCTTACAAAGAAAGACCAAAGAAGGAATTGATGAAGATACTCCAGAAGCAATCGTGTCGCAGATCTCCAGTTTTCCATATGTGAAGGTGAGATTGAGTGATCAATGGAGAAGGGAGGTGTTGATAAAGATATCGTAGAAGTATCCAATGTTATAGATCTACAGCTTTCTGTAGAGTGACGGTTAGGTTGAGTGATCAATGGAAAAGGGAGGTTTCAAACCTTTGTTGCAAGAGGTATTTGGAGGGAAAGTGGGCTTGAAGAAGGAGATGTAGGTATTATATCAAGAGGGGAGAGAGAGTAGATGTAGTAGCCTTAGAGATAGTAAAGAGGAGAGAGAGAGAGAGAGAGAGAGAGAGAGAGAGAGAGAGAGAGAGAGAGAGAGAGAGAGAGAGAATGTCATCAAGTTTTTTGAAAGACCCCTTTTTAGGGAGGGAGGAGGGGGGAGTCAATAGCCTCTAGAAAGAGAAAAAGTGAATTTTTACCCCAACTTTATGGAAAAAGGTTCAATTTTTTTTATTTTCTCATTTCATTTAATAAAGAAAAGACCCCTCCACCTCTAGGCCTATAAGTTTGACCACTCACTTTTGGAGCCTGCCACACCCACCATTTAAGTCCACATGACTGTCCCCCATTTGCTCATTCCTTAACCTCATTTTTAATCCATGGCAAATAAAGAGGCCACGACCCTAGGAGCAAAAACTATTAGTTTCATATCAACCAGTACATTAGAGTGTCAGAGGCATCAAAAGATTATGGAAATACTATAAAATCAAATAAATAGCAAGATTTGGTACCTTCAAAATATCAAAGGGCCAAAAGTTAGGGTTTTTTGGGTAAAAAGGGCCTTAAAGTGAAACTTGAAAATGTTTGTGTGCATAAAAGTCTAATTGTAATAAAAAAGTACTTAGGAGAAGTACGATATTTGATGTCAAGGGTAGAAGGATCATTCAAAGAAAGATTGAAGTAAAACTTGAGGGACAAGTGGATATTGAGGTTTTATTCAACATCAAAGCATCAGATCAAGAAAAACTAACACATATTCACCACAAGATTGCAACAAAGAGGGCTCCAAAAACAGTTGTGGTCAAAGTCGGAAAAAAGGAGCCATAAATTGAGAAATTGGGTTAACTTGGTATATTTAGATCTAAATTTGAACACATTCCACCAGTGTGCCAGGATTAGCTATAGGAAAATACGCCCAAAGTCTTGACCCAATCTATGACCCAACATGGATTGTGATCCATGTACCTATCTCAGAATTTTGAACCAAACCCTAGCCTAATGGACACACATACCACTTGTAGTATAACCCCAATTTTTTTAAGTCATTTGAAAACCAAAATCCTTGTGAGAATGCCAAAATTCTCTAAGTCTGCCAAAAATTTGCAAAATTTGACTTGATGGGAAAATTAAAGATCCAAATCACAAAAAATTTCTACCACAACATCCCTTGATCATGCTAAATCAGATGGTAATAAGATCACTCAAAAGTATGTTCCAATATGGATCGTGATCCATGTATCTCTAGCTCAATATTGACCTGAACCAATTTTTCTTAGTGACTATAGTTGTCTTAGACATATTGGTGAAGTTTGGTCAAATTTGGATCTCTTTTGCTTAAGTTATGCCCATTTTTCAATTTATGGTCAAGTTTGTGCTAAAGTGGATTTTTCGGCATTTTTTAGACCAACTTCGTGGCACTAAAAGGCTACATTTTGTTAGCAATATGACTCATCAACATGCACAGAAGGAATGGGGAGCTGCTCCATATGCAACATTGGATATCTTGTCAAATGAGAAGGCCCATATCACATATGAATAATTAGAGAAAATTCCAGCAAATATTTTCATCAAAAAGTTCCAAGCAGCAGACGAAACTAAAGTGAAGACAACCATCTTTCCTAGAGAGCTGTGGACACTCCATCAGAAGTCACAGGTGATGGATTGTGAAGATGCTTATAGTTAGATAGCTTCTTTCACTTACCACCTTGTGGCACTGATTTCTAGAGAGCGCATGAGATTATGGCAAGCATTCAGTATAATGGAGATGCAACTCTCATTGACAAGGATGGGGCTATGGTGCAAGTAAAGATCACAAGCGAGATAATATGTCAAGCACTTCACCTACTAGCTGGCAGTCACAATCTATTATTGAAGACCAAATTAATTGACAATGATATGGTTTTCATCAAGCAACAGGGCCACAAGTTGACATACAAGGACCTAATCTACTCAAAGGCAGCTTCAAAAATCAACAACAAAAAATGTGGTGGAAGGAACATGGGAGACAACCTCTCCAAAGCCATCTTCTCCACCTCCTGCCAATGTACCTGAAGCAAGACAAGGATCTACATTCTCTCTCTATCTCTCTCTCTCTCTCTCTCTCTCTCTCTCTCTCTCTCTCTCAGTATGGCATGCCTCATGATTGGAGTGCAAATTGGATCAAACCTTTGCACAAAGGAGGAGATGTAAACAATGTGAACAACTATCGCACTATAATGGTTGGTTCTTTGATGGCAAAGTTATTTGGATGTATCATGGAGATGAAGATAAGTGAATGGGCTGAAAAGAATGGCAAACGTGCGCTTGGCCAAGCAGGTTTTCGAAAGCATCATAGCACTATTGATCACCTTGTCACTCTTCGAGTTCTTATGGAAGCGTCTCGATTGAAAGGAAAAAAGTTGTATTGTTGCTTTGTGGATTTCAAGAAAGCTTTTGACATGGTACCGCGAGGAAATCTTTGGAGACGTATGCAAAGCCTTCAAGTGCCGAGAGAATTTATGCATGCAGTCTTTCGCATCTACCAAAAAGTGATTTGTCGATTACGTATGGGAGATGGAATTTCAGAATTTTTTGCAAGCACTATTGGTGTCAAACAAGGATGCCCACTTTCCCCAACCCTCTTTGGGCTACTCATTGATGAATTGGAATACATGGTTCTTGATTTTATGCAGCAAGAAGGCATAGAAGAGGTTAAGATTGGAAATGCGGTGATCATGCTTTTGCTTTATGCCGATGATGTAGTGCTCTTGGCACATACCTTAGAAGATGCACAAAAGCTTATGAGTGTCTTGGAACGCTTTTGCCTACATAGCGGGCTGATCGTGAATGGATCCAAAACCAAGGTTATGCTTGTAAAGACCCTCAATGACGAAAATCCATGCATTGTATACAACAATGAGAAACTTGAAGTGGTAGATCACTTCAAGTACCTTGGCCTTGAGGTTCCATCCAATCATAAATGGAAGGATTGTGCAATGCGTCGCTTGGAAGCCGGAAAGAGGGCTTATTATGCATTTGAGAACATGTGCAATGCAGGAGAGATCAAGTGTTGGGCTCTCAAAAAGTACCTCTTTGACACATTGGTGACACCGGTGCTTCTTTATGGAGTGGAGGTGTGGGGTGGAAGCATCGGGAAGTCTACTTGGAAAGAGTTTGAGAATGTCCAAAAGCGTTTTCTCACCAACTTTCTCCAAGTCAAGACACAAACACCCTACATGCTCTTACTTCTTGAGTCCGGATCGCTTCCCATTGAGGTCTTGGGCATGGAAAGGGTTGTGGAGTACATGCGTAAGACACAACGTAGCCCTTTGCATCGACTTCCTAGAATCGCATATGAAGCAAGTCAAAAGGTTCAAAAGACATGCAAGAGCAAAATACTAAGTTCGGGGTGGATGCTTGATATCAAGAAATGGTTTGGAAGATGGGATGCATGTCACTTGGTCAAGGATGCGTCGATCGACTCCCAAGTTAATGAGGCCTTCTTACAACGCCAATGTATCATGGCTTGGGAGAAATCTGGAGGTTCTCGCTTCAGCCATTACACCACACACGTTGCCCCAAACTACAAATCTCTCTTCTTCTCGGAACGAGGTAACCGAACCCATTCCTACATCCTTGAGCCCATCCCGTTGAGTGCGATCCGCACCATTGCCTCCATTCGTCTTAGCTCCCATTCTCTACGCTGCGAGACAGGACGTTGGGGCACTGGCGAGGAGTGTCATCGACTTTGCACCTTATGCCCTCGTCAAGTGCGAGAGAGTGAGTACCACACACTACTTGAGTGCTCAGCTTTTGACCACATTAGGTCCTCTTTTCCCCATATATTCAGCCATGAGCTCTCCCTACATACCTTCCTCTCCCAACCACGATGTGGACTCTCTATTGCGACGCTCATTTCAGCCATTTTTGAGCATCGAGAGTCACTTATGAACTCCACTCACACCACGTGACATGTTCATTTGGTCCCATAGGTCATATTTGACCTCCCAGGACGATAATAGAACTATCTATCTATCTATCTATCTCTCTCTCTCTCTCTCTCTCTCTCTCTCTCTCTCTCTCTCTCTCTCTCTCTCTCTCTCTCTCTCTCTCTCTGTGAAGTTCTAGCCAAACAAAACAATCAAGAATCTCAAAAATGAGCAAGAGGCTCAAGGATGACTTGATGTAGAAAAATTACATCTAGAAGAGTAACATCAATCACAAGATGAAGTTGTCAACATGTAGAGGTCTCCTCGATAAATTGAAGGATGTGCGCGAAGACATAAAAAAGACAAGAGGACCAAATAAGAAAAGATGTTCCCTTGCTATAACCAGCAGATGAGACAATGGCTACGTGGATTATATAAAATTTTGATCCCATAGAAACCTTGTAAATAATAGAGCTCCAGTTGAACTATCACAAGTGGGTGACTAGCATTTGGATCAAAGCAGTGAAAGAAGCTAAAGCTGCCAACAGAAAGAGAAAACCAAGAGAGAACATCTTAAAGAGCAAGTGAAAAATCTGAAAAAGGATAAAGAAAGCCTAAAAACAGCTCTGGAGAAGGAGAACAAACATGTTGAGAGCATTTACAAAGATCTAGAGAGGGAGATCAAGCCAAACAGTGAATTACAAGTGGAGCAGCAAGCACTAGAAGAGGTTTGGAAATAGAGAAGAAGAGGTACTCAAAGCTTTGTGATTCCTATGATGTGGTCAAGCACACTCTCTAGATCCTCTTGGCCAACCAAGATGTTGCACCACCCAGTCTCTACCTCACAACCCTCAATAGCAACTTCAAATGAAGTAAAAGCACTCAAGGCTTGACTAGGAGCAAGAAAACTTGCAAAGGGAACTCTTGATGGCAAGTATGCTCACAACCAATGCACCAAAATATTAGCAAATCAAAGAACTACAAGAACAACTTGCCAAGTCCAAATCAAAATGCATGAAAAAGAGCTCCAAGACAAAGTTGTGGACTTGGGTGGCACTACACAAGAACATGCACATGTACCAGTCACCCAAACACAATACATTGAGTTCAAAAGTGATGTCAAACCACACTTAATATACCTACCTGGAACTCAACCACGGCAGGCTTTCATGATTCAAAAGAGGACCGACAAGAGGTGGATTCTTGAGACGACGAGCTCAAGCAATGCTAGCAGACATGCCAAAGGAGGTAACTAAAGAATATATGGCATATGAACTCAAAGTCTTGGAGTTTACAACACTGTTCATGATCAAACTAGATGAGCAAATAAATAAATTCAGCCACAAAATATTGGCATTACCTCTAATGAAGCAAGCGCCTTCTTATGGAAAAAGAAGTTGCTTCCATCTCTAGAGATCAATGCACATGGAGACTATGAAAGGGTTGTAGTTACTAAAGAGAAAGTGCTACTTATCCTAGAGATCCAACATTTATGGAAAAAGAAATGGTTCTACAAGCACTTGGGGGGTTCACAATTAAGTACGAGAGCCTATATAACGTGCATTCGTGGGGTATATAAAAAATACTCTTTTAACATGTTTGAATGAATAAAATAACCCCTTATTTTAGGAAAATTTTCCAAAATTGAATATAAAAATCCCTTATTTCATGTATCTCTGTTAAATTGCCTAAATTTTTTGCATTTTAAAACCCCTTCTTTCAAACTCACACTATATATTAACATGATTACATAGTGCACCCCCTGAGAACAAGCAGCCTCAGGATGAGACTACTTACAAAAATGCTCCCCAACACCTAGGATCAACCCAATCTATTATCCTATCCCAAGAATGCAATCTTGGGACATATGCATTGTGGAAGAGCAGGACACTAGTGGTGCTAAATTACCACATTCATTCCAAACTTGCACATAACCACAAACCCACTGACGCATATATGCTACATACCCTCAAGGCTACAATAACCCTGCTGAGAGATGTGCTTGATTTGACATGCCAGATGACCTTCAAGATAGCCAAAATGATTCTAACATACATTGTAGCCTTTGATGATATTGATAGAGCATAGCACCCATGGAAAGTCTTCCTACAAGGCACAAGTGTCGCAGATAATGGGTTTGCGAGGTGAGCTGGGTCGGAATCAGGGTGCTCGCTGTGGAAAAAACAAGAGGCCCGATGCATGACACCAAGAAAACAACTAGATTAACACTTAAATTACTTAAAATTGACACCCTGAAAGCCTCAAGATGCTAATGTTTAACCGAAGTGGAATTTGATTACAATTGATTGTTAACGTCACTGCTAGTGAAGTTCTTGAGCTTGTGAGCGCTTAATCCTCCCAAAAACCTTCCTGAGAGAGCAAAAATTAACACTTAAATTACTTAAAATTGACACCCTAAAAGCCTCAAGCTGCTAATGTTTAACCGAAGTGGAATTTGATTACAATTGATTGTTAACGTCACTGCTAGTGAAGTTCTTGAGCTTGTGAGCGCTTAATCCTCCCAAAAACCTTCCTGAGAGAGCAAAAATTAACCCTAATTATACCATGAAAGCTTATCCACTTTAGTATGCCAGCTATTAGAGCATAAAATTGGCACCCCTTTCGCCTTGGTCGAGAGGAAGAGAGTAAGATTCAAGCTCTGATTTTTCTCCGGCTTCACATCTCCCACTTCACATCCCCTTGGTATCTCCTCTTTCAATGCAAGGCCAAGCCATCACACCAAGGTAGATCCGAGCTCCCTTGCTGTAGCTTCCTCACTATACACTTATCTCCTCCTTCATGCATCCTTGAATCTCCCATTAATGCGAAAGACAGTAGTTAAGCTTCCCTCATCGTATCCCTGCTCTGTATCCTTTACCTTTGTATCCTCCTCACGAACTTTTTTTCTCTCCTCCCCTTTGCTTGCCGAGAGAGACAGAGGGTGAGATCCTACTCTATGGGTTGCTTCCTAAAATTGAGAGAGAGAGAGAGAGAGAGAGAGAGAGAGAGAGAGAGAGAGAGAGAGAGAGAGAGAGAGAGAGAGAGAGAGAGAGAGAGAGAGAGAGAGAGAGAGAGAGAGAGAGAGAGAGAGATAATAAATGATCTTGAAGCCAAGCTCCCCCCCCCCCCCCCCCCTTTGCTTGCTGAGAGAGAGAGCAAGACCCTTATCCCTTTCCGAGGTTGAGAAAGAGAGAGGGTGTTTTTTCAAGCTTAGTCGAGAGAGGGAGATAGAGCGAGCTTTGCCTTCTTGTTGATTTCCCTTTGTATCCTTGCTTCTTCCTCTCCTCCCTTCTTATCTCCTCTATGTTATATCCTCCATGCTTTGAATCCCACCCTCTTTCTTTTTTCCATGCTAGCTCCCTATTCCCCTTTTTTATTGTCACTACACCATGACAAGGAGTGGGAAGCCCTATGATGCCGAATGGGAGTACCATGGCGAGCTAAGAAAACTTGCCTTTATTGACAACTGCAATTGAGCTTCATATGGCCCATTGCGAGCTACTCTCCTCTCTCCACGCTTCTACTTTTATTGCATGTCCCATTTCCCCCCTATTAACCCCCTCATTTACACTATTAATGTCCCCCCTCCCCCCATTGGGCAGCCATACCCCCATGCTTGGGCGGCCAGCCCTTATCTCATATGGGTGGCCATTGGGATTCAACATGCAAGCACATATGATCTCTTTTGGCGATAAGCCTTCCCTTTGCATTAGTTTAAAATTTCCCGTAGCTTCCTTGCCACATCCATAATGGGCATATCCTACAATCAACAATTTAAAATTGACAACATTTTGAAGTGAAAGCTTATCAAGAACTTTATGTGCTTTTGAATGGGCACCACATTTGGCATACATCTTGGCCAAAGCATTGTTGATCATCACATTAGGATTACATATCAACCACCATAGGGCGGAGCACAACTCTACCAGCATACCCGCTATGAATGCACTGTAAGAGATGACTTTCCAGACAAGATGCTCCTCAAGTACTTATTTCCCTCTAAATTACACCAAATTTGGCATGAATACCAACTAAGGCATTGCCAAGCATAACATTTGGGGTACATATCGATCAAAGCATTTCCAAAGCACAATATTTGGCATACATATCAACTAAGGTATTGCGAGGCATAACATTTGGCTTGCATATTGATCGAATTATTGCCAAGTACCACATCTTCTTCAATGCCATGAAGCTAGTCAATGATTAGTATACATATTGATCAAGATTTTCCATTCACAACATCGACATGCATATCAACCAAAGCATCAAGAATGAGGACATTTTTACTCAATAGCCTACACCCAAGTCGATAACAAATGCCATTAATTTTCCCAAGTGGTGATAATAGAAAAAACCTTGTATCCTACATGAGTTCCCCCTTTTGGATGTGGAGTTTCATGACATCCACCCCCTCTAAACCTACACATCCTCCGACATGTGCCAATCGTCTTCTCCATTAATTTGCATCATCAAAAGCTTTATCAGACACATCATCTAATGTATACATATCATCATAATCCCTTGGTAGCGGATCTAAGATTTGATCCTCAAAATTGAACTCGCCTTCCTGTTTCTTGTGCAATTTAATCCTTTTTCGTGCAATAGGCACTCTAAGCTCAGTGCCGTCAAGCTCACATAATTTATGTGCTACATTGTCATAAGTATGAAGTACAACATACAGTCCAAACCAACATTTGAACATCTTTTGTAGAGCATAGTATTGGTTTTCCAAACTACACTTTTAAGCAAGTACCCAATCACCATCTTTGATAGCATAAGGTTGTAGCCTAAGCTTCTCATCAAATGCTGCTTTAGTCTTCAATCATTCCTCCTTGAGATTTGTTGTGGTTTGCTTGATATCTTATTGATGCCTCTCAACTTGACGAATATGTGAAGCAAGCAAACCTTTTGTAGACATACCTACTTCCCATGGCACAATAGTCCAAGACATAACTGCCGCCTCTATAGGCATACTAGGTTTCTATCCATGCATCACCTCAAATGGCATAAAACCTGTACCAGAACTATGTGTAGTGCAATCAGCCCATAAAGAAAAAGGTAGCATGTCATAAAATCTAATATCTAGCTTACCCAAATGATTTTCTCATATTAAACTGATCATTTAATGTGGGAGAATAAACGAGAACAAGAGTTAGAATAGAGACATGTTCTTCTAGACCTATCTCAGCAGCAGCAGGGAACCAAACGGAGAGATGGGTGCATTTGGTTTGAAACTGGGAAAAAATGATGACAATCTACGGATTTCACTGAAGAGGGCATCGTGGATGCGATGCCGGTGAGAACGGTGGGCCTAGCTGGTGCGTCGATGTAGCGTGTTTGCCAATTCCGGGCCGGCCGGGGCATGCCTTCGACGCCTTTTCTTGTTTTGGTGTCGGCGACGCGCGACTTGATCTTCCTTTATTCTTTTTGTCATTGGCGTTGATTCCTTCGTTTTCCTATTTTTTGGTGTGTGCTTCATGCGTGCATGTGTTGTGAGTGTATGTAGGTGAGTGTGTATAGGCGTGTGTGTATATATGTGAGTGCATTTTATGCGTGTCAAATGTGTGTATGTGTATGGATTGGGTTGTGTGTGCCGTGTGGGTGAGTGTGTGTGAACGAGAATGTGTGTGTGGGAAAGAAAATGAATAAGATTATATATTACTATAATTTTTTATTGGCAAAATCCTTTTCCTGGGCTGGCCGGCTCGCCGACTGTACAGAATGAGGGAGAGGGTGAGAGAACGTGAGTGCGCAGGGGGGATAGTGAGATGCTGAGGGGATTGAGATGTGTGTGTGTGTTTTTTTACCCCGCTACGCCTTCGTGCTTGCTCATACAGAGAGAGAGAGAGAGAGAGAGAGAGAGAGAGAGAGAGAGAGAGAGAGAGAGAGAGAGAGAGAGAGAGAGAGAGAGAGAGAGAGAGAGAGAGAGAGAGAGAGAGAGAGAGAGACATACCTTGCGGCTTAAATACAAGCGTAATCCACTTATCTCTCTCCATAGAGAGGATGCATATTTAAAAAAACATTGCACCAAATTGGGAATGAGGCCTTCATTCTTGCATTCTATCAGCCTTTTGTCTATCCATGGCTCCCTAACTTTTATCTCCATGCTGACCTTACCTCTATATGTTCTAGTGGTTAACCATAACCATAGGTCTGATGCATCCCATGCAAACACAATGCTGCATGGTGGAGGAGTTTGGAACATCCTTAAAAGGTTGGCAACATGTTGATCATCAAACTTACTCTGAACACCCTCACATAAACTGGAGGCATTACCCATCTCCAAGTTTATAACACCTTTCAGTAGACTAGAGCCATTACCCATCTCTAAGTCTATGCCACTACACAATAAAGTCTTGCTCGGTTCCCAAGCCTCTGGAACAATATCCAGCTCCAAAACTTCATTCATACTTACCTCTTTGTTATGGTGCTTTGGTGAAACTTCCTTGATCCAGGATGCCTTTAGCTTGCTACACTATTAGTGGTCCATGCTGGTGCATAGGATTTTGTTTACAAAGCCCTCCCCTTTGCTTGATATGTTGTCCATCTTCTTCAAAACCTTGCTAGCAGGCTGGTCTTCCTCTTCTCTTGTATCTTCCATGCTCTTTGCATTCCTCTTACTCTGACAAGGCTTGATAAACACTTTACACCTTCTTACCCTTACTGCCCGATGCTGTTGATTGATTGCTTTGGTGTCCATTTCATCCAAGGTTAGAGATGTATTGACATTTGTAACATGATTTTCTCCACTTACCTCCCTTGCTCGGGTAGCATCTTTTGATTCTTAACTTCTTGTTCCACTGCTTCAATCCTTTGAACAAACTTCTCGCTTGATCCATCTTATGTTATCTTCATCTTGACCTCTTTTGCAAGACCAATGACACTTGGGGTGCGAGTACCAAATGGTTGTGGCCGTAGGATGAGTGTAAGTGGTGATTGTGGCGGTGGTTGCATCAGTGGCTGTAGGACTTGAACTGGTGGGACTGGCTGTGGTAGCACGACTGGTGGTGGGATTTGAATAGGTGGGATTGGTTGCTTGGGTGGTGGTGGTCTCGCTCTTGGTGGAGAAATCTGATTCTACCTTCCTCCTCTATTGAAGTTCTGCCTTCTCGGATGTGGGCAGTAATACATGCCATGGTCGTCTTCCCCGCAATTGTAGCAGTGGTAGTCTTGGTTTTTCCTTCATTGTCCTCTCCCTTGCTCTGGATTTTTGACAAGTGCATGCGCTTGTTGCACTAGATGGACGGATAAACTTTCAAGCTGAGTAGTGATGCGACTCAACAGGTCTTGCTGCTCTTCTGATGCCTCCTGTGGTTGGGTTCTATGAACGACTGTTGCAGTCACTGGGGTTGATTCTTCTGACTCGTTGACTCTTGCTTGCATGCACAACTTCTTGTGTTTAAGGTGGGCTACTTCCACTGCCAACTCATACATTGCAGGGAACCTCCCCTTCACCTTCTCTTTAAGCGACGACCACAAGCCAGCAATGAAACGGTCCTTCTTTAGGACATTAGGTGCTCCTTCACCTTCCTCCAGTGAGGCAACCCATCGCTCCCACAGATCCACAAACTTGGATTTGTAAGTGGCATACTCTTGCTAACCTCCCTCCTTTAACTCCATCAGAAGCTGCCATAACTTTTTTGAGGTTGTGCCTCCACCAAACCTCTTCACAAAGGCAACACGTAGTACATCCCATGCATTTTTGGTAGCTTGGGGAAAAGCATTGTACCAAGACTTGGCCTCTACTTTCATCAGTAAAGGAAAAATTCATAGCCGTGAGGCGTCGTCATCCTTGTTGGAAACCACACAAGCAATGTCGAAGTCATCCAGAAAATTGGTGGTGATGTCTTGTCCCTTCTTTCCACTGAATGTGGGAAAAGAGACACTTGCCATGGTAGTAACTGAGGAGATAACAAACCCTTTTTTTAAAATAAGATTAATGACATTAGCGACTCATAGCGGCTTTTTACAGGGTTGGGTGGATGGATTTAAAACGTGATAAAAATGGATCACAAAGCTAGAACAGAATAAAGATGCTTACCTCAAGAGAGTGGTAGTAATCAAGAAGGGGTAAGATGATGGGACGTAGAGATCTCAGGATTTCATCAAGCATTTCTGCTCCAAATAGGAAAATAATCTTTTGCTGGTAAAATATCTTCCTATCAATATACACGTTTACATGCATGTGTTGCAAGAAACGGAAAGGAAATACTTCTAGCCTATTTTTATTATCCATGTTGGGTGTAGGGAATTGATTACTAGAGTTGCATACCTTAAGTATTGACAAGGTGACACCTTCACCACATGCCTCTACCTCTTGTTGAAGTTCGTACAATCCTCCACATTTGGTTCAAAACAGACTGGGCAAGAAGAGTCTACCTCAATCGGCTTTCCATTCTGCATGCGGCGACGATGCTTGGATAGTTGCACTTCACTTGAACTCTCTAGGCCTAGAGAGAGTGTAGGCCCACTTGCATCCACCAAATGCTCTAGGCTTTGTGGCTTGGACTTTGTGGTTGATGTAGTTGACGACTCTTCTCGGACCATTAGAGAGAAAACACTTGGTGCTACACAAAATCTGATTGTTGTGAGAGTGCTGCGATTCTCAAAAGCAAAACTCATCGTTCTTTCTTCACCTCCTCTGTTGGCACTCATTGATAGAATGAATGCTTTGGTTGACAGCAGTGATAACATTTTGTAGCCCTCCCACTGGATGCTCTTAATTTGTGGTTAGCACGAGCAACACAACATGGGGAGCTTACCTCTTGAATACTGACGACACTACAGCTGGCAATAGTACTTCAATGAAGGCGGTCAGTGCCTCTTCAGTCTCCTTTTCCTCCGTTCTCCAATTAGAGAATTCTTTCAGCCATTCGTCCATGGTTGATGATGTGTGTTATCTTCAGCATTGTAAACTGAAGGTTTTTCGAGAAGCCCTCCTCCGTGGGGGCACCAAATGACGGGTGCAATGGGCGACACGGACCCCGGCGGCCTCAACTCCAGGAACCGATGCACGCCGAGCTCGCCACAATGAAACGAACAGGGGGCACCACCTAACTTTGAGAGGCTAGGATGCGGACAATGGTGATTGGAAAAAACACAAAGTTTGCGCGCGCACACACACACACACACACATAGAGAGAGAGAGAGAGAGAGAGAGAGAGAGAGAGAGAGAGAGAGAGAGAGAGAGAGAGAGAGAGAGAGAGAGAGAGAGAGAGAGAGAGAGAGAGAGAGAGAGAGAGAGAGAGAATGATGCAGGTGATGCAAAACCTCGGGGTGTGAACTATTTTCATGCAATATTTACAGCAACCTTATTTCCAACGAGGTGGCAACCATGGTGATAGAGCGATAGAGGGAGAGATAGTGAGACTAATAGTGCGTTCTCTAGAGGTGACTCATAGACACAGAGATTTCTGCTAGCATGAGTATGTGTGTGGCGACCATTGGAGTCAAGGTGTAGACATGACTTCTTCACATAGTGCTTATTCCCAAAATGCTACACTAAATCCCCTCTCTCTTCATGCAAGTGTTGCCAATGCCTCCCACCAAAATGCTACCAAGTGCTGACCCCCCGGATAGTGACCTCTTAGTGCCTTTTTATAGGTGCTGGCTACTTTAGGTTAGGGTAATCTGATTAGGTTTAGGGCCCTAATCCGAGGAGACAAAGCAAGGCGGTGGCTCCTAGATGGTTGACCCTTGCTTTGTCTTGGGAAATTTTAGAAATGAAAACTCCTAGGTGGGTCTTTGTGGCCATCACCTAGAGAGAGGTGATAATTTACAAATTGGGATTTTACAAGATTTAGTTTGAAACTGGGGAAAAATGATGACAATCTACGCATTTCACTGAAGAGGGCATCGTGGATGCGATGCCGGTGAACGGCAGGCCTAGCTGGTGAGTCGATGTAGCATGTTTGCCAATTTTGCGGCCGGCCGGGGCATGCCTTCGACGCCTTTTCTTGTTTTGGTGTCGACGACGCGCGACGTGATCTTCCTTTATTCTTTTTGTCATTGGCGTTGATTCCTTTGTTTTTTCTATTTTCCAGTGTGTGCGTATATGCGTGCATGTGTTGTGAGTGTATGTAGGTGAGTGTGTGTATATATGTGAGTGAGTTTTATGCGTGTCGAATGTGTGTGTGTGTATGGCTTGGGTTGTGTGTGCCGTGTGGGTGAGTGTGTGTGAACGAGAATGTGTGTGTGGGAACGAGACTGTAATAAGATTATATATTACTATATTTTTTTGTAAAGAAATCCTTTTCTTGGCTCGCCGACCATACAGAACGAGGTAGAGGGTGAGAGAACGTGAGTGCGAGGGGGGGATAGCGAGATGCTGAGGGGATTGAGGTGTGTGTGTGTGTTTTTAACCGCGCTACGCCTTCGAGCCTGCTCACACACACACACACACACACACACACACACACACACACACACACACACACACAGAGAGAGAGAGAGAGAGAGAGAGAGAGAGAGAGAGAGAGAGAGAGAGAGAGAGAGAGAGAGAGAGAGAGAGAGAGAGAGAGAGAGAGAGAGATGAAACGTACTGTGCCCGAGCGTGCTGCCTGTCCGACAGGGAACAAGAGAGAGGGGATTAGAGTCAACGGGGTGGGGAATAGGGCGAGGGTGTAGCGGGCCTGGGGAGGGAGAAGGTGAGGCTGAGGGAAGGGATGAGGGGTGTGTGGGTGTGAGAGAGATTATCCTCTGTGCCCTATGGGCTTGCTTGGCATGTCAAGAATCAAGAGGAGGGGAGAGAGTCATTGGGTGGGGGAGAGGGAGAGGGAGTAGCAGGCCAGGGGAGGGAGAAGGTGAGGCTGAGTGTGTGTGTGTGTGTAGATTGAGTGTAGGTGGGTGTATGTAGGCAACGAGGGAGAGAGAGAAAGAGAATGGCTGAGCCTTGCGCCCTGTGGGCCGCCGACAAGAGCTAGAGAGAGAAGAGAGTGAGTTGTCGAGAGATGAGAGAGAATGAGTGGATGAGGGAGAGAGAGTGTGTGCTGGGAAATAGAGAGAGGAGAAGTTGGGGCTGGGGCTGAATGAGGGAGAGAGAGAGGTTTTGGACTAGAGAGAGAGAGAGAGAGAGAGAGAGAGAGAGAGAGAGAGAGAGAGAGAGAGAGAGAGAGAGAGAGAGAGAGAGAGAGAGAGAGAGAGAGAGAGAGAGAGAGATACTCCCTTGCACCCTATGGGCTCGGCCAAAAAGGGAGCGAGAGAGGGGGGGAGTGAGACTAAGTAAGTGGGAGAGGGTTGCTGAGAGAGCGGGTGATGGGAGATAGGGTGAGAGTGAATTGACGGGGTGTATGTGTTTGAAGCTTTTGCAGAATGGGGTTGACGAGCCAAGCCATGAGGATGATAAGGCAGGCCAAGTGAGGGGGCCATGTGACGAGTGTTAAGTATGGAGCCTGATTTACCTTGTAATCTTCTGTGGTAAAAGCGCACATTTATAAGGCCCCCATTATGAGGAGAAGCCATCGTGCGTGAAGGAAAATCACTCGCCGGAAACCAAAATTTTCACGGAAAAAAATCAAAGACCTTTTTTTTTTCCTTTGCTGGAATATCCCTTTTTGCCGGAATATTATGGCCGGACGGCGGCCGAAAAGTGGTCAGAAAACAACCGGTCGGTTGGCCGGTGGTCGGTAGTCAATGGCCGGTGGCCGATGGCCGAATTCAAAAGCGGACTTGTCTTCTCAAGGGCAGCCACACATGGGCGGATTGAAGGGTCCGATTTGGACTTATCTACACAAGGGCGTCTACACATGGCTGCCTCTCATGAGAGAGGGTAGCCCTTTTGGCCTATAAAAGGAGGCCATTTCTACACACATTTCATAGTGTGAAGTTGATGCAACAAGGTGAGTGTGAGTGAAGCAAGGTGGGAGCTCCATTAAGGGTATAATCCCTTTGTAAACTACTTCTTGTTTTGAAGTACTAAAGCCATTGAGTGGCTGCTTTCCCGTGGACGTAGCCCACA
The DNA here is from genome assembly GCF_014529385.1 of Adiantum capillus-veneris. Classification (NCBI taxonomy): domain Eukaryota; kingdom Viridiplantae; phylum Streptophyta; class Polypodiopsida; order Polypodiales; family Pteridaceae; genus Adiantum; species Adiantum capillus-veneris. The sequence goes on from NC_140932.1 coordinate 56,324,418, forward strand.
TTGGGTGAACCACGTATATCGTGTGTACTCTCTCTCTCTCTCTACTCTATAATCTCTTGTGTGTGAAATATATCTCTCTCCATTAAGTAATCTACTCAAATATCTATTTAGCTATGTCATATTTGATAACAACGAGGCCATGCCACTAAAAGCTAGGGCCGTGAGGTCGACGAGGGCATTGCCGAGCCCTCCGACGGTGTCGCTGAGGCTTCGGGTAGAGGAAAGATAATATATATATATATATATATATATATATATATATATATATATATATATATTCCAAAAAGCGGCTATCACCATCTTCTCGATCTTCATTACTATGCTATTATGTATGCTAGCAAGAAGAGTGATGATAAGTGAGGAACTATTTCTTTCTCCTATGGAATGTTTCTTCTTCCTCTTCCCTACCCTCATTCCCCGCTAGCTCTCTCCACCTTCGAAGGTGTTTGAGGTCTTGGGACTAAGGCTTGGGATAATTAATGCTTTCTAAAAAGTTTATGTTATGTTTGTGATGCATGAAGCTTTCCATCTTCATTGCATCACCTAGGTCACAAGGAACACAAAGATTGTATTGTACCAAGTCTCTCTTGATGGGAGAAACTATAATACAAATGCCTATTGGAGGGGGGACCGGCTCCGTATGAATCCGGTCCTCAACTACTGTCATGTTCTCTAAACTCTCTCTCTTCCAAAAGTATTGTTCATGCGAGGTTAACTAAGTACCATGTTTATGTTGCTACCATCAATTAAGTTCACCCGCTATGCTTAGAAAGTAATCTCACAAAAGTGCTTTATCTAGTTTCCTAATTCTGCTACTCTCAAAGTTCATAGGCCATTTCCATTACATTGGTATCATAGCATTTGGTTTCCCTTTTCTTGCTTAAGAAGCGAGGTCGTTAAGTAGCCTATTAATGGTTGATTTGGTTAATTATATTAGGGTAAGTGGGACTGGGATCTATTTTCGGTTTTGTTGAGCCCACTATGTGGGATATGGTGCACATCTCGAGAGATTTGGTCTTAATAATGGAGTCTTCTTAGACTTGCCTACGGCTTTACCATTATTGAGCCATAAGAAGTTTGAAAGGAGCTATCCTTCGACAACTTTGCTATGTTAGACCCACTCCACTACTCTCTAAAACTAACCAATTTGAGCCGTGGGTGTAGATACTTAAGTGCTGATTTTCAAAGGCTAAGAGGAGTAGTAACTAAGGTTTTGAATTGCCAAAGCATACACTAAGTAAACACATAAGTTTAATTAACATGGCTGATAATAACCAAGAGAGTAGAATGAACATTGATAACTTTGATTTTGCACATAAAGGTGCTAATGATGATGCCCCCATGTTTGTTAATTATCTTGTTACTAGGTTGCAACAAGCTATGGGCAACCCCGCTTTGCAAGCCGAAGTTACTCAACAACTTTGTGCTTATGGGATTTCCTTTCCTCTCCAAGGAGAGAGAGCTTAGGAGACCTCTTGATGAGACCCCCAAAAGAAGACTCTCTCCCATACAAGAGGAGGAATCCAAAGAACAAGAAAGTAATGAATCCCTAAGTTCCTCCGAAGATGTGGCTCCACAAAGACGGTGGACTAAACGATCGCCAACTCCTCCCAAGAGGAAACGGTCAACCCACAATCCTTCTCCTCATCACTCTAAAAGGGAATATAGGAAACAAAGGAAGAAATAAAGAAAAGGGTAAGAAATAGGTCACCCTCTTTTCCCTCTTCTTCACCTTTCTCCTCTTTCGATGAAAGCAATAGCTATTCTCCTAGAGAATACAAGAGGGGAGGACATCACAAATCTTACCCTACATGGCAAAGGTCCCAAAAGCTCAAGAAGGTCAAAGAGGGAGGAAAGAGTATCTCTTTCCTTACCTATGATGACACCTTTGGTGCTACCAACAAAGTATTAGCTTTCATCCAACAATTTGATGCGGCCTTTGGAGACGAGGGCTTCACGGAGTTCTCTAAGCTGCACCATGTAGCTATGCACTTCCAAAAATTGGTTCGTCAATGGTGGGCTAGCCTTCATGGCAACGGCGAACCCCAAAGACATGGAAAACTCTCCCAGTTTCCATCATGAAGCAATTCCTTGCGATGCAAAGGACAAAGTGCTCACCAAATGGTGGAGTTTGAAGCTTCTCCCTCATGAGTCTATCCACAAACATGTGGACAAGTATGGGATTTATATCTCAAGGCTATTGTCTTTCAAAAGATACACTTCACCGAGCAAAAATAACAATTCTGTGTGGGATTACTCAAAGAGATGGCCGAGTATGTCAAATCTCAATGGCCTGGTTCTATCACCGAAGTAATCCACCACACCATGGTTGCTTTGTGCATCAATTTCCAACAAGGGGCTAGATGGAATGTCAAGCCCATCGAAAATAAAGACAAAAGTGATTTCAAGATTAAAAACAATGGCCAAAATTCTTACCAAGGCTATTCCAACAAGAATGCCAATCAGTCCAAGGATTAGGGAGTTTACAAAGGTAAATATAAGCTCTCTCCTAAAGAGCTAGAATATTTTTGTAAGGACCACAAATGTTTTAAGTGTGGGGAGAAAGGCCATGGGTATCATCCTTGTCCCAAGAGAATTGCCCGCAATGAGACTCCTAGAGCCTCTATGTTTGAAGCTCCAAAAGAAGATGCTCATTGCCAAGGATTTCTCCTTTACTATGCTTGGGGAAAGATGGAAGAGCATAATGCCTTTCTTTTCTTTGACCCTGGTTCAACTCACAACTTCATATCCACGGAGTTGACCACTAAGCTAGGCATAGAAGCCCACGAGATGGGAGATGCATTAGCCAATGGAGCTATCAAGGGACAAGACATCTCAGTTACTTCCTTAATTGGAAAATTAAGGCTTCATGTCCAAAGCTATGTGGACAAAAATGATTTCTTATCTCCCCTCTCAAACATGAGAATGTTATCGTTGGGGCACCATGGTTTAACCGCATGGCTTCCAACATGAAGTTCCCTGAAAGGAGAATCTACTTCATCTACAGGGAAGAGAGCATGTACATAGAAGCTAATGAGTTGGGGAACACCATATCCTTGCAATAAAGGGAATCGAGAGGAATTAGAGTTGTCTAATTTCCTAAATGGAACCCAAGATGTTTTCATTGATGACATCCCTAGTGAGCTACCTCTAAAATGAGGGATGATGACCATGCAATTGAGCTCCTACCAAGAAGCTCACTGCCTAACAATCCTCCTTATTGAGTTTCACAAGCTCAACAAGAGGAGATCATGAGGCAAGTGCGTGAATTGGTGGAAAAAGGGATGGTGAGGTCTAGGTCCTCTCCATTTTGTTCACCATTGCTTTTAGTGCAAAAGAAAGACAACACATATCACATGTGTGTCGACTATAGAGCACTAAATAAGATTACTATAAAAAATAGATGTCTCGTGCGGCGGGTAGAAGATTTATTTGTTGATAATTTACAAGTTTTGGCCTGACAAATGCTTCAGACTCATTTAAACTCATGATGGACAAAAATCTTCAGGCCATTCAAATTCTCTTGAAGAGTACAAGCGACACCTCCAAGTAATCTTTCAAGTTGTGAGAGAGAATAAGCTTTTCATTAATCAAAGGAAAAGTGAATTTTTCCTACAAGAGATTCGATATTTAGGTCACATTATCTCTAAAGATGGCACCCGTATAAATCCAACAAAGTTAGAGATAATAAAAGGATGGCCTAATCCAAGGAATCTACAGGAGGTACGAAGCTTCATAGGTATGTGTGCATACTATAGATGCTTCATTAAAAAGTTTATCGCTAATAGCAAGCCCATTACATGACTAAACAAAAAAGAACATTAAATATTCATGGACTGCAAAAGTGCAAGAAGCTTTTGAAGAAGCTTAAGGAGAATATTATCTCTCAACATGTGCTCACACTACTAGATCTCTCAAAGCCATTGGAGGCCCAATGTGATGCTTGTGGTAATTGCTTTGGAGCTATTTTGCTTCAAGAAGGGCATGCCATAGCATATGAGAGTCAAAGACTCAACTTTGATAAGTGAGTATTGGGAAAATACAAAAAAGAGCTACTAGCTATTCTATATGCCCTAAACACGTGAAAACACTATCTCCTGGGGACTCCATTCATCCTACGAATGGATCACAAAGCCTCAAGAACTTCATGATGCAAACCAAGCTCTCCAACAAACAAATGAGGTGAAAAATTTTCTTTTGCAATTTAAATTTCATATTTCTCACATTGTTGGCAAGAACAATGAAGTGGTCGATGCACTTTCACAACAACCAAGGGTAAATGTGGTGTCTATAGCAACTCACAATGATCTATCTTTTATGATAGATGAGTATGCTACTGACCCAAACTTTAAGTATGTAATTACAACCTTTTCATTAGAGAAGAAAAAGTAACCATTCACCTTGAAGGATGGTTATCTTCCAAATGGTAATAGGCTATGTGTTACTCACCCATATAATAAGAAAGTCTTGTATAAATCCCATACTTCTCCTTATCCATACTTCTCCTTATGCGAGGAAAAAAGGGAATCCATAATCTACTCTTCAAGGAGTAGAAATGTATTTCTATTTGTCTACCATGAACAGTAAACATACAAGAGTATGTTTCAAAATGCGTGGTATACCAAAAGTTAGAAATTTGATCGAGGGAAGTAACTTGGATTGTTTCAGTCGACGGGCTTAACAAAAGGAAACACACTCTATGCCTGTCAAAAATACTATTAAGGAAACTTGGATTGTTTCAGTCTCGACAGGCTTAACAAGAAAACACACTCTATGCCTTTTAAAAAGATTATTGACGCACATCAAATGGCAACCCTCTTCTGATCTCAAATTTTCAAGCATCATGGCTTTACAACATCCATAGTGTCAGACAAAGATCCTAGAATGACCAATAACTTCTAGAAGGGTCTCTTTGAGAATCTAGGAAGTACATTTAATTTCTCTTTTGGCTTATCATCCACAAATGGATGACCAAAGTGAAATAACTAAATTAACAATTCTTGATCTACTGAAAGCCTATGTCATGGAATTAGATCAATGTTATCAATGAGAGAAAACCTACCTCTTATAGAGTATGCGTACAATGACATTGTACATACTTCTATGGGAAAAGCACGTTTTGAAGTTGAAGAGGGAGGATCCAAAAGTCCTTTACTACTTAAAGTACATGGGAAGATCTTCTCTACTAATGAATATAGCCGAGACTCACAAGAATCTTTTCCAAAGATTAAAGAGGTTATATCCATCTCAAAGCAAAGGCAAAAAGGGCTGCTGCTAATAAGCACAGAAGAGCCTTAGCCTTTATGTAAAATGATTGGGTGTTGCTAAAGTTTCTCAAGGCTCGTCTAAGGCATACTACGGGCAAGAATCCTATGGACCACCAAGAGTATTATGCTAAACTAGCAAAAAGATACTATGTTCTTTTTTAAATTCTTAAGCCAATCAATGAGATGGCCTATCAATTAAAGTTGATCCAACCATTGGCTCATGCACCATGTTTTCCATGAGAGCCTACATAAGCCTTACAAAGGAGCGCCATCAAAAGAAGCAATAGTTGCAGACCCTCCAAAAATCGGAGATCAAGTACTTCAATCTGATTCCATCCTATGACATGAAGACAAGGTATTAAGAAACGCTAAGATTATCTGATGATATCTTATTAAGTTTAAGAATTATTCTTTTAAAGATGCTCGATGGATGCAACAAACCTAGCTCAAGAATAATATGAACCTTGTTAATGCTTACAATGATGTCTTAAAGTAAGCATATGAAATTGCATTTTAAATGAACAATGTTCTTGTCTTATAAGACTAGTTCTCTTTTTATTGTGCACAAATTTAAATAGTATGCATGCTTAGGATCATGCTTGTTGTGAAGAAATCTCACAAACACCAAGTAGAACTTGTCACTCTACTTGGAAGTACAATATGGACTAAAGAGCAGACATGCTTGTGGCAGCTACGTCTCCTAAGCACCAAATGGATTAGTCATCCATCTTGGAATGATGTCGAAGGGTAAAAAGGGATCCTCTACCCGCTAAGAAACATGGACTAATGACTAGGCTTTACCTTCTTTACCTCATAGTCCAGGACGACTATGATTTCAAGAGAGAGGTAATGTCATAAAATCTAATATCTAGCTTACCTAAATGATTTTATCATATTAAATTGATCATTTAATGTGGGAGAATAAATGGGAACAAGAGTTAGAATAGAGACATGTGCTTCTAGAGCTATCTCAACAGGGGACCAAACAGAGAGATGGGTGCATCTGAGTACGTAGTTAAAAGGAGATGGTCTACCAAAGAGAAATGTGCGATAAGTGCCTCTAGACTTATCTCAACACAGTAGGCGGATGTCCTCTTTCACTTTTCATTGCCTTTTGGATTTCACACTGTATTAAGAGCCAATTTGGTGCCCAAGAAAATAAAGAATTCACGAGCTTCATCTTCATCTAGCTCTCCTCTATCAATAGTGATCTTACAAACACAACCATACCTCAAAATTACATCTTCAAGAAAAAAATTCACATAGGACTTGTAGCTTTTGTACGCAAATCTCTCCCTTCAACTTGGATAGTGAGATCCTATCTAGCAAGAACAATATACCTCATCTATCAAACCCCCATTGGCATTGTAATCAAACCTACTACCCACTTTTTAAGCATAGCTACTGGATAAGTAGGATGTAACCCATGTCAATGCCGTACATTAGAATATTTCTAGCATATTAAACAATTCTCCACAAACTAAGCAACATCTTTGTACATTCCCTTCCACTAGTAGCGGTCCTTAATTTTGAAAAAAAAAATCCCATACCCCTTTGTGTCCATCCCATAGAATTTCATGAAACCCTTTAATCACCTATTGTTGAGTTGCCTTATCACAATAACCCGTTACGGTACCCATCTTGAATGCTTTGGCTACTTCCATGAATGGACATCTCTTAAAAAGTAGCCATAAGTCTTTTTCCTGATCCTCTTATAAACTTGAACACTCCATCCCTCTTGTCTGGTAAGAGTGTTGAGGTAGCGGCCTATCAGGATACATTCTCCATTGTACATCTCTTCATAAAAGACTTCAAAAACACAAACAAGAATACCACAACTTGCATGTAAGTGAGAAGAGGTGTAGAACTTTAAGCCCACATCATCACTGGTGGTAAGCATCTCCTCTTCATCTTTGTACATGGCCCTTGACAACATATTTGCAACATGCTTATCTCTGCCTACAATATGAAAAAACTCGGGGTTAAGGAACTTAATAAATGTTATCCATCACAACATTGCAATGTTCAAAATAAAGCAATTTTCTATCATCCCTATCAATGGAAAACAATATGTCGTCTCTACCACAACTGAGGCACCTAGGAAATATTCTTTGTCAAACCTTAGGGCAATAGCAACACCCAAAGTTCTCTCTTAACCTGTGGGTAACCCCTTTGACAAGCATTAAGCACCTTTGCCCCATATTGAACTGCATAGATGTGGACTTCTTCATCATCTTGAACTATAGCCCACACAATACGTGTCGGGCTAGCGTCAACAGTTAAGATCACTAGCCTTCCACACTTATAGTCAACCTTTCTCAAGGTAGGAGCCGCAAGAAGCATCATATTCAATTTTTTGATGGACTTCATATGGAATTCTTCCCCTACAAACCTTTTTTCCTTCCTTAGAAATTGATAAATCACCTCTGCAACATGAGTAAAGTGCGGCAACCAACAAATAAGATAACATAAACATGCACCCAAAAACCTTCGAACCTCAACAATTGATGTTGGGCCAAATGTATGCCCCACAATTAAAACCTCTTTAGCACCAAAAATTGTTTTTTTCCCTGAAAGTGTCAAGTTAACTTCTTCAAGCCTGAATAAGATGGCATCACATTTAGCAATATGTTGTGCAACAAATTGTTGGCACCCCCTCTTAACTTTTACCTCATCTTTGAACTCTTCTTCACATCCCTTGATCGGAAGATCACCAATGAAAGGCATAGTAACATGAGGAAAAAAATCCCTCAATACCGTATTCATGACATTCATCATGTGAGCTACAACGTTTGTAGCACCCTGTGGTAGAGTGCACATCTTTACCAAATTGAGAGGTGCACGCATTGTAGTAAGATCCCTGCTCTCCAAAGCAAGTTGAAACCAATCATATCGTGAGTAAAGATCACCCATAGACTAGATGGATCTACTTGCAAAGGCTTCATCAAACCCATCCACAATCAGACATGTGCCTACATCGTGGATCGTTACCTTATTGACCAGTTTCATGTCGTGTGAATGAACGTTAGGGTACCATTCTTCTTTGAAACACTGAACCGGCGATTGGAGTATGGTGTGCATGATGGTTCCAAAATACCCATTTGTATCTTCTCATTGAGAAAATCAATGAGATTTGGCAAGTGAGCTTTAGGTACCGGGATAGGACATAAACTCCATGGCATGTGAGGAACAATAAATATAACCATAGGAGAAACAACATTTGGATCTACACACACAATCTCACCTAGCTCAAAAGCAAGGCTCTACCATGATTTTCAAGCATCTCTTGAAAGCACTTGATCTCCTCTTAGTAAGGAAATCCTCCTCCCCAATCTTCAACTGCTTCAATGTCTCGTCAATGACTTTATGCCCAATGTAATATGGATAAGCTATTGAAAAGCTTTATCGATCACTCCATCACTTTCTTCTGTAAAAGGTGTAGCCATCGGCCTCACCTTCTTTGCAATAGATTTATATTTTGTATCTACCTAGACTTCAAATGTTTCACCTAAATCCTCCTTTATATGAGTAAGTGTCTCATATATTTCCAGCTCTTCATACACGCCCATTGAGTGCACTTTAACAATTTGAGTTCCACTTTGTAACCTGTATTGCTTGATCTCCTCTAGCTCTCACATAGCATCCACATAAGAAACCTCTTCAAAGATTCTTGAATACCATCATTTGGCTCAAGCACATCACATCCCTGCAATTCACTTTGAATACTTGACACATATTGCTTTTCCCATTTAGGTAGCTCATTAAACTTCCCGTATGACATTGAACCCTCAGATGTTAGTCCCAAAACCCCCAAAGAGAAAGTCTCTCTTTGCAAGAACCTCCCCTCCTCCATACCACCATAGTCATGCTCTAGAGTGGCACCTCGAGGAAATCATGTGATTTTTTTTTTCATTTGTTTGGCAATGGATAATCACGTGGGCTATCTTTGTTTTTGGCATAATAAACACACACAATCAAAAGTTGAACAACCCTTTTACTATCCTTGCTCTGGATCCTTGCACAGGTTAAGACATCATCTAAATCTTTGTTTCCATGTGCACAATCATAATGTATGGTTGTCCCAATATGAGTGGGTAGGAGTAATACTCTTACACTCACTAAAAAGTTTTTTGCATCACAAACATACCCAATAGTTACTTTAACGTTTGCACATGCACCATATAGATCACCTAGATGCATGTTGGCAACTCAAATCTGCCAATCGTGGTCCACATCAATAGGCCATTTCCCCTTCTAATGTTAGATATTCTCCATAAAATTAATTTCTAGCCCATGTTCCACAAGTGCTAAGACCGGTTCTTCAATGTCCCAAGCTTCAGAATGGTTTTTGTCATTGCTCTAGCCCAATGAGTCCTCGAAAGCGACTCTTAAGCACAATTTCCTCATCTCCATCTTCATTAAAATGAGCATGCCTTACCTCAGGAATAATTGGATTTCAAACCAGCACATTCTTTGACTTCTCATTTTCAAATGCCTTTTTATAAGCATCCAAAATTGACTCAATGTGATGAATCAAGGGATTTTGTGCTAACCCCTTCAAATTTAATTGATTTTAAATTCAAGTTTAATTCTTGTATACCTTTTATCAGCTCATCAAGGACTGGTTCCTCTAATTTTTTTTCCTAGAGGCTCACTTTTCCTTAATTTCTTTATTTGTTGTCTCCACAGGATCAACCACAATCAGCTTATCCACCCACATTCGCTACTTAAGAATCATGTTGACTACTTTAGAAACCAGCTTCCAATCGGATGTTAAGCCCAATTCATCTGTTGAATCTTCAAGTAGCTACATCCATTGATTAGTAGCTTGGACAAATAGCTCTACCCCTTTTGGTTTCAATGACCGCTACTCTCCTATAGATAACTACTCAAATTTCTTTTTAAATTCTCGTAATAGTTCTTGTGCAAATAAGTCCTTATTTTTTTGCTAGTTCCATTTCATAAATCTTTGTATATTTACCCTCTGAGAATCTTTAAGGAAATACTCTTCCTATAATGCCTCTCTAAAACCCTGCCAATTTTCTCCTTGTGCATTCTGTATCTCCCAACCAATTTGATCCCTAATCTCAAGCACAACAATCAAATGTAACCCTTCAACTACTTCAATATCATCAATCCCATCATTTGGAAAATTTTTGAAACACCTCAACCTTCAAACCGCTGCAATTTTTTTGTAACTTCCTCTCTAGATTTTTGAATCTGCACATTTTTGAATTTGTTGCACTGTTGCCTCTTGCGGTGTAGTCATCTTTCTCTTCAAAATTTTTCCACCCGCGCTTAGTTTCAACTCGAGTTCACCAAATATGTCAGAGATAATGAGTTTGTGAGGTAAGTCGGGTCAGCAACAAACGGGTTGCTCGCTATGGGAAAAATAAGAGACCAGATGCATGACACCAAACAAACAACTCAAATATCACTTAGATTACTTCAAATTGACACCCTAAAAGCCTCAACATGCTAATGGTTAACCAAAGTGGAATTGTATTACAATTGGTTGTTAACGGCACTGCTAAAGCAATTCTCAAGCTTGTGAGAGCTTAATCCCTCCAAAAACCTACCCAAGAGAGCAAAAGATTAACCCTGGTTACAGCCTGAAAGCTCATCTAATTTAGTATGCCAGTTATTAGAGCCTAGAACTCGTGCCCCTTTGCTTTGGTCAAGAGGAAAATAGTGAGATTCAAGTTGTGCTTTTTCTCATGCTTTGCATCTCCCACTTTGCATCCCTTTCTTGGTATGTCCTCTTTCAATGCAAGGACAAGACGCCAGGCCAAGATCGATCCAAGCTCCCTTGCTCTGTACCTTCCTCACCACACACTTATATCCTCCTTCATGCCATACTTGAAGCTCCCATTAATGCAAAAGAGAGTAGCCAAGCTTCCCTCATCGTATCCCTGCCTCGTACCCTTCACCTTCGTATCCTCCTCACACACTTCGTTTCTCTCCTCCACTTTGCTTTCCGAGAGAGAGGGTGAGACCCAATTCTATCGTTTGCTTCCCAAAATAGAGAGAGAGAGAGAGAGAGAGAGAGAGAGAGAGAGAGAGAGAGAGAGAGAGAGAGAGAGAGAGAGAGAGAGAGAGAGAGAGAGAGAGAGTCTTTTTGAGCTTAGTCAAAAGAGGGAGAGAGATAAGTTTTGTATTCTTGTTGATTTCCCTTCATATCCTTGATTCTTCCTCTCCTCCCTTCTTATCTCCTCTACACTATAACCTCCATTCTTTGAATCCCACCTCTTTCTTTTTTCCATGCTAACTCCCTATTCCCCTTTTTGATTGTCACAATGTTGTGATAAGGGGTGGGAAGTCCTATGATGATGTGGTAGACCTCTTGATAGACCTCCACCAAATTTATTTCTACTAACATTGAATGGGAGCGACATGACGAGCTGAGAAAACTTGCCTTCATTGGTGAGTGCAGTCGAGCTTCATACAGTGTCGCACTATCACACGTACATAGTGGGAACAAATGCTACAAGATCTATCTTGAAAATTTTTAGTTACATAATTATATTTCATATAATGTACATATTCATATTTAAGTATAATAATAAGCTTCTATCTCATCCTATTATTTATCTCAAGGGTAACATATTCTTATGTTATTGTTAGAAAGTACTATGGGGAAAAAGCGTCAATAGCTCCGCCTCTTTAACTTGGCGCAAAAAGCATTGGTTCTTTCTTTCTATTATCTCATTATCATCTCACACCCTAGCTAGATCCTATATCTAGGAGGGTAACTTCCAATATATATATATTCTATGGATTTTTTATATAATTCTTATATTTCTTTTTAATAGCTACTAGGAAAGAATCAAATCCTAGTGGAACACTAGCTTGCATGATTTTCAAAGATGCACTCAATTTAATGCATTAGTAACAGGATGCTTAAAAACCTTTGTCAAGGAGCAATGTCATGCTTTCATATTGCATGAGATGTCCATTGGAATCAAGTGGAAGTCTAAGCTAAGGGGACCACAAGAAGACTTTTGTTGCCAGAAAGATACCCTAATTTGGTGAATTTTTTACATAAGGTTCCAATCCAAATTGGAAAAAGTATATAAAATGGGATCATAGCTCATGAGCTGAGTTTGTTGTTCCTATTTTAATTTCTTTATTTGAATCTAGGGTTGAGAAGATATGATCAAAATAGTGGACCTCAATCAGCCCGCATCATGCAGGGACAACTCATTTCAAACTTTGCCGATTCCTGTTCACACTTGCTCTTCTCTTTCTTGTGTAACCCTTGGGGGTTCCCTTCACCTATAAAAGGGGATCTCTTCTTCCTTGAAAAACATTCAAGAGGGAGTGAGAGAATTCATGCCATATTAGCTTTTAGCCCTACACTTGCCTTTGAGGAAGGCTAGCTAAACTTGAAAGCATCCTTATAAACATCAACTCTAGTCAATCAAGGCCGAAGTCTTCTATCTCTTTCCATCTTCATCAAATTGGAAACTTTCTTGAAGGGGTTGATAAGTAAGGTGTTTCTTGCTTTTTTACTTTTCTAATTTTTGTTTTTCATCTCCAAACCCAACCTATAGCTCCATGTCTTCTTCTATTTCTACCTCTACTCCTATATCCATTTCTCTTGTGTCCTAATTGTTTCTCTTAAAGGCATTCAAGCAACAATGCTCCATCAACAAACTTCTTGTGAATAAATACTAGTGCACAAGGTACAACCCTCCCCTCTACAGGTACATCTCTCCCCGAAGTATCCTTATTGCCTATAGGCAAGAATAGGACCTGGGAGGGAAACTTCTCTTCTCTTAACTTCTGTCATATCTTGATTTTGCACATACTAGAGTTATCCTAGATCAATAATCCATATGATGTGAATTTATATTGCTTCCACTCTATGAGATTTATTGAAATTAATGTATGGATTTGTTGTAAAATACACTTTCAACAATGTATAGTGTTTCTCTTTGGCCTAGAAAGGCTCAATGAAATACATTACATTGGATCCCATCATACTACCCCTTATAGACTATAACTTTTTTTTGACATGAGTGTAGTTATCTTGCTATGAACCAAGAGTATTTGTTCATACAATTAATCCCAATCACTAGAAAAAACATATGTATTATGGTAAGCACAAAATTACAATTCCAATTGGTCGGTAAATATTGAACTCCATTAACTCATCTATTAACCCTTTCATATTACCCATGATACAATACGACCATAGCCTTGATGTTTTCATCTTTGTGTTGTTTTGATATGCTCTTTTGTGTTCTTTCTTTGTGTGTGTGCGTGCAAGAGAGAAAGAGTGGGGCTTCTTTGATTACACTTTCTTCCAAACCCTAGAATTCATGGCATCTATGGTATAACTCCTCCATATAGTTTTTGGAGTTCTCTCACAAAATCTCACAGCAAAAAGCCGAGTGCTTTCTTGGCAAGACTGCAAATTTCTTGACATATTTTTAGTGAATCCCACGCAAAACTGCAAGGGTGAGAGTTTTTGGGAGTAGTGGGTGATCACACAGGGCAACATGGTGTGCAATTTGATCTAGTTACAATGCAAATGTTTCAAGCATTTGCCTCATTCATGCAACATCTACCGAAAGATGAGAGGTTTTAACAACCAAAGCTATTCAAGCCATTGTCAACAAAATGGATCAATTTGATGGGAAAGATGTGACAAAGTACCTTCACGGATATGTGAAGAAAATGGAACTGCATTGAGTACCAGAAGGTGAGATTATTCAAAGCTTTGATTTGGTTGTGACTCCTGAATTTAGGGGGCATGTAAGAGCAATGAGGAAAGGGCATGGGGCAAGTTGGAAAACATTAGATTCGCCTTAAAGGGGAGTATTTCATGGAAATTTCAAAGGGAGACACAAAAAGAACATTTGGGGAATGGATAGTCAAGCCAAAGGAGGGACTCTCTCCAACAGAGTTACTCAGGGAATTTGAGCGATGCTATTCTCAACTAACAAGAACAGAAAAGGACACACTAGAATCAGAGAGGACAGAGCAACAAGAAAAGAACTTCAAGAAAACTTGGAGCTTCTTCTTGAAGACAAAGATGCTGAGCAAGGGCTAAAGACTAATTGGAATGATGTTGAAGATGCAATCTCACTACTTGCAAAGAGACAAAGAACAAGAGACAAGATGGTAATCAATACTTCTACATCAACCTACCTGGCTCTTGAAAAGATGGTAAAACCTTCTACTGTAGCTCCAAAGTTTGATGAGTCTATGATAGAGATAAGATTGTAAAAGGCATACGTGAACTAAATCTAAAACTTGCAAAGCTTGAAGAAATGGGACAACCATCAGAACCACCTTCAAGGCAAAGACAAAAAACCAAAGAAGGGTTTGTCAATAGATGTATATGGTGTGATAGCATAGATCATGCAAGAAGAGATTGTGATAGTTTTAATGATGCTTTACGAAATAATGTTGTGTTCTTTAAGGAAGGTAAGATCCACTCAAGGGAGACAGGTCTACCCTTGAGAAATAACTTTGGGAAGGGAGGACTGCAGAATATAGTAAAGGATATGGCTTCTAACCATGCTTTATCTGTAGTTGAGGCTGCTACTTATGGAGCAAAGATTGAGAAATGCAAGGGTTATATGAATAACGAAGATGGTAAGTTGTGGCCAAATGTTGTGGAACTTTGTAGGAAAGGAAATCTTACAAAGGAGATCCTACATGAGGCAGGGGATTGCATATGCCTAGAAACAGGATGGAATGATTAAGTGGACTCATTGTTTGTGCATGCCTACATTACAAAATGCCAACAAAATGAATCTATTTTAGAAGAGAAGAGCAAACGCAAGAATGTTGATGAAGACCATCAAAAGGAGCTTCTAGAAGTGGGGGAAGAAGCAACTCAATGCCTTCTCAAACACCCTCTGAAATACTCATGGAGGAATCTACAACATGAAAGAAGAGAGAGACAACAAAAGGTAAGACCAAGGTAGAAGAGGTAGACACCATGTGATTTAATCACTCTAAACATGAGGAAGCTTTAGAAAGGGAAGACAAGATGAAGACCAAAAGGGATTCAATCACGAGGAACTCTAAGCCACAACTAAAAACTAGCATTTTAGATTTCACAATTGGTGAATCTGTAGAAACTTGTGATCTTGTGAGTGATGTTTCTATGGAGGGCTCAAATATCCCTAAGGGGGAGGGCTACCCAATTATCTTAGGGAGACCATGGCTCAAGACCATGAGAGCCAAGCAAGATATGGACACAGGAATTCTCAAGATGCAAGGTAGAAAGGGCAAGGACATTCCGTACAACACAAAGACTGGTAAGCAGCAAGGGATGGACCTAGAGATAATTGCAATGAGCTCTTTAACATTCTATTACATCATTGGAGGAAGAATCTACAACAATGATGACAGTCACAACTTCTTGAATATGGGAAGAATCTACAACAATGAATGACAGTCACAACTCTCTTGAAATCATGGGTTTCATTCTCGTTGATCACAACAAGGTGGATCCACCAGATATATAGGTGCAAGAAGGAAGATGAATACTTTGGTACTACACCAATCAGAGGAAGCAATTGCATGCCAAATTGGGATGGTTGTTACTAAGGAATGGGACTGTGAAGTTTACCCTAAGGAGATTCATAAGAAAGTGGATGTAGTGGCAACTTATTGGAGATCTAGGTTTGGAAACCTAGAGATATTGTGTTTGATCGTATTTAAGAAAATCTTTAAAGAACCCTTAGCACAAGGGATGTTCATAAGAGTCACGGAGAATGAATCCCAGCGTGAGAAAGATTGGAGTACAATCTTGCATGCATATAGTCGAGATGAAGTGTTTTTCAACCAGTGGATTGCAGCCTATCTTTTGTATATGCTATGTGCTTTGCTACAACATTATCAAGCTTGTCTTTGAGCTATAGAGATTGTGGATTATTACCAACATTAGAAATGCAATGTTCGGTTTTGATAGCATTCAAAAGGATAGTGACTCTTTTGCTCGCTTCAATAAAGCGGTAATCTAGGTTCTAAAGAAAACTAGGACTTCCCACATCAACAATGAAGCCGTAGATGGAGAACTCTTGGTACAATCTTGGGGATAATGATTCTAAGTATTTTCTTGGAAGGAGCTAAAGTAATCGATTATCCTTTCACTTATGGTGATTACAAATCCTATACTTTTTGGCATGAAGCAAGAAGTCTTATTGTTAAGAGATTGCAGGTGACTATCCTATTCTTTACACCTAGGATCCTGGAGGATATTGGCACAAAAGTTTGAAAGTTGTAAGCTTCCCATTTACTCAAAGGCAGGTTGATTTTTTAATCATTGATGCTCTAGCTAGGGACCCTTGTCAAGACGCATTGCTTTCTTTGAAAATAGGTGAATGTCCCAGAGATCTCACAAATGGCCAAATGAATTGGCTAGTTCAAAATACCACCTTATCAATGACGACCTCTACTGCAAGGGTAAGGATCAAGTTCTTAGGCGTGTAATTCTCTCTAGAGAGATCACCGAAATCATTTCAAGTTGCCATGATAGTGTTTGTGGAGGGCACTTTGCACTTGAAATCACCAGTAAGAACGTTCTACAATCCAGGTTTGTGTGGCCTAGTTTACAAAGAGATGTGCATCACTGGTGTAAAACATGCAAGGAATGTCAGAAGGTAGGGGATAGGAAGCTCACATATAAGCCACAGACTCCTAATCTCTTATGGACCATTTGAGGAAGGGGAAGAGCAAGACACAAGTGAAGATGAAGCATTGGAACCTATCAATGAAGATGAGATCCTGGAAGATCTACAAGGGGATTGAACCTGCAAAAGATCAAATGTGGCACATACCAGAGGATATGCAGGTTTAGAGGGGGTAAATGTCGTGCTATGACACGTACATAGCGAAAACAAATGCTACAAGATCTATCTTGAAACTTTTTAGATACATAAGTATATTTCATATAATATACATATGCATATTTAAGTATAATAATAAGCTTTCTATCTCATCCTATTATTTATCTCAAGGGTAACATATTCTTACTTTACCGTTAGAAAGTACTATGGAAAAAAGCGTCAATAGCTCCGTCTCTTTAACTTGGGGCAAAAAGCATTGGTTCTTTCTTTCTACTATCTCATTATCATCTCACACCCTAGCTAGATCCTATATCTAGGGTAATTTCAATATACATATATTCTATGGATTTTTCATATGTTTCTTATATTTGTTTTTAATAGCTACTAAGAAGGAATCAAATCCTAGTGGAACTCTGGCTTGCATAATTTTGAAAGATGGTTTTTTTTTTGACCTATGGTATGTTTTTTTGTGACATAAGTGTATTTATTTTTGTGAACAAATTGGTTTAAATTGGACAAAATTTATTTTATTATTGGTATATAGTACAAATTGAAAGAACAATTGTAGCTTGTTTGGTTGGCAAGATTGAATGCCATTAACTCATCTATTAACCTTTCATATTACCCATGATATGATACGACCATAGCCTTGATGTTTTCATCTTTGTGTTTTTTGATATGCTCTTTTGTGTTCTTTCTTGTTTGTGTGATGCAAGAGAGAAAGAATGGGGCTTCTTTGATTACACTTCCTTCCAAACCCTAGACTCATGGCATCTATGGTATAACTCCTTCATATATTTTTGGGGTTGTCTTACAAACTCTCATAGCAAAAATCCCGGTGATTTCCTGGCCAGACCACAAATTTCTCAACAACGGCCTAGGGCGAGCTACTCTTCCCTCTCCAGGTTGGTGCTTTTTCTACTTGCAAACCATTTTTTTTCCTATTGACCCCCTCATTCACACTATTAAACCCCCCCATTGGGAGGCCATAGTCCCCTTGGTTGGGTGGCCACCCCTTGACTCATATAGGCAGCCATTGGGCTTCAAGGTGCAAGCACTGGTGTTTGCTTTTGGTGGTAGGCCTTCCCTTCACATTCTGTTAAAATTGCATGTTGTAGCTTCCTTGCCACATCCATAATGGGCATATCCTACAATCAACATTGGAGAGGGGGAATGCGAACACACTCAAAAACAAATTAGAATGCCTCTCTAGAGTCCTGGGTACTCACAACACCCCCACCCACTAGAATTCACCTTCATAACTTCACACTTTTGCTAGCAAGCCACGGCTTGCATACATACCAATGCATGCACACTTTGCACAAATAGTAGACAACAATCATCCCAATTTTTCCCACTTCCAACACTTCCACAACACAACACCTCTCTCTCTCTCTCTCTCTCTCTCTCTCTCTCTCTCTCTCTCTCTCACCCACACAAAGATGATTTGGGGGGTGCACATCGCTCGGAAACGTCAATCATGCGAGCATAATTTCATGAGCAACACGAGCAAGGGAATTACTCAAGCAACATATAAAAGTGAACAATTTATGTATATTTCTATATGAAAATATATATCTATGTGTGAGTGTAAGTGTGTTTGTGTGTGTGTGTGCACGCATATATGTGGATGTGTGCATGCGTATGTCTTAACTTGTAATGAGCTTAAACAATGTTTTTTTTAAAAAGTTCTACATAATTTAGAGTTCTATATCTTGCAAGGATCACTAGCATCAAATGCTCAAATGATCAAATCATCAAGGGATCACCGCTCCACCTTGATGTGGATAATTATTTAGATACGCATAATTAGACATCTTTAGAAGTGGACTGACTAACTCATGGAGGGAATTGTAGAGTGAAATGATGAAAAATCAACAATTTCTAGCAAACCTCATAGACATCACATGTACAACTAATCGAATATATATGCATGTGTATATGTCAGAACAAACTTTCAGGCGTTCATATACTTACTAATCACTCGGATCAAGGGGTCACCACTCCACCTTGCATATGTGTGTAACCCTATCTAAGCACTATTTCAAGTTCATGTATTTTCCTTTAAAAAATCGGCAAGATTCTTGTTTGTATAACGGACTATTTCACAAAAAACATTCTCTCCTTATGAGAGATCTCACATGAAAAGTTTCCAACTGTCACGAAAATTTAACTAGATATGTCTTTTCAAATTGACATCTAGTGTTACAAGCCCATGAGTTCACGAAGCCCATGCTATACCCACACATTACGAATGAATTTTACACGACTATCAAGCATGATATTATAAAAAGAGGCCGAGAATGGAAGGGGGCATTTTTGAGGGGAAATATGCACCCGTGCACACACAGACAATACTTCTAATTTATTTGAAGTAGACCCTAATGTCATCCCAATTTTTGAGCACTCAATAATGAGTGACAGGAAAAAGTACATTTTACAATAAACAATTATAGTGTCATCTTAATATTGAGCAATCATCAATGAATGACAAGAAGATTGACAATAACGATATTGTCCAAACCTCTCTCTCTCTCTCTCTCTCTCTCTCTCTCTCTCTCTTCTCTCCTCATCACCCACACAAAGATGATTTGGGGGGGGTGCACATCGCTCGGAGTACGTCAATCATGCGAGCATAATTTCATGAGCAACACGAGCAAGGGAATTACTCAAGCAACATATAAAAGTGAACAATTTATGTATATTTCTATATGAAAATATATATCTATGTGTGAGTGTAAGTGTGTTTGTGTGTGTGTGTGTGCACGCATATATGTGGATGTGTGCATGCGTATGTCTTAACTTGTAATGAGCTTAAACAATGTTTTTTTTAAAAAGTTCTACATAATTTAGAGTTCTATATCTTGCAAGGATCACTAGCATCAAATGCTCAAATGATCAAATCATCAAGGGATCACCGCTCCACCTTGATGTGGATAATTATTTAGATACGCATAATTAGACATCTTTAGAAGTGGACTGACTAAGTAGCCACACAATGGCTTTAGCACTTCAAAAAGAAGAAGTAGTTTACTAAGGGATTAAACCCTTGATAGAGCCTCCCGCCTTGCTTCACTCTCACCACCTCACACTCACCTTGTTGCATCAACTTCACACTATCAAATGTGTATAGAAATGGCCTCCTTTTATAGGCCAAAAGAGCTACCCTCTCTTATGAGAGACAGCCATGTGTAGCCGCCCTTGTGCGAATAAGTCCAAATCGGACCCTCCAATCCGCCCATGTGTGGCCGCCCTTGAGAAGACAAGTCCGCTTTTGAATTCAGCCACCGGCCATTGAATTCGGCCACCGGCCACCGGCCATTGACTTCCGACCACCGGCCATCGGCCATTGACTACCGGCCACCGGCCAACCGACCGATTGTTTTCCGACCACTTTCCGGCCGCCGACCGCCATCCGACCATAATATTCCGGCGAAAAAAAAGTCTGAGGCCTCTAAAGTTGCCCCTGATTCTTGTCCGTGAAAATTTTGGTTTCCGGTGAGTGATTTTCCTTCACGCACGATGGCTTCTCCTCATAATGGGGGCCTTACGAATGTGCACTTTTACCACAGAAAATTACAAGGGTAAATCAGGATCCATACTTAACAATCTCCCACTTGGAGACTGATCTCCAAACCAAACCTGTGACTGCTTTCCATTCTGGCTTCTTATCCTTGAATGCCGATTGAAGATGAGCAAAAGCTCAACTTCTCCTTCTTGACCACCTTTGTAAACATGTCTGCAGGATTTTCATTTGTATACACCTTTCCTAGCTTTAGCTGTCCCTCTTCCAAAAGAGTGCGTATGAAGTGATATCTCACCTCAATGTGCTTTGTCCTTGAATGAAAGGCTGAGTTCTTCGCAAGATAGATAGCGCTTTGGCTATCACTGTACAAGACACAATTGTCTTGTTTGAATCCAAGCTCTTCTAAGAATCTGTGAAGGCACATAATTTCTTTGCTTGCCTCCGTCATTGCTACATACTCTGTTTCCGTGGTAGAAAGTGAAACCACTTTCTGCATCTTTGAAGCCCAGCTTACTGCTGTGCCTCCAGCCGTGAACACATAGCCAGTAGTGCTCCTTCGAGTATCTTTGTCATATGCCATATCTGCATCAGCATACCCTTCTAGAAAAATACCAGTTCCTCCAAAATACAAAGCATTTGTTGTTGTCCCTTTTAGATACCTAAGTATCCACTTCACAGCTTGCCAATGCTCTTTACCTGGGTTGTCCATGAACCTACTCACAACTCCCACTGCATGTGCAATGTCTGGCCTTGTCCAGACCATAGCATACATTAGAGAACCTACCGCTGCAGCATATGGAACTTTAGACATATAGGATATCTCCTCTTGTGTCTTTGGACACATATCCTTTGTTAGTTTAAAATGACCAGCCAAAGGTGTAGAAACTGGTTTTGCATTTTGCATTACAAACCTTTCTAGTACCTTCTTGATGTAATCTTCTTGAGATAGCTTTATTGTCTTCTTCGTCCTGTCCCTTGATATTTTCATACCAAGTATCCTCTTTGCAGCACCTAAATCTTTCATTGAAAAAGATTTGGACAGCTCCTCTTTTAGGTCTTTGATGTCTTGCATGTTAGCACTTGCAATCAACATGTCATCAACATACAACATTAGGATGATGAATTTTCCATCTCCCAAATTCTTCGTGTAGACGCAGTGATCCGAGTTGCATCTTGTGAATCCATGATCCAACATCCATCGATCAAACTTCAAGTACCATTGTCTTGATGCTTGCTTTAAACCATGCAAGCTCTTCTTTAATCTGCAAACCATTTTCTCCTTACCTTTTACTTTATACCCCTTTGGTTGCAGCATGTAGATTTCCTCCTCTAAGTCACCGTGAGGGAATGCCGTATTTACACCCATTTGCTCGAGATTTAGATCATGAGCAGCCACAAGGCTTAAGACAAGCCTAATTGAGTTCGCTTTTATTCCGGCTCTCTAGAATCTGAGATCAAGAGATGGTTGAAGGAAGGAACAAACCTTTCTGGAGGTCTACTTGCTCTTGTAGATCTTCGGAGAATAGGTTGAGGCTCCTCATTTGGTTGCCGTTGTTGCACATTGTCACCGTTTGCAGTCCTTGAGTCTTCACCATCCTCAAGCTCCATGTACTCATCACCTGTTTCTTTTGTTTGTTTTCTTTCCAAGTAATCTTTGTACATATTTTGTTCGTTAAAAATTACATCCCTACTCCTTAAGATTTTACCATCTTCAGGATTCCATAGGCGATACCCAAAGTCTCCTTCTCCATAGCCAATGAAGAAACACTTTTTGGACTTTGCATCTAGCTTTGATCTTAGGCTTCTATCTATGTGCATGAAAGCCTCACACCCAAACACTTTGAGAAATGTATAATTCACCGGTTTACCTGTCCATGCCTCTTCTGGAACTCCCCCATCCAATGCCGTTGAGGGTGACCGATTGATTAAGTACACAGACGTACTTACAGCTTCCGCCCAAAGCTCAAGCGGTAGGCCTGCATGTAGCCGCATGCTTCGTGCTCGTTCCATGATTGTCCTGTTCATCCTTTTCCGAAATCCCATTTTGTTGAGGTGTCCTTGGGGTTGTCCTTTGCCTCCAAATGCCATTGCTAGCACAAAAGCTTTCAAAAGCTTGGCTGCAATATTCGCCTCCATTGTCGGATCTGGGGCATTTAACCTTGGTACCTGTTTCATTCTCCACAAAGGCTTTCCACCTTTGAAATATGGAAAATACATCGGATTTATTCTTCATGACATAAACCCATGTTTTTCTAGTCGCATCGTCTATGAATGTTACATAGTACAATGAGCCACCAAGTGATGGTGTACTTGCAGGACCCCAAACATCAGAATAAACCAACTCAAGTTTTTTATTTTTTCTTTCATTTCCTGATTTTTGAAATTTTACCCTCTTTTGTTTACCATAAACACAATCTTCACAGAACTCTAAGTCCACTTCTTTCAAACCTGGTAGAAGCTTCTTTGTTTGAAGGATTTGCATTCCTTTGGCACTCATATGCCCAAGTCGGTAGTGCCACACCGCACTGTCAACTTCTGTAGTTGCTGCACAAGCTGAAGGTTGCGTGCTAACAGTACACAAGTAAAGTGTACCGACTTTTTCTCCCTTGGAAACCACCAAAGATCCCTTTGAGATCTTCCACCGTTTGTTTCCGAATGCAATGTTGTGACCTTCATCGTCCAATTGTCCTGTAGAGATCAAATTTTTGCGAAGAGAAGGAACATGCCTAATATTTATAAGCTTCCATTCATTTCCGTTAGCAGTTTTGACAGAAACTGTACCTTTGCCGACAATCTCACAAGCTTCATCATCTCCCAAGTATACATACCCAAAATTACCTTTGGTGTAGTCTTGGAAATGTTGCTTGTGTGGTGTCGCATGGAATGAAGCCCCGAAATCTACTATCCAGGAATTAGACACATTGTCTAATGAGAGAATTAGAGCATCTTGCTCTACTTTACTTGCCACATTGGCCTCCGATGTTGGCTTGTTTTCTTGACACTCCGTGTCATTCTTCTTCTTGGACCAGAAATCCTTCTTGACGTGGCCCTTCTTGCCGCAGTTCCAACATTCAAGAACTGACTTTGTGCGTGACTTGCTCCGCCTTGAGCGATCACGACCCTTTTGGTTTTTGAACCTCTCCTTAGGCCTTCCTCTTGTTTCCACTGATAGTGCAGCACTTGATGATTCTCCTGTGCTTCTCCTTCGCATTTACTCGCTTAGGAGAGCACCCACAACATCATCAAACTTAAGAGTATTTGTGCCAGAGATAGAATTACTTACAGCCATCACAAGGCTGTCCCAACTATCTGGTAGAGATGATAGTATAAGGAGAGCTTGCACTTCATCATTGAAATGGATTTTCACTGATCGAAGTTGACTTATGTTTGTGTTAAAGTCATTTAGGTGTTCTGCAACTGAACCATTCTCTGCCATTTTTAGATTGAACAAGCGCTTCATAAGAAATACCTTATTGGATGCCGATGGTTTCTCGTAGAAGTCGTCAAGTGACTTCATCAAGTCCTCCGTGGTCTTCATCTCCGAAACATTGAAGGCCACCGTTGACGCCAAGCTTAACCGGATTGTTCCCAGTGCCTTTTGATCAAGGACAATCCATGCTTCATCTGCCATTCTTGCGGGCTTCTTCGCAAGACCGCCTAGTGGCAAATAGAGGTCCTTCTGGTAGAGATAGTCTTCAATCTGCATCTTCCAATGTTGGTAGTTGTTGCCGTTGAACTTTTCAATCTTGAGCTTCCCTTCCTCCGCCATAACTCCCACTCAATTCAAGGAATCCTTTCCTTGAGATAATTTAGCTACGAGCAAACCTTGCTCTGATACCAGTTGTTAGAAAATAAGACGTAGCTAAATAGATTTTTGAGTAGATTACTTAATGGAGAGAGATAGATTTCACACACAAGAGATTATAGAGTAGAGAGAGAGAGAGAGTACGCACGATATATGTGGTTCACCCAATGTGGGCTACGTCCACGGGAAAGCAGCCACTCAATGGCTTTAGCAGTTCAAAAGAAGAAGCAGTTTACAAAGTGATTAAACCCTTGATAGAGCTCCCGCCTTGCTTCACTCTCACCACCTCACACTCACCTTGTTGCATCAACTTCACACTATCAAATGTGTGTAGAAATGGCCTCCTTTTATAGGCCAAAAGGGCTGCCCTCTCTTATGAGAGACAGCCATGTGTAGCCGCGCTTGTGCGAATAAGTCCAAATCGGACCCTCCAATTCGCCCATGTGTGGCCGCCCTTGAGAAGACAAGTCCGCTTTTGAATTCGGCCACTGGCCATTGACTTCCGACCACCGGCCATCGGCCATTGACTACCGATCACCGACCAACCGACCGATTGTTTTCCGACCACTTTCCGGCCACTGTCCGCCGGCCATAATATTTCGGCGAAAAGGAATATTCCGGCAAAAAAAAAGTATCGGGGGCCTCCGCCCCTGAGGCCTCTAAAGTTGCCCCTAATTATTGTCCGTGAAAATTTTGGTTTTCGGTGAGTGATTTTCCTTCACGCACGATGGCTTCTCCTCATAATGGGGGCCTTACAAATGTGCGCTTTTACCACAGAAAATTACAAGGGTAAATCAGGCTCCATACTTAACAGAAGGCACATCATTAACAACCAAATCATTCCCCACATCATCCATGCTATCATCACTATCTCCAAGCTCGGCAACCTGCGGAGCACCATAGTACCCTTGTACCAAAGGAGACAAGTATCCCTCACATATCTCTAGATCACTCTCCATGACCAAGCAACCACGAGAAGTGTGCATAGCCACCTTTAATAAAGGCCCTGTACCACCACCAAGCTCCAAACATGTACCTATTTTAGGACACAAGGCCTCTAAAAACAATAGCATATGGGCAACACTCCTCTCTAACATGCCTCTCCACCCACCACTCTTTCCATTACGTGTTGTGCGAGCAGACGTTGGCAAGTAGTGACTGATAATCTCCATTGAGAGATCTTGTTGCAAGACTCTCCCCACCTACCATACAAGAAAATGAGGCAGCTATGCATGAACATTTAAGAATTTTAGTGCAAAAACAATCACATTGAATAATAAACAATGACACACAAACCTTTTGAGCACTCTGATGATCAAATGAAGGATTACTTCCTGCCTTGTGAAATGCCAAAGCATAGAATACATTCATCTATCATAGCCATGGAAACAACACATAAAAAAGTCAATTTTGCATGTATCAAATTTCTTTTAAAGAATTGTTCATGTTTTTTGAAGGATGCTTTATTACCTTTTGTGTATGCCCATCCTTTGTTTGTGATGAAAATGGCTCAGAGCTCTCCATGATCCACCTAAAACTCAACTCTAGACCTGTGCGTGTGGCCAAGCGCTCCACAAGACTAAGAGCGGTGCTAGGACAAAGAACAAGC
The DNA here is from genome assembly GCF_014529385.1 of Adiantum capillus-veneris. Lineage (NCBI taxonomy): Eukaryota > Viridiplantae > Streptophyta > Polypodiopsida > Polypodiales > Pteridaceae > Adiantum > Adiantum capillus-veneris. Next base: position 56,350,435 of record NC_140932.1, read on the forward strand.
ACCCAACCCATGTCATCCATCAATGAAAACTTGACATGGTCATCTGTTAGCTCATTCCATGCAGGAATGCCATCAAAACCTTGAACAAGCCCACCTACAAGCAAAATTATTGTATTTGAGTGTTAAGAATTTGAGCTAAGTATATGCATGGTGTATACAAGATAGCATTGAAAACTCTCTTACCAGTAGGAAGATCAATAAAAGTAAGATCAACACTCCATGCACTAGGTTTTCCATTTCATATCTTCTCACGTTCACCCAAGCCAACAAAAAACTCTCGCATCACCACAAAACCATCCTTGAAGTTTCTTGCAGTGAAATCCTTGCCAAGCTCAATGTAATCATAAATCCAAACCTTTGACTGTTTTATGTCTCCTTTCTTTTGAATTGAATGGAAACTAGCCAAAGGTGCATGAATCAAAGCTCCCTTTCCAACATTCTTTTGGGTATGAGAACTTCCTAAGTTTCTTGTATCTAACAATAGCCAAAAAAATAACACATTTTTCTTCAAATCAATCCATGCCATAATGATTAGCATAAGACATAACAAAAGAAAGAATAGCAAGAACATATTGTTCCCACCAAAAATTTAACTTACTTACCCTTGGTTGACATTCCACCCTTGCTTGATGGTGGACGGCCTCCACGATTCTTGCCTTGCTCTTGTCTTTCTTGATCTTATTTTTCTTTGAGAGCTTTCAACTCTTCCTCCATCTTCATCCTTTGCTCAACAATCATCTCTCCTGATGACCCTGAGTCGGACTTACATTCACCCTTTAAATGACGAAGATAATTCTCCTTCTCCTCTTCTAGACACTCACCTTTCTTCATATCAATCCACCAAGGGCAGTGCTTACGCTCCCAATCCATGAGAAGAAAGGCTCCACCAGAATCATTGTTCTCTCTGAAGATAGTGGAGGTGTACATACTATATGTAGGAGGACACATAATTGTCCATGCTTTACATATGTCAGGCATGCAAGTGATCTTCTTACTTCTTATGAGATACATTAAGAACCTACAACAATATGATTACATAAACCTTAAATGAAACGAACTTATATAATACAACAATAGTCACTTAGCAAAATGCATAACATAGGAATTACCTATAGACCAATCGACGGGAATAATTTTTTAAGTCCACATGCTTTGATGGTGGAGTAGCCACATTCATCTCCTTTTGAAATTCGTGAAAAAGTACTCCTCTATATCTACTAGCAATGTCTTCAAAATATGACTCCATGTGAACATCTAAAGGGAAAACCACCTTGTGAACTCCATGTGTGGAATCTATAACCTGTTGTAAAAGCCTTCTTGCATCCTCCAAGACTTGATCCATCCATACTTCCTTGGCTAACCAAGGGATATAGAAATGATCTCCCAAAGGCATTCCAAAACTTTGGCGAAAGTTCTCATATGCTCCCAAAAGCTTTAGCATTTTTATCTTTAGCTCTTGAGAACATGTAGCACAAGATATAGAGTAGAGTTTCTCTATTGTAATCTTGATTTTTTCATCCTCAAAAGGAAGAATCCATAAAATTAGAAACCATTCTTCTCCATTAGCAGGATTCACCACGGATAGATTCTACAATAACCAAACAAAATAAACAAAAAATATTTTTATTATACTTTTAATAGAGTGTAGTACTCACCCGAGTCATGCGTCTATTGTAAACTTTAACAACATTCCTCTTTGCTTGAATCTCAGCCCTCACTCGTTCATCTTGTGACAAAGTAAGAGGTATCTTATTCAATGCTACCTGTAAATCAGACTTCCATTTATTCTGCATACACCATTTCAATAAAATGTATCAAGAACCAAAAAGATTATTAGAATCTTACCAAATATTAAAAAATTTAAGTACATACCCCATAAACCATGGGACCAAGGATAGACTGAGTAAGAGGATGCCAAACCCTCTTTCCTGATTGTGCTTCTTGAGCCCTTGCTTTCTCCATTGACACTCGTTCAGCCTCAATAAAATTTTCAATGATTTGAGACCCATCTAAAGAACAAATGGTACTTGTATGATACAAGTAGTCTTTGAGGTTGGTCTTAATGATTTCTTCTTCATTCATTCTACATAAACAATAAACCATAAAAAATTTACCTCAAGACGTACATGTTCAATCTTTGAAGAGCAGCAATTAATCTCAACTCCTCTTGTTGGGTAGGAACAATAAATTGTGCCAAAACCCTCACATGTTTCTTCTTGTCATTACGTGAGACCTCGCTTATGCTCTCCATCCAAGAGGCCGCTCGATGATTCCCTTCCCAGACAAAGAACATCTTTCCCTTCAACATGGACCATTGATCGTTTTTTTCAAGCTCATCCTCAAACTCTTTGTTAACCATATGCCAATACTTGTCCCAAATTTTTGTAATGTTCTCATTAACATCTCTACTTGAACCATCAGGAAGATTTATGGATAAGATGAACGTACCTTTCATCTTAAGGTACCCTTCTTCTTCAAAAACCTTCTTAAGTAGAGAAAGGTACCTTCTAAGCTCTCGTACTCTCTCATTTATCAAACACCTACAAAGATAAATCATAGGGGGTATACATCCTTTATTCAGGGTTAAACTGTCTATAAACTCGGAGCCTTGAGGCCTGATAATAGCTTGTGGGATGACCTCCTCAACCTCCTTGTCATCTGTCACCTTCTCATTGTCCTTCATACCCCCATCTACATCCTTATCATTGGTGGCCTCTTGATCATCATGAATGTCTTCTACTTGTTGATTAGCCTGAGCATTTTCAGCTTTATCAACTAATTTTTCGCTATCCTCGCTGCTAGCAACAGATTTCCTCTTCTTGCGTATGACTTTGGGTGAAACTTTTGTCCTGTTTACAAAGCTAGAAGCCTTTCATAAAGAACAAATAAACATATCAACAAAAATATAAACTTACATACATTTAAAATTTCTTCAAAACAAGATGCTTATTTATGGACCAAATTTAAAATTCAAAACTTAAGAACATGCATTTCAGTCAAAATCCAACATCACATGCATTGTGTGTGTGTGTGTGTGTGTGTGTGTTTGCGGAGGTCTTAGCATTGGCCTTCTATGCTTAAAACCTGCCCCATTCCTATGTATATGCATCATACACATCTCAACCAATCACGAATCCATACTGGGTACCTCCTGCAATCAACGTATTGGCAAGAGATGCCAATTGAAGTACAATCAAACAATAGCCATCGGTTAAGGGAGATATCGATGTCCTTCTGAATCCGAGTTGTCCTACCAAATAAAAAATCTTTATTCTAGCAAAGCCTAGGTCATAACCTAGTAATTATTTGAGCAGAACCTATAAAAAAACTTTTTTTGAAAAAAATCCGAAAATCTACTCGTGAGAAATTGTAGTAAATTGATTGTATTTAATAGTTTTTATATACCCATCATTTCCTCAGAATTTTCACGTTTGCTCACCATAGAATTTAAAATTTAGAGGTAATTCTCAGCATTTGTAGGGATTTGTAACCTTTTTTTAAAGAGCACTGATGCGTAAAGACCCGAGTAAGACCCGAGTTGGATAACAAGCAGCCTCTTCCAAATCTCAGCCGGATGAAAAAAGGGGGGAAGAGCCTCGGCCTTAATGCACTTACACAAACACTCGGAATACTACTGGTTTGAAATACTCCAGATAGTTTTTGACATTTTAAGTGCAATGGCATGTTAGAGGCAGTTTATAGCCAATGGGCTTCATGGCCAAAGCAAATGGGAAAAGAAGTCCAACCAAAAAATTTAACCTCCACCATTAACACATCCACAGTAAGATATGTGAAGGACGAACGGTCGGTATCTCCCTTAACCAATGGCTACTGTTTGATTGTACTTCAATTGGCATCGCATTTAGCCTACCACCATCTGTGGCTCCTGGCCACCAATCCCTGTCAAATAATTTCTGTTTACAACCGTATAATATCACAGAATGGTGTTTATTGTTGATGTTATGGTGGAGTTAGAGATGAAGTAATGACTTCGAGAACTCGCAAGAAATGCGGAGTGTAACACCATAGAGGAGTTATGCCCCAACTCTTGTGATGATGCCATATGTGGTATACTTTGAAAGAATTTCGATGGGGTCTCGACGCAGACCTTTGTGTCACGCATTGGGAAGCTCATAACACAATTGAAGGTCAAAGGGGTAATAAGTGTGGCATCTATAGCCCCTTTTGATGGTGTGGAAAGCCAATACACAGCTAGCTAGTCCCATACATATGATTACAAATCCTTCATGTTGGTCTAGAATCTACGTCTTCACAGGTATTTCACCGACGAAACCCAATCTTGCTCATTCAACATCCCAAGAGCCCCCAGCCACCTGCTCAGTCATTGCCATGGCATCATCCCAATAGCTCTCAGCCACCTGCTCATTTCAAGAGCGCAGGCAATTCATTCTCTCTTGAAATGAGCTTGATTGTTTCATTTTAAGCTTGAAGTTCTAATTGTTTATCTTGAAGCCTCGGCTGCAACAACTGAATGAAATTCCTAATTCGACTTCTTGAGCTGTGGAAAGCAAAGGGCACATGCACACTTACTGCCTGGTCATGCGTTTTTGCAACAGATTTGCAACAGACTTTGCAACAGATCACGCGTTCTTGGCTATCAACAGATTTGCAACAGAACCCAATTGCTCTTTTTCCCCCTTTTGGGGGCTTGTATCCTTTCGCAAGGAAAAATCAACAAAGGTTGAATAAGCTGTGGAAAGCAAAGGGCACCTGCACACTTAAGAGTTTTGCTGCCGAAACTACCTGGTCATGCGTTGTTGGATACGCCGCGACGGACGTCGACACAACAAGAACTCACCTGACATATAATGTCATCTAAGGACGAAGCTCAACCCGTAGGCGCGTGGACGCAAGAATAAGGTGTCAACCTACACTCGACTGAATCCTAACTAATTCCTACAGAGGTCTCTACCAATTGTCTAAGTCACAGCCTTCAAGAGTGCATAAGAGGAAACTTCCTACAACGCTTTCTAGAGCCGAACACCCATCAAACAATCTCGAAACACCATAGAACTTGAAGGAGACCCTACTAATACCACTAGGTCGCTCTCCCTAAGGTCTATGAACCAAAACCCCAACCCAAAACACCCGGTGCAAAATCACGTAGGATGTTTGGCCGAAATTTGCCAGTCTTCGTTTCCGAAATCTAAAGTTCCTAATGTGTAGTTCTACTCAATGTGAACGCGTGGATATGCTGCAATGAAAAATCGGACAACGTATGCTCACCAAAAAACCAGATGAAGCTCGTAGAAGGAGCTCGCAAAATTGGACCGTACGCGCGCAATGTAGGTATCGGCGCGTAGCTCTCGTCGGGGGCAACACGCTGCACTTCTCCGCACTCGATTCCGACCACCGATGCACACGTAGCATCAAGATGAAGCTCACACACTCTCTCGTACACAGTACGCTCACTCACAGACTTCAAAAATTGTTTTTAAAATGACAAAAGGTTTTTTCATTAAGGTCAAAAAGTGGTATATATACCTTACAATTCTCAAACCCTAAAGTTCCAAAATCAACCATCTACTCAATCTAGCTATCAAAACTGGGATACAATCTGGAAACTTCTGTAAGCCCCAATATTTACAAGGTGAAAACTCAGGTTTCCTCAATAAATGAATAATTACAAAAAATGATAATCTTCCGAGTAGTTAGTTTTTCGTGGGGTGTGTCCAGCTTCTAACACTCCCCCTCTCCTTGCTCATGTCGTCCCCGACATGGCCGCGCTGATTTGCTTCTTCATCGTATGGTTTCATGCATCTTGATCAGTGATTCATATCTTGCATGTAGATTCATCATTGTTGGGCCGAAAATATCAGTGTTTATTGTGAAGAAGCCAGTGTAGAACGCTTCTTCAAAGGCTTGGAGGTGATAGGATGGTAAAAACATTATCCTTTGATACAACGCATGTATCACCTCCTTGGAAGGCTGACCAGACAGATCATAAGCGCATCTGTAAGTATCTTGGAAGAAGAAGATACTGTCTGTCACCTGGCCTGGCTTGAATGTCTCAAATACTGCTAAAAGGGTTTTGCAGATTTTCTTCATCATGATGCACGTAAGGTCAGGTGAGTCAGTGAACAATTTGATGGCGCCCGTTAGGGTTTTCACCATGTATTGGACACTTATTCTCTCACCTGCCTTCAAGCCCGGCAGCTTAGGGTAATTCAGCCAAGTGGGTTGGCTCCTTTGTAAGATCTCTTGGGCTTTCCACGTCCTGATTCTTGGTAGAGGACAAAAGATGAGGTTGTCTTTGATGTTTTTCGGTTCCTTTACCAAGTGGATTAGGTATCGTGGGTACTTTGTGAGCCAAGCCTTCCTCCATTTGGGTTGAGAGTCAACTATTAGCCTCGCCCCTTCTGGTTGGGAGATGTCTGCGTTGTAGAGTGGCATGGTCGGCTCTTCTCTAATCCTCTTATTGATGGTGGCTGCTTCATATTTCAACAAAGGATATGGGAGAGAGGGTTGAAGCCATTCGCGCCTGAGGTTGATGGTGTCGATCTTCTGGATAGTCATGGATTTGAAAACCCTCTGCTCCCACTCCAAGGCTTCCTTTGTTGTCTCTCTGATTTCCACCTCTATTGCCTTACACAGCTTCTCTTTCTCCTCCTGTGCTAGATGTTGTGGCTCTTGAGAGGATCCTTCTAGGATTTCCTCTTGCATAGGTGTGTCCACCGGATCTGCCACATTTTCTAAATCTATGCCTTCATTGGCTACTGGCCCTGTGCCCTCGTGTTCTCCGGTTTGTTGTCCTCTCAGCTCCTCAATCTCCTTTAGGAGTTTTTTTTTTTCTGTTTCAGCTTCTTCGCCCATATTTACGAGGAGGTCATTCAATACGGCGTTTATCTTCTCCGCCTCCTCGAGCTTTCTTTTGATACTTTCTAATTCCTCTTGCAGGGTTTTTTTTTCTTCTTCCATTCATGTTTGCATGACAATAGACCCTTCTACCATCATCAATATTTGCTTTTTCTCTAGAGTCAGCTCCTTCTGAAGTTCTTGCATTTGTTCTTCATAAAGTTGACTTTCTGTAGTGATGTGAGTCGAGCTAGTAGCTCTGATTCTGGCAGGAGATGCCCGCAGCCTCTGGATGGTCTGATCTTTCACTTTGAGCTGGTCCCTTAGCTCAAGGACCTCATCCTGGCTGGCTTCTTGATCTATCTCCACCTTTTCTTTGGCGTTTTGCATGGCTTCGACTTCTTTAGATTCCTCAGCCAGTTGTAGGGTCAGGTTATCCCTTTCCCTCTCGGCATCTATCAGTGATTTGCTGAGTTGCTGACATTCCTCTTCAACTCCTTGTATTCTTTGGGCTGCTGCCTGATTTTCCTTTTCCATTTCCTGGCATCTTTGCAATGCCCTTGCTAAACTGGCCTGTAGCTCCGCTTCTCTCTCTTTCTGCCTTTGACTTTGTCCTTGGAAAGAGTCTACTTCCATATTTATCTTCACTTCAGTGGTCTTGAGAGCTGCCATCTCACTTTCTGAAGCCATAGACTGCGCTCTTAACTCGGTAAGCTTTGTCATCACCACATCCCAGTCGTTGGAGGGCGGGTGCACATCCACTGTATCTGTGACCATTTCTTTTAGTTCTACTAGCCTGATGCTTTGCATTTGTTCCTTAGGCCCTGTGCTTGCCAAGTCGAATGTGACTGTGGTAGCTTCTTCTTTTGTGTATCCTGCCGCTAGCAGGTCCAAAAATGTGTTATATGAATCATTTGGCTCTTGTTGCCACTTCGAGGCCTAGCCTCTTCCTTTGGTTCCAGCCCCTGGCTCTGCTCTTGCTTGGCCTCTTCTCGTTATTCTGGTCTTTCTTCAGCCTCTGTATCTTCTTGTGGAGGGCTGCTAGGAGGTGCTGAGGGTGGTGGTGAGTGCTGTGGACTGGCCGATAGAGATGTAGGTGTAAGGTCTCTGACCCCGATCAAAAGAGCACCATTGTACCATGAAATGAACATAATGGAAAAAGTTACTATTTCATTAGGAAAAAAATGGACTCTCCATGGGCCTTGTAAGAATCCCTAATTTAAAGGAAGCCTGCCAAGATTAAGGGGGACAAAGGCTTTGAATGGGGCTATTTTGGTAGGGTCTCCTCCACCTTTGACCCCTAAAAATGTAGGGGGAAGGGGCGGGGGGGGGGGGGCACCATTTAAAAAGTAGGGAAGGGGGGGTAAACCATTTGAAAAGTAGGGGGGTAGGGGGTCTTCTCTCTCTAACTTTTTGGCCAACTTGTAAGTGGCCTCTTAACTCTCCCATGCCACCTAAGCAAATCCATGGGTCAAAGAGATTAAAAAAATGACTTTTTTCAAAAACTTTCAAAAAAACTCTATTCCCCCCTAAAAAGTACCCCCAACATATACACATAATAAAAAAAAGATTTTTAAGTTAAATTACTCAAAATTCAACATTTTTTGACTCCCTCCAAACTTTTAGGAAATTCTCCCCAAAATTGAAAACTTTCCCTCCTAATCTAAGCTCCTCTCCTACACCCATCCCCCTTGCACCTGCACCTGCTGCTGCACCTACACACCCATCTCTCCATCCTTCAAGCTCCATCTCTCCATCCTACAAGCTCTATCTCTCCATCCTTCAAGCTCCATCTCTCCATCCTACAATGCCTCTTGACGACGTGACCAATGTCCCAGCAAGCTCTTCACGCGGTAGGTCTCCAGGGCTTTCCCTACGCCTACCTCAAGAGTATGTTTCGACAAAGAAAACATGCTTGGGTACATTACCTTCAGCCAATGAATGCCGCGCTCAAGGGGAGAAGAATGTGGATCTCTGGACAGACGGATGCTTGTATCCAAAGGATCCTTCTCTCAATGTTCATCCGTCTTTTACAAACATTCCATCACTGTTGCAATACGTTGGAAATGGAGAGCAAGGTTTGTTGGGCTACTGCAAGAGACTCAACAAACACGAGATTACGCGGTCCGAGATCTACTTGCGTCATTGGCAGTTGCTCAATGGGAGTTTCCACAATCTTCAAGATCAGATGCAAACAGCTACTAGTGCGCTTGAGGAGGCAAAGAGCACCATCACAACCAAGGAAAATGTAATTAAAAAGCTTGAGGATACTCTTTCACACATGAAGAGTACTGCCATGGGAGGTAGGGTGAGGAAACGAGAGTTGTCCGAAATTCAGACTCTTGCACCACGTGGAGGTGCAAGAAAACGAAGGGTGATAGCTATGAGGTAACATGTTTTGTCCCTCATGTTGTTTAAGTCTAATACGGCTCATCATTGTTGTTTTGGGCAATAGGAACTTCGTCCAAGAAACGTGCGGCGGCGAGAATGCGGAAGCTAGGGCTACTTTACTTCGTTCTTAATTCAACAAAGAGGATTTTATTGGGATGCTTGATGCTCCAGAGGCAAAACACTTGAAAGATGCAATCACTAAGAGAGTTCTTAGTGATTTTTCTAATATTGTTAGTGATCTAGATGTTCAGGATATTTGTGATGCTGTTTGGGTTAGTACCAAGGGCTATCAAGCAATACATCAAGTGTTAAAAGATGCATTAAGAAGTCGAGGAGTCACGAAAAACCTATTCCCACTTCCTCACAGAGTGCAGATTGCCAAGAAGGTGTCAAATGAAGATGTTGTTCACCGATTAGGGGACTACTTGTATATTGAAGACACGATGCCTCTTCAGCCGCTCCGTAGCAAATCACAAGGAAGGAAGGGCCGCGGGAATGGAAGCGGTGCTGTTTCTAACAGTGTGTTGCGGACCGAAGGGTTTGTTTACACCAAATTCAACAATATCTTTATGGACTTGATACAATTGCAGCAGTCCATGGCTGTTTTCTACAATTTGAGTGATGCAGGTTAGTTTAGAGTTACATACATGCTCTATGATGTGTCATAACAAGCATTCTGAGGCTTTATGTTGTTGGCAGTTCTTGAAGGCAAGCTTGTGTTCGTGCTGAAGTTGGATGAGTGTGTAATTGTTAAAGGGAGAAAGTTGGAGAGAATGAGAATCACGCTTATGAATGAAGCCCTAGCTTATGCCAAGAAATCTTGCAGTTCGAGTGAAGCGAAAAAGCCCTCTTTTAGTGTGCAATCAGAGAAGGATATATGGTGGCTTGGTGCAATTGAAGTTCCGAAAGAGACACATGAAGTCCTTGCATGGATTTTCAGTAGAATCCCATGGGTCACAGAGGTCATTAAAGCTCAAATAAACGGTGAGAAGCTCATGGTTCCAGGGCGTGGGGAGTTTGATGCTGAATGGAATTTAGGTGGTGATCTAAAGACCATAAAGTGCATGCTTGGATGCAAACAAGGTGCAAATTCTTTACTTCCCTGTCCATTCTGTACGAAAGGGAACAAGACAAGTCGAGCAACTCAAGTGGAAGGTCAGGACGAAGATAATGATGACCATATAAATAGGGAGTGGCAAACTTTGGTTCTTTCATGTGATATGTTGCAGGTGCCCAATAGGGATAGCAAAGATCCTGGGTGGAACCCCATAATTCCGTTCTCCCTCAACAATGTTCACTTTTGTACATTGCATGCATTTTTGCGAATATTTGATAGGATCCTAAAGCATCACATTGATTATGCTTTCACAATGAAGCCCCTTCAACGGTCAAAAGACTCCTTGCAGGGGGTGGAGACGCTCCTTAATGAGATTGGATGTCATCGATCAAGGGTGAACATTGTAGCAGAGACTTGTAGGGAGAAGACATATGAGGTGGCACAAAAGGTTTCCATGAATGGAGCCAAGGCACGTCGATTTTTCAAGAAGATGTCAAAGTCTCCAATGCAGGTATCCAAGGCAAGTGTCGATCTAGCAAGTGAGAAACGGTGGGAGTTGTGGAAAGATTTGTGTTCATGCACGACGGACAAAGATCCCAATGTGGAGGTTGCTAACCAACGCAAGCTAGTATGGTCATCCTTTCAAAAGGTTGTGCAATTGATGAATCTTTCAAGCACCACCGTTGAGCAGCGAGAGGAGTTCAAGAAGGTGCTTTATGAATTCACAAAGGCCGCTAAGGAAGGATGGTCTGAAAGCAATATTACACACTACATGGTGTGTTTTAACGGACTTAATACATATGCAATGTTTGAAAATGAAACTTTTCTATTCGCTTATCTCCTTTTTGGTTGTTTTAGCACATTCTCTATGCGCATGGTGCATACTTCATGGACCGCTATGGTTCGCTTGATATATGGAGTACACAAGGCATCGAGAAGTCCCACTATCGAGCAAAAGGAGTCTACTTCAAGAATACTCGGCATGGTGGTGGTAGTTCACACTCCAACTACCTCCAAGAGATGTTTAACTGGTTTTTTAGGCACACCTTTGGGAGAACTGGTACTATTGAGAAAGCAAGAGAATCGATGTTAGCAAAGCAGTTACGCAACGCTTCCCGTACTGCAGCATCCGAGAAGTGGAAACGCTCGCGAGCGTCCCTGGGCCATGAAGCTTGGCGTGCAACTAAATATCAAAAAGGCAGCGTTTGGGCATCGCGTCAGCCGTCCGCATGATCCAGGTTTAGTTGTTATATTCAATTGCTTTATTTGAGTTTCACTCAATTGGCCGCATAGTGCGAAAGGGCCCAAATCTCAAAAAAACCTATTTAAAGGTTGAAGGGGCTCATTTTGTCATTTTCCCTACTAGGTGCTACCATGGCAAGAACAAAACAAACGGCTAGGACTGCATATCCAGAGGGGCCGGATGGCCAACGACTCAAAGGTACAGCAACAGAAGCTGGAACTTCACAAGCTCAAGGTGAAGTCCACACAGAAGAAGCTGGAGCTTCAAATCAGCATGGCCAGTCCTCTACAGCAGCAAAAGAGAGACAAAATCATCGCCTTGTTGTCTATTCATCGGACTCCAACGATTCTGATGGCAACAGGGAGGATGAGAGCGACCACTGCAAAGAAACAAACAACCAAAAGCAACCATCAGAAGGCTCGGAAGAGACGCAAATGGATGAAGATGCCCCATGGGTTGGCGTCCAAATACAAACTTATCAGGCTCACATGTCTATTGGGGGTAAGACACTTCCTAAAGGGAGTGGACCTACACCATCACATCCGGTCAATAGTGAAGAGCACGAATCAGATGGAGAGTGGGTGGAATCAGATTATGAGGTGTTGGAAGTGCCTGTGCAGAAAAAAAAGAGAAAGAGCATTGTCTACAAGAAGTGGGAGCAAGCTGCCCCGACTCGTGCCAAAAATGCACCTCCACGTCGACCTCAGAAGGTACGAAAGCGCAGCCGTGCTTTTGCAGAGATTCGAAACTATCAAAAGAGCACCGAGCTCTTGATTCAGAGGGCCCCTTTTGCAAGGCTATGCAGGGAGGTTTTGCAATTGTACAACACTCAGTTTCGGATGGGCGCCGTGGCCATAGAGGCAGTCCAAGAGGCAGCAGAGCAATATTTAACTGGCATATTCAAGGATTCTAACCTCTGTGCCATCCATGCAAAGCGTGTAACCATTATGCCCAAGGATATGCAGCTTGCTCGTCGTTTGCGCCATGAGGAGTAGCTTGTAATTAGGCATCAACCTTTTTGTATTTACGGAACTCCAAGATTGGGAAGAATTTGAATACAAGCGTCTTTTGATTGTATATCCCACTTTGTGCATTGTATTGGGAAGAATTTGAATATAAGCGTCTTTTATTGTATACCCCACTGCACATTGTATTGTTTTAATTCTGTACCATGCAATGTAGCACTGGTTCAAGTTTTGTCTACCTTTTATTGTATGTATGTAGCCATTAGCTTGTTATTGTGAAAAATTGCCTACGTTTAGCACCTTGGCTAAGTGGGGCATGCACTTCCTGATGTATCCATGCTATGTGACTTACTATTGCATGGCAAAAACATCTACAAAGTGTTGAAAATGTCTTGGAATGCCCCCAAATTGGCTGCCACAAGGGCGCACATTTGGGGCTTCCAGAGGCCTATGGATGGACACAATGCGCGCCCTTGTGGCAGCCTTTCCTAGTGCTTTCCAAACACTTTCCAGTGGTTTCCAGACAATTTTGACAAGTAATAAGTATGTATTGTTTGCTTCAATGCTTCAATTAGCATAGATGCTGCTGACAATCATCCCCCCTTAGTCCATGTCAGTCCTATACTCCAAAAAGGGCTTAGATATTGCCACAAAGTTTACTCTTGTGGTTTGTTAATACAACTTTAGGTATCTGGGGCAAGATGGGCTTAAGGTTACCTGGTCACTCTGTTTTGTAACTGGGTATGCTCCTATACTCCAAAAAGGGCTTAGATATTGCCACAGTTTACTCTTGTGGTTTGTTGATACAACTGTAGGTATATGGGGCAAGATGGGCTTAAGGTTACCTGGGTATCCATGTCTTTCTCTTTTGCAACTGGGTATTAATGTCTTGTCACTCTGTTTTGTACCTGGGTATGCTCTTAGATGTGTCCAATTTCATCTGCCACAAGGGCGTACATTTGCACAGTTCATCAGCTGATAGAAAGCCCCAATGCGCGCCCTTGTGGCAGCATATTTTAGGGACTTTCAAGCTCTTTACTAGGCACATACATAACTTTGGAAGCCTAGATATATCAAAGTATGCATTTTTAAAATTTTAATGCCTGCCAGACCCTTTAGTAGTCATAGGAGAAATTATGGTACTTCTCATACACAATGGAAGCCCAACATATAAGAAATTCAAAACCTTGCAAGAAAGAGAGTCATAGACAACAAAAAGTAGTTTCATTAAAGAAATCAATGCTTTACATGATATCCGGCTTTTGCTTTAGGATCTTTCTAATTACAATTTTTTGGCGCTTGGCCTTTTGGGGTGGCTCCCTGTTAAGTAAAGTGGTTGTGATTTCTTGGGTGTCATTAACCCCTACAGCTTGGTTCATGTCGACATGGGCAATAAGGCGCCCGTGAAAGTTTACACCGAAAGTGGATATTGCAAAATCTTTCTTTACAAGCACTACAAGGTTGGCCGTTTGGGCAAGTGTTGTTAAACACAACGCCTTGGAGAGTGAACAGAGAGCAAAAATGTTGTAGCGACCATTGGGAGAGTAGTCGGCATGGACAAACACCACGACACCGGTGGGAAGTGTGCCGAGGTAGTGAGCAAGTGCCGCTTGAGGTCCGAACGGCGTCCTCCTCCCCCCTGACCGTTGCGCCCAGGCGTCAACCTCCAGAACATCCTGCAGAACATAGGTTTTCTGAGATATGGCACAGAATTATCATATAACATTAACAAAATCATTTGTAACAATCAAATGTAAGTGAGCATCTATACCTCTTGTCTACGATCCTCCTCATCGGCATCCGGGTGCAAGTAAAGATCCACGCTTGACTTTCCGTTTGGATCAAGCAAAACAGGTGTTGCAGCAGGTGGTGGTGAATCCACTCTTGCGCGTTTAGCCAAACACATGGCTTGCACGGCCACAAACTCCTCCTCAGAGACCTTGGCCTGCTCAGCCGCTGCCACCTCGGCTTGTGCGATCGCCACTGTGTCCGCCAAAGTATTCCCCATGGGCAGTAGGAGATCATCGTCATGGGAGGTGGTGGTATCAAGATCAAACTTGCCATGGGCATCGAGGATGGCGAAACACTCATCCATGCGAAGCTCAAAGGATTTCTCCAGATCGTGCATAAACACAAACTCCTCCCCACCCACCACAATGGAGGAGAAGCGGGTAATCTCTACCTCAGGGATGGCATCCCGAGTGGTGGTTCCTTCTGGCGGTCCGGAGGATGAACCGACTGATGGAGAGGCCTCCAAGAGGCCTTGAATCCCTACAAGGTAGGTCAAGGCAAGCGTCCTCTCCTCTGCGGATGAGTCAATGGCCGCGGGCTTGGGGTCCTTCACATCAGCCAATACCCCGCCGATCTGCAAGTGAGGTAGCACTACGTCAGGGCCTACTGGGTACTCGTGAAGGAGGAAGATCATTATGGCCTGAATAGAGAAAAAAGTGTTTCCGATCCTTCCCTTACGCATTGCTCGCACATCCACAGCTTCAAGCCGAACATATTGTCCGACGGGTTGTGCTATGGTGGCAAAGCGTGCAAGCCGTTGATGAAATGGCCTGTCCCCTTGGTAGATGTGGTGGAGAAGGCCTTCAGGGACCCATTGCCCTGGCCGGTTTGGTAACTCAACAATGAATCTCCCCATGCATGTGGAAATGTATGAAGTAATGTGCTCAAGAGATTGAGAGTGGAGGGTCAAGGTGGTTTCCAAATCGGGTTGGGTTGTGAAAAATGCTTGAAGCTCAGGGCGATTTGCATGCCCAACCTCAGTAAGGAATGCATCTAAAGCACTAGTAGCATCCATTTCTTCTCTTTGCGTGATTGGGTATGCTAGGTCTCTCTGCAATGCTGGGATGAAAATGGTGAAATGAGGAGGTGGTCCTCCTTATATAGACATATTCCATCTCGAAAAAAATAAAAAATATGCATTTAAAAAATAAATTTACACCACCTTAAAACTCAAGTACAAAATCAAGTACAACACCTTAAAACTTTTCAAAATCTTTAATAAAATATCCAATATATAAACGATTAAAGTTACAAGCCAATTCACTTAGACAAGATGATTTCGTCTGTAGCCCAATCTTTGTAAACAAGCATAGTGGCCTCCATCCGCCTTCCAATCTATACAACCAGAAATGGCCAATCAAAATACAAAAACCCACAAAAAATAAGAAAAGGTAGCTAAGCAAGCACAAAGCAGACCTTGAGTTGTTCTAGTTTGAAACTTGCATTACCGACATCCTCAAATCCCATTATGACAAAGTGTTCCCGAAGATTGGCAAGAGTCCAATGCAGATTCACTGCAACCACCTCCACCTCGTTATTGGGCATGCGGACACGAATTTCAAAGGATTGAATCTTTTCGGCTGTCAGCTGCAAGGGTATCCATTTTCCACGTTTGTGCATCCACCTCTCATAGCTAAACCGTGCATACAAGGTGCACCTTGCTTTCAAATACCGAAGGCAAAGTTGTGTGGGGGACACATTGCACTTATAACGGTCACCATCATGCAAACCGTCAACATAGCCCCAATTGACACCTAGAATGGTGTCCATTGCATCTATGTCAACTTCTTTGCAAACAAACATTGTTGGTGTTTCTACAATCGGCAGAGAGCGGAATGCATGCACAAACAAATGAATGGGACAATGCCAACTGAGACCCACCGATCTGGTTGCCTTACCAAACTTTAGGGACCCTTGGAAATATTGCAGCACCTTGCGCTTGAAAGAAAGCAAAGCCCAATGGTCTGGAGTTGGCCATTCTGCACTCTGCAATGAGGGTGTCTCCACGACTTCTAACCTACCATAGCTTTGGCTTGACTTCGGCACCACGTACTTGTGGGAGTACATGAATATTTGCTGCTCGGTAAGTTTTTTCGATGAAACATTAGGAAACATAAGCTCCCCAATGTGAGCATGCACAACCATGAACGTGCCTGAGAGGCACTCAAGCGGCTGCTCCTCAACTAAGCTGGATGGAAAAACATCTTTACAAATGCCCTTAGTTAAACATAATGATCACATAAACGTAAACATGACATATGCATGGGATAGCTAAACCATGAAAACTTACAATGAGGTGTAAATTGAGTTGAAGCTCTCTTGAGGTGGAGCTCAGCTGCACTGTAGACGTGTTGCACGATGGCCACCATTCCGGACTTTGTTTCTTTGAATGCCAATAGCCGGCCCTTCCAATGACATTCCAATACGCCTCGACACCGTACGCGATGAGGTCCAACACGTGACGGTTGCATGCAGATCCATGCACCCTTCTTGAATACTTGTGGGATCCATACCCCCTCTGAGTATTTTGTGTTGTGCAACACAATCTCCTCTATCTCTGGTTTGGGCCGTCTATGCGTGGACATGCTTGGGAAGTTGGGCTTAGGAAGGGATTTGAAAGAGTTGAGTATTGAGGGGAGGGTGAGGTGAGCTGCCTATGGTGGCTATGGTGGCTTTGACAGTGGAGATAGAGAAAGAGGGGAGGAGTGAGAGGTAGAGAGGTAGAGAGGATAGTGGAGCTGTGGGCTATGGAGTGTGGGACTGTAGAGGGTTGATGGAGGTGTGAGAGAAGGGGGAGCTATGGAGAGAGAGGAA
The DNA here is from genome assembly GCF_014529385.1 of Adiantum capillus-veneris. Classification (NCBI taxonomy): domain Eukaryota; kingdom Viridiplantae; phylum Streptophyta; class Polypodiopsida; order Polypodiales; family Pteridaceae; genus Adiantum; species Adiantum capillus-veneris. The sequence continues at coordinate 56,367,512 of NC_140932.1, forward strand.
GAGAGTGGTGGAAAGATTTTGGCTATGGCTGCCTTGACTGTAGAGAGAGAATGGGAGGAGGGAGAAGAGGGAGAGTGTGGGAGAGAAAAGTAATGAGGGAGAGAGAGAAAAGTGGATTTTGGGGGAAAAAATTGACTTTTTTTAATTAGTTTATGTTTTGGGGCAGTTTTGGAGGCAAATGGGTCAACTTTGGAACTTTTAAAAAAATTTCAATTTTTAGGATTTTTAAGCATGCGCGTTTTTTTTTGGGGGGTCCCTCCCTCTTTTATGACACCTCTCTCCTCCTATTTACCCCCCCCCCCCCCCCCCCCCCAGCCTACCTCCCATCTCTCTCTAAGAACCAAGCATTGAAGAGGGAGACAATTAGGCTGCACCCCTACCATTCCTCCCCCTCTAGGTGATATCCCAAGAGCCTTCTCATTGGTTCTCCCTTAAGCCTTCACTAATCAAAAAGGCCCAAGGAGAGTCCATATTTTTCCTAATGTTTAGCATTTTTCCAAATTCTGTCAGTGCCATGATGTTTAGAATGTTTTAAAGCTTCGAAATGTGAATTAAAATAATTTTTGTAAAAAAATTTCAAATATAGCAAGTTTTTGGTCACCCGACCCGTCCAGTTTTGATCGTCTCGAAAACTGCACCCGTACCCCAAATATCAAAAAAATGTATTTTCGGACCTCAGGGGCTGCTAAATATGGCAGGTACTCGGTCCAGTGCGTCTTAGTTAGAGATCCGTATAGCAATTTACGACATCAAAATCCTACTCGTATGACCCGTTTCAGTCAAAAATCAATTTTTCCAAAAATTGAGCGGGGAGGCACTGGAGCCCGGGACTGTGTGGGAACAGGTTCCAGGACACTCCAGACCAGCTTTAGCAGCTAGGGGGCGCCCTCTTGCCTTGTGGGAGTCTTTGGAAAGTTTCCAAGCCAGTAACTAAGTTTCAGAGCCAGTTAACCAAGCCAACCTGACACTTGGTGGGTAGGGGAACTGGACTTGCCAATGCAGAGACTGAGTGCTTCTGCAGTTGCATTTAGCAAGGCTGGTCGATTTTCAGCCTGTAGGGGCCTATTTAAAGACCTGCACACACACACACACACACACACACACACACACACACACTTATGCTCATACACACACACACAGTGCATACACACACACCTACACACATTGGGAAGGTGCTGCCGGTTCACACACCTCTTGAAGGAGAAGCAAGGAGGGAGGTGTTGTCGAATTCTCGCCTCAAGAAGCTCGATTAGATTAGAAAATCGAGAATATTATCAGCCCTTAATCACGGTAACCATGGTTTAATTAATGCTATCTGTAAATTCCTTTCTCTACCATCTAAAGTTCTCGTCTATTATGCTTATCCCTAGTCGTAATTCTCTATAATTACTCTCTAAATTCTCCTTAACCATATTCTATTATGTAATCATCATCCCATAGCTGAATTATCAGCCATTCATCACTCTTAATTAATGATTACTGCACGATTATTAGAATTTTCTCTCTCTAGGTAGCATAGAAATTAATCGGTAAGCTGGTAATTGTGTAGATTGATGAGAATCACTCTTTCTATCACGCATTAATATTGTAGCTGATTTAGATTCATCTCTGTTATGCATTAAGATATAATTAAGGTAAGATTAATCTATCATTAAATCTCTAAGAGGTGGTTTTTCTCACACCTATGCATGCGGTGATTCTGCATCCTCTAATTGCTAGGAAAGAGATTAATCGTGCTTAATTCATCTCTCTGGTAATTCCATTAGTGAAATCCTATTATTCTTAATCATGTAAGTCGAGTAATTATCTTTAGAGCCGGTTCCCATAGGATTATGTGTCATCCATAATGATTGCTATATGGAAAAATCTAAACCTCTCATGTAGCAGGCATTGTTTGATGTTGCTAATCTATCATTTGGCTTGTTATGACGCTTATGGACAATTATTTAAAGTAGTGAGTTTAAAATGGCCCCGGTTAAGAGGACTCGCTTTGGTGGAGCCCACGACCACGAGGCAGGAACGAGCAAGGTGAACGGGAAGGGAAAAGCTCCCATGGAGGAACAAATACCGGCCATCTCACGGGCCATCGACAAAGAAATGGAAGAGGTAGATCATAATTTCATTCATGTTGTTTAATTTAACATTGCACACATTTAGTTAGGAATGAAAATATCCCCAAACATGTTGGAGAAATCTGATGAAAACCTCGGCATTGAATTCATTGTACATTAAGTTCTAAAGTAGGAAGGAAATGATTGATGGGTATGCTGGTTGCAATTAGGAAAGAATGTCTGCTAGGGAAAATTTAGTTCGACATGTTCATTTTATTTTCAATGTTGAATCAGTCCTGACCCCCCTACTGATCACAGGGGGCAGAGTTCCTCATAAAGGGCTCTTGAATCCACGACTTTCTTTTTATGCGGTGGATACCCACGACTTGCTTTCTATGCGGTGGGAACCCACGTCTTGCTTTCTATGCGGTGGGAGTGTCCATGACGTGCTTTCTATGCGGTGGACATACCTAGTTGTATGGGCAGCTAGGCGACAACGGGAGGAGTGAACTCTCGCTAGAAGGGGGATGTTGTACCTCCAGAACATTGGAGCTTTTATGAATAAGTTTGAGTAGAATTTTTACTAGAATTCTGTCTTGGTGTTGTTTGCAATACTGGTTGAAGGGCTGTCTTAACGAACAACATGCTTCGGAATTAAAACAAGGAAAGTTTATGTTGAACAACCTTTGTGGTAGTAATTAGGTCACACAAGAAGTGTGAGTGTGGGGGTGGAAAGTGGGGGCTTGGCTCAGGTTGCCAATGCCTACGAGATGGGTGGTCCCGATTGGTTGGGAACTCTCTGTCCCCATAGTGCTTACTTCGATATTAGTAATACTCATTGCACCTAGAGCGGTGAAATCTCGAGAGTACGTGCCTTTGAAACATGGGGAAAAAGGCACTCGAGGTTTCTCTCCTCTTGGAAGGTGGGTCTTAGGATCGCTGCATAGGTTAAATCACGCTTCCCCTGCGAGGTGGAGCTAGATCTCCTTGCTAGTAGGCTCGAACTCAATTCACTTTGTGATGAGAGATCGTCCGCTAGATGAACCCAGACCACTTTGTTTGCTTCCGCTATAGATCTAGTGGCCACTAGGTTTACCATCAGATCCGTTGTTGAGACGACGGGATGGGGACCTCACACCTGGTATCAGAGCCTAGGTTAGGCTGGGAAATAAAGTCATATTTAAATAAGGAACTGAAAGTATATAGGTAGTTGATCCGAATTCCTTGCATTGGTGTTGCAGGAAGACCCCGTGCTCGAATATCGGAAGTTCCAAGTGTTTGAGCTTATTTATGAGCAAGCTTGAAGATCCCCAGTTTACCAGTTCAGGCGAGATGTCATGGAGATACTGTTGAAGGCTTATACGCCACACTCCACTCGCATTGATAGAGGATGGGAACTTGATTGGACATTTGCAGGAGGGGTTTACTACATCAACGCTCGGAAGCTAGGATGCCTGGCTACCGACTTGAAGAAGATACGTTGGGGAGAAGAGTTGAGGGTAATAGAGATATTCTACTTGGTGCCTACACGATTGGACTAGACTGTTTTAGACAACTCCAATCAAACCATCAACGACTGGCTCTTGGAGAAGGTCACCAATGTGATCCCAGCGAACCGAGTCAAAACCTTTGGATTACTGAAAGCGGAGCTCCGGCTTGATATCTTAGTTTATTATCCACTCAAGAATGAGTATAGAAACTATTACACGAATGAAGTAGTGCATTATGTGAATACCATCTCCTAGGCGTATTTTATACGCAATCCATAAAGCCATGTAATAAGCTGATCATCAGTTATCCTAAACCTTGAGGGGTTTCAATTGTAATAAATTTTCATCAATAAAGTGCTTTTTGTCTCTGAATCTCTGTCTCTTGATAAAGTAGAATCTTGAATTTTATTTAAAGTCTCGTGTCTATTTTGAAATCCAAGTAATGTATCAAGAATTCGTATAATCCATGTAGGTACCGCCTGTTGCTCTGTACTCGGCAGCGCAAGAGAAGAAGCTTATCCTTAAGCAAGCCCAACCTCCGATCTTTAAGGGTGAGGGGGCAAATGTGGAGAGAGATGTGGAAGTATGGATGGAAGCCATGGACGACTACTTTGAAGCTGCGGGGACCCAACCCGTAAATCAGACCATGCTTGCGATGTTCCGCTTGACTGGTGATGCCAAGATATGGTGGAAGAAACATTGCAGGGACATGGATATTAAGGGATCTTCCCAATCCGTACCTAGAGAGAGAAATATTGGCCATCTCACGGGCCATCGACGAAGAAATGGAAGAGGTAGATCATAATTTCATTCAAGTTGTTTAATTTATTATTGCACACGTTTAGTTAGGAATGAAAATATCCCCAAACATGTTGGAGAATCCGACGGAAACCTCGGCATTGAATTCATTGTACATTAAGTTCTAAAGTAGGAAGGAAATGATTGATGGGTATGCTGGTTGCAATTAGGAAAGAATGTCTGCTAGGGAAAATTTAGCTCGACATGTTCATTTTATTTCGAATGTTGAATCAGTCGTGACCCCCCTACTGATCACAGGGGGCAGAGTTCCTCGTTAAGGGCTCTTGAATTCACGACTTGCTTTTTATGCGGTGGATACCCACGACTTGCTTTCTATGCGGTGGGAATCCACGTCTTGCTTTCTATGCGGTGGGAGTGTCCATGACGTGCTTTCTATGCGGTGGACATACCTAGTTGTATGGGCAGCTAGGCGACAACGGGAGGAGTGAACTCTCGCTGGAGGGGGGATGTTGTACCTCCAGAACATTGGAACTTTTATGAATAAGTTTGAGTAGAATTTTTACTAGAATTCTGTCTTGGTGTTGTTTGCAATACTGGTTGAAGGGCTGTCTTAACGAACAATGTGCTTCGGAATTAAAACAAGGAAAGTTTATGTTGAACAACCTTTGTGGTAGTAATTAGGTCACACAAGAAGTGTGAGTGTGGGGGTGGAAAGTGGGGGCTTGGCTTAGGTTGCCAATGCCTACGAGATGGGCGGTCCCGATTGGTCGGGAACTCTCTGTCCCCATAGTGCTTACTTTGATATTAGTAATACTCATTGCACTTAGAGCGGTGAAATCTCGAGAGTACTTGCCTCTGAAACATGGGGAAAAAGTCACTCGAGGTTTCTCTCCTCTTGGAAGGTGGGTCTCAGGATCGCTACATAGGTTAAATCACGCTTCCCCTGCGAGGTGGAGCTAGATCTCCTTGCTAGTAGACTCGAACTCAATTCACTTTGTGATGAGAGATCGTCTGCTAGATGAACCCATACCACTTTGTTTGCTTCCGCTATAGATCTAGTGGCCACCAGGTTTACCATCAGATCCGTTGTTGAGACGACGGGGTGGGGACCTCACAGTAGGCTTTTTCTTTAGATCTCGGTCTGCCTTTGTTTTTCTTTCTCTTTCTTGGATCTCTTGCTCGTCTAGCAGTTTCTATCGTATTTGCTCCACTTCCTCCTCTGTGAAAGGTACATGCGGGATATTTTCTGATGCGGCATCAAGAATCTCAAAATTTTTAATGTAATCTTTGAATCTATCCCTTTGCACCCTTCGGGATGATCCAGACATTGCTTCTAGAGACGGCTTCCAGAGTTCACTCAAATCACCTTTAAGGGCTCTTTCTGCTCTGAATCTCTCCATCACTCGCTCTAATCTTGCCGCTTTTTGTGACTTTGTCTCTTTCACCGGCATTTGGGCAAACACTTTCTTTCCTTTGTTTTGCTCTCGCTGCTCCTCTTGAATAGGCTCTAGCCGTTGTCAGGAGTTTTTTGGAGCAAGGAATTGCGCATATGTACATATCCATGCATGGTGCATCGAATAAAGGATTGCCCATTTTCCTTAGCCAGGTGGTTATGTGGGGCCCACATGTGTACAAGTAGGACAGGGTGTACATAGTGCATCGATTTTCACTATTACTAGTACCACTGTGTTTTTTCTACAATAATGAGGAGTTGGTAGGGCGTAAAACTTCTCGAGGAAGCTACCCGCGGGCTGACGACATGAGGTAAGTAGGTGCGTCAGATGGCATCTAGTGGCGTCAGGAGGAGAAGTACGCACACAACGTGGGTGTTTTCTTGTGAGAATTATGCAGAAAGGTCATCATGAGGACCTTTTTTTGGGGCCACTTCACGTGGTTGCGGGATGCATTATTGGGGAAAGCTGAGTGCTAGGTGTGCGGATGATGCAAAAAAGGTGACAACTATGCACTGCGAGGTCAGTTTTTGGCCTGTTCGGGGTCCGTTTGAGGTTATTTAAAAGGCCAAGGGTGCCCAAGTAATAAAGCTAAGTGTGGGAACTGAAAAAAACTGAGAGAAGATCAGAAAAAACGTGGAGAAGAGAGAAGGAACAGCCGCAGGTGTGTTTTTGCTCATTTTGGAGCCTGTTTTGGCCGTAAACTGCTCATCCGAGGTCGGATTTGAGCACTTTGACATTGTAGACTGGGGTTTTGGGCCGTTCTGGACGCAATGGCGCTATCCATTTTGCCAAATTCCTCCCTTTTTTTCTGCTATTTTGGCTGTGTAAGTTTCTCCTATGAGCGAAGTTTCTGCTCCAGTTTGTGATTGTATCTGGCTTATTTTACCCATACTGTGTGAGCTATTTTCCCCATTGGTGTTGGCCCAAGCTCATTTGTATCTAAACATAAGAAATTCTTCTCTTTTGAGCTGAGTTTTTTGGGTGTGTGTGTGTGTGTGTGTCTGTGTGGAGTGGGCAAGTGGATAGTCTCTCTCCTCTCACTCCAGAGGTGTGTTCCCTGTCTCGGCCAGGTGTGTTGTGTAAGCCGAGTGGTGCCCCATAGTGTGTGTGTGTATCTTCCCAAGAGTGTGTGTCGGGTTGTTATAGAGGCGCTGTGTGTGTTTTCATCCTGCTCACATTCTTTTGGCGCCCCCACTGAGGATCTTCTTCGAGTACCTTCTGCTTCGAGCTTCGGGATTACAGGTTACAGGTGACAGGTTACAGGTACAGGTGCTTAACACAGGTACAGGTAGCTGGAGTACAGTGATATACTAGCAGTGGTGTCACTTGCAGTTTTTGAGTGTATGCATCATTGGGCGCCTATTTGAGCGCATCGTCTGCTGGATTGTACGTTACTTGTGGAAACTGCCATTGTACGCATTTGTGGAGCCATACTTGGTTATATTTGGCAGTCCCAGTCATTTCTGAGACTTGACTATATGCGATTTGCATTAGCCTTCGTGTGAGGGTCGATAGCGTGAGGTTTTTATTGAGCTGGGGGATTCTCAAATGTAGAGATCCTTTCGGTGATACAGGTAGCTGGAGCACCCTTTTTGTGACCTCGCCATAGGCTATGTACTACTGATTCCTACTTGATGCTCGAGTTCTATTGTTGGCAGTTTATGCATACATATACGGTCTATATTTTGGGTTCTCACTGCTCTACTTCTGGGGAAACTCTGCCAAAATTTTTCCGAGTTGTGATGGCTAGTTTTTTGGTCTTTTGATCCATTTATGCTGTTATGCTGCCGAAATTTTGGCAAAATCAGAGGATAAGACAGGTGTGCTTTCTTGGGAGCTGCATGGTTGACTTTAATGGATGATCAAAATGGCCCTCAATTCACTCCTTTTCATTTAACTCAGAGAATCCAGATAAATGTTCATGTGTCCAGGAAGATCTTTTTCCAGCAGCGCATAGTCTTTATGTTTGGGCCAAGAAGATTGAGAGAGATCCTGGAATGTCCTTTGCCTGTTGTCATTCCGATGATTAACTATGAAAACTCATTTGATGTGCATGTGTTTGTCCTTATCTAAAGCTGAGCTCCATTGAAGTTTCTGGGGATTGGGTAGTGAAAAGTCTTGGGTTTTTGCATGTGTGTTCGAAGAGGTTCTTAAAGCATTAAACTTGGGTAGCCATGGCTTTCTCTTATCTGGAATTTCATGGAAGAAGTGGTGAAGATGCGGAAGAATTTCTGGAGCAAGTCGAGGTGGCATGCATAAGCAACAAAATGTGTGATGAGGACAAGATTTTGAGGCTATTTGGATTGCTTTTGAAAGATGAGGCCCGTGTTTGGTTCATGGATTTCGAAGCTAAAGAAGCAGTGGCTTCTTCTTATGGTTTGAGTCTTGACAAGTTTATAGAAGCTTTTTTAGAGCGTTTTTTGGGTGTGTGTGTGTGTGTGTGTCTGTGTGGAGTGGGCAAGTGGATAGTCTCTCTCCTGTCACTCCAGAGGTGTGTTCCCTGTCTCGGCCATGTGTGTTGTGTAAGCCGAGTGGTGCCCCATAGTGTGTGTGTGTATCTTCCCAAGAGTGTGTGTCAGGTCGTTATAGAGGCGCTGTGTGTGTTTTCATCCCGCTCACACCGTCTTTTCAATCTTGTAGCAACCCTTGGTGCTCTTTGTGGCTCGTCTTCTTTGTCTTCTTTGAGCCTCAGCCAGTCATTCTGAGACGGGGGGTCAGGCCATCTACCTTTTGCGTGTAATGCCCCATAAATCACCTTAGTGATTAGTTCTCCTGGCACAATATATGTTGGCTGCTTGTTACCCATCTTCACTAGGTTGTCATGTATATATACTGCATCATTGATTATCTTTGGGGTGCCTTTCATCATTGCCCAAGTGAATGTCATGGCAATTGCACCTGGCGGCATTCTGTACTTTTGTGGCCTCTTCGTACACATGTGGAAGTATTGGTTGTACAACTGACTCATGACTGCCACTCTTGGGTTGGCAATATCTTCAAAAGTGTAGTTTCATTTCTTCTCATTGTACACCTTGACATCATCCCTTCTTTTAGTTACACTATCCCCCTTGTTGGAGAGGTCTAGTGCATCTGCTACAACCTTCTCGGTGATGACTATTTCTATTTATGGCCTCCCTTGAAGATCGGTTACTCTGGCCACTCCATCTTTCTTTATTGTTGTCACAAACTCCCAGACTCTCTTTATGTCCACCCCTGCCACCGGCACTGCTTCAAAATAGTTGTGGAGATCAATCTTCTCCAAGTACCCGACCATCTTGGTTCTTACGAACTCATTGAGTTCTCGCGGCAGCATTAGTAGCTCGATCACATTCCCTTCAGTGTCTTTGAAAACTCCTTGGTAGATCTTTAGGTCGTTCGACTCTAGCAGATCTTCTTGGATCCATGTGTTGGTGGGCTTTAGTGTTCCTTCCAGTATGACGAAGGGCTCCACTTCTTCTAGGTAATCCTTAATGGTCATTCTTTTCTTCTTTGCCAGTGACTTCGCGGCTGCCATAGATCCTGTTGCACTCAGTAGTTCGAAGTTAGCGTTTTTCCATATTAGCTGAGAAACTGAGTTTTAACTATCCAAATGACTTGAAAATTGAAAATAAAGCTTAAAAGGAACTTGTGAAATTGTGCATGTGCTCACAGTGCAAATTTGGCCAAAATTTTCCATTTAGACATCCTATGCGTAGGATGTCTTTTTCATCATAATTGGTTGATACTTGACATGCTGGTAGTGCATGGCTTATGGAACATGGCTATGTGCTTGGATATGGATTTGGGCTTCAAAAAGTGGATTTTTTGGCTGATTCAGGATTTAGGTCACAAATTGGGTAGAAAGTCCATAACAGGTAGCAATTGATGTCCAAATGGGTTGAAAATTGGTATATGGGCTCATTGCACCATGGTATTGGTTCCCATGATGCCACTCTTTGCACAGAAGGTCCAAATTATGACGGAGACATCCTACGCATAGGATGTCTATTTCATCAAAATGACATGAGATTTGTTCTGTGGGTAGTCCTTGGCCTATGGAACATGGCTATGCTCTTGGATCTGGATTTGGACAAGGATTGATGCTTCTAAGAGCCCGTGTAGTGTTTTTGGGCTCAAAAAGTGTATCTTGAAGGTGTTGGGGATAAAAAATGATTAGAATGGCTTCAAAATTGATATATGAGCTCTTGATGATGAGGTGATTGGATCTGGAATGGACAAACATTCTCTGTAGGCCAAAAATGTTAAATAGACATCCTACGCGTAGGATGTCTACTTCACCAATTTTTGCTTCTGACCGCACAGATTGGTTGGTAATGTGTTGGTGAATGTGTTGTGCAAGTTTCATGTGATTTGGACAAGATTTGGTAGGTCTATGGCCCATTATTGCCTCTATGCCCTAACTTTGCGTTTTTTCATGCATATGAGGTCAATTTTGGTCCAAATGTGATGAGACTTGGTGGATAGTATGTAAAGGTCATTTAGAAAATGTGTATGATGAAAAATGTTGGGATCTGAGCCCAGAAATTCCCTTGAGACATCCTACGCGTAGGATGTCTCCTGATGATTTTTTCATGGATTGTGCCCCTAGTGTCTTCTCTTGGTCCCCCCGAGTCCCTTTTAAGCCTAATTTCAACAAAAAAGTCAAATGGATAGAAATTAACTCCTTGTGTAAACTTCAGAGCCTCCGAGCTATTTTCTGACTTTTGGAGTGCTTTTTGGCGAATGAAATTTCTTAATGTTGGTCTCCATAGCTTCCCGATCCCTTGGGGATCCTTGCCGTATGGTTTTTGTCGACTTTGGCTTCATCGGAGCTTCATTTGGAAATTTGTCGCTCTAGAAGCACCTGTGGTTGCGTTTACATGTCTTCGATGATTTGTGGTGGTCTACGACCATAGACTTGGTTGTTGATGGTCTAGGAAACCGCTCGTGAAGTTTGGTGGCAAACGCGCATGCGGTTTGGCTGCGAGAGCAATTTGACGCTTTGTGTGTCTAATGCTGTTTCTGAAGTTTTAGTGCCGCTTCGGGTCACTTTTTGGTCATGTGGATCGCATAGACTTGTCGCGCATGTCGAGATGTTCCTTCCCATGAAATTTGGTAGCATTTGGGCGCCTTTTCACCGATTTCTCATTTGGTGGCCTCTTGCGGGATTCTAGGAATTAAGGTTTATTTCGATGGTTTTCTACTACCTTTGGATATCCAAGACTGGTCTCCTATGCTAGGGTAAGCTGCCAATGAAGTCTCGTTGCTTTTGGGTTAGCCATTAGGTCGCCGTCTCTACTTGTAGGTCTCTACCGCCCGCTTTGTGTGTGATCCCTATGCTAGTTTTCGCGACATAATGACAAACATGCGCGAAAAGCTCAAGGTGGTGAGCCTACCTCTCATGTATGAAGCTCTTCGGGTAGTCGTGTGCATCGTAGAAGTTGCTGGAAGGTCCGTCCGCTCTAGGTGGCAGAAGCTCTCTCCACAAGGTCAATAGTGAAAATGAGCTAAAAATGAGGTGAAAATTTCTTATAATGGAGGTCCCCGAACCACTTTTCATGAAATTTGACATGTGCTCCTATCTTCTTGCGAGATGCGGTTTAGGCTCAAAAATTTCTTGATTTGGACTCCATTTGCCCTGTTTACCAGAAATTTCGCATGTCGGTCAAAACCTGGCCAAAACACGCTTTCCGCTCCAGTCTCATAATTGCACCCCCACTGTACCATAGTTTGTCCTATAGTCACTGATCATCCCCCTATTTTTTGTTTTTCATTACGATCGTTTTTCACCTGCTTTTTGTATTTTTGAAGTTTTTCTCCCGAAAACTAGCAAAATTAAAAGGAAAATAGAAAATCAAACCCAAAAAATCCCCAAAAATCATAATGAATCACAAACATCTCCGCAAAACATTATATACACTCACATGCAATTTTTATGGCCGGATTTCTTCATTTTACCAATATTTTGCCGGAAAAATGGCTATTTCTACTTATATACACACACCTAGGGGTTGATTTGGCGTTTGGCCCCATATACCTATAGATACATGCTGTATAAGGGCGTATGTACTTGGGTTAGTCCAGAAAATTTTGCAATCAAACAACAACCCTTAAAATAGTCGAAAATCATGCCCTTTTTTGCTCTTTCTGCTATTGGTTCTGCATTTGAGAATGCCTCTCCCCCTCCTAGCCGGAGTCCTCCCGGACGACAAGGTATCGCCTCGAAGTATGTGCCATGCATAGGTTGAAAAAGTTGTGCTAATGTTTGGCCGATTAATGTGTCCCTAATTGATGCATACCCGGCCAATGCATGGAAAAATTAATGTTGTGCAAGAGAAGGGAATAAGCAAGATGCTTATTGGCATTCGCCGTCGAGGTTTCCTGTTTTCTTTACAAGTAACAGCTGTAACTCTACTGCTCTCTATTTAATTGTCTTTTTTGCAAAAGGCAATCGGTTTGCCGCTTCTGTTGAGAGTGTCGTAGTTGTTTTTATGGTTAGGATTGGCTTGGCCGGAATGGCCGTGGACGGTATTTCCATTGGTAGCTTGTTTTTGCCGGTTTTTGTAGATGTTTTGGTACTTCCTTGGCTGCCACTGGTTTGTTGCCGATGGGCATCCACATAAGTCGGCTGTCCTTTTTCAAACGCAGCTGTCTGCCTTCCGTTGTTGCTTGTACTGAAGGGAGTTCCTTTTGCTTTTGTTTTGGTATCTAAATGATAGTAACATTTGGGTTATTGCTGAGAATTTTCTTTGGGATCCATATTTGTTTTATGCCCTTGGTGTTTGGTTGAACTATTTGCTTCAGTTGAATTCTTTCTTTGCATTGTTGTTTGTCTGCCATGTCATTTCTATTCTTCCGCATCCATACTTGTTTCCCTTGTTTTGGTAACCTAGATCTTTGCACTGCGGCCGGTGACTTCGTATGTATGTAGTTAGCATGGTTGTCTTTTACCTGTCTGTTGGCCTTTGGTATCATGTTGTTCTTTGGTGGCATTCGTGGCTCTTTTTCCAGTGATTGCATTGCTTGCAGCTTATTATTCCGGTATTGCGGAGCAAAGGCTATCATCTGTTGTTCTTGTGCATGCGGAATTTTGACTGCATTTGCATTCCAATCTATCTGCACATTGTACTCTTTTTGCCAAGGTTGTCCCAACATCATTGGGTGTTGTGTGCTATCATCCTCTACCACATAGAATTTATGTGGGTAAATATGTTGATGTATTTGAGCATGCAATATAGTCCATCCCAATGTTTTCAACGAGTGTGATGTACTACTTTCCAGCACTTGAGGAGTAGGATGAAGTTGACCTGCGGATTTGAGCTGTTGGTATAATAGTAAGAGATCAAATTTGCTTGAGCTCCCGAATCAAGCAATGCTATCGATTCAACTTGATTGCTACCTACTTTGACTGCAATTATTGGCTCCACTGTGTCTTCATCCAACTTCTTCAGTCGAATGGCATTGATTCGCACTGGTGCTCCACTTTGTTGTTGTCGTCCCAGAAGTCTTCTTTTTGCAATGCATTCTTGTGCTTCTGCTCAGCTTCTTCTCGTACTCTCTGTTTTTCCTTCATTCGTTGTTCTCCTTGATGAATTTGTTGGAGCATATCCTGTGTGAGTGGTAGATGATATTTCTTCAGTCGACAACCACTAATCCAGTTCGACATTTCTTCACCTACTAATGTAGCAAGCTTGACAGATCCGCTTTGTGATAGATCACTAATCACAAAGGGTCCCATCCCTCGATTTTTAAGTTTCTTGGCATGTTGCTTCAAAGTATAAACAAGTACATAATCACCTGTTTTGAACTCTTTAGTGCGCACATGCTTGTCAAAAAAGTCTTTTTGTCTTCTCTTGTTAGCATAGATTGAAGCTACAACTCTCAAGCGGAGTTCATCTAGCTTTTCAAGATCATCTATTCTTGAAGAGAGTTCATGCCCTGTCTATTCTAAGCATTTTGCTACTTGTAGAGTTGGAATTAAAAACTCTATGGGTAGTATAGCATTTAGGCCAAACACCATGTTGTACGGTGTTGTTCCTATCGATTTTTTGTAAGCTACCCTATATGCCGATAGTGTTGAGTGTAGCTGCTGATCCCAATCTATTCGTGACTCTCACACTATTTTAGTGAGAACCGTGCATAGTGTTTTATTTGTTGCCTCAGCTTGTCCATTTTCCTGTGGATGGTATGGAGCAGATTTCCTATGTATGACCATGAATTCCTCTAGCAGATGTTCAATGACTTCATTAAGAAAATGTGTCCCACGGTCCCTGACAATTTCTATTGGTAACCCGTAACGTACAAAAACATTATCATACAAAAATTTTGCAGTGGTGCGTGCATCTACTTTTTGCGTTGCCTTGGCTTCCACCCATTTTGTGAGATAATCCGTATCCACAATGATATATTGAGTATGGGTGCGATATGCAGGGGGTGAGATAGGTCCCACAAAATCAATGTCCCATTTTGCAAATGCTCTTGCTCCCATCATTGGACGTAGTGGCATCTCATCTCTCTTTATCGGCACCTTGGTGCGCTGACATGCGTTACAACGCTTTACAAACTCTTCAACATCCATATGCAATGTAGGCCACCATAATCCTGCAGTTAAGACAATTTTGCCTTTTTATTGCCCGAAAAATGGCCTCCACTTATTCCGCTATGTGCATGTTTTAGAATCAGCAGGTATTCACTTTCACTTGCACAGATTCTAAGTGGATTGTCCTTTCCTCGCTTATAGAGTTGGTTCCCAATTAATTGAAAGTCGCGAGCTTCCAGCTCTATAGCCTTTTTCCTTGCTCTTGTGATGTTCTCAGGAAACGTCCTGGTGGTTAAGAAATCAATGATATATTGACTCCATGCAGGTGCAATGTTTACCTGAAACAATGTCACATTATCCCCACTGGTCGTTTGGCACTACATATAGTACAATTGGTAACATAAGAATGTGTGTCCACATACATAGTTGTCCAATAAATCCCTAACTGTTTCAGTCTCTGGTGTGTTTTCACTGTTGAACAATGAAATGTACAATCCTGGACATGTGCTTCTTCAAGGTAGAACTCGAATTCTTCCGGGTTTATACATAATAGTAGGATTTGGTCTGATCCTAGATGATACAGCCGTCCTGCTATCAACTGGAAGTTTTTTGTTTGTCGAATTGTTTGTTGTTTGGATCTGTACTCTGTATTATCAAACCTTCTTCTAAAGGAAAGAATGCTAACAATTTTCTCTGACCATTTGGGTACCATTTCAACATTGAAAAGATAAGCATCTGGTATGTCATCATCTACTCCTTCAGGAGCTTCCCCGTTGTGTATCCTTGAAAGATGATCCGCTTGTAGATGAGTTTTACCCTTTTTGACCACCACTGTGAAGTCAAACTCTAGCAATATAATAAAACAGTGTACAATTCTCCCTGTATTGCATGGTTTATTTACCAGATACAAAAGAGCTTGATGATCTGTGAAGAACACAAATTTATTTGCGAGCAAATAATGCCGGAATTTCTTTACAGCATAAATCATTCCTAACCCTTCTCGTTCAGTGGTTGTGTAGTTCTTTTCCGCACTGTTTAAGTGTCAGCTTGCATAACACACTGGAAAATCCATTGTTCCGTCTCCAGGTTGAGCCAGAATACTTCCGATTGCATATGTGGAAGCATCAATGTGAACATGGAATATCTTTTCCCAATCTGGTGCTTTAAGTACAAGTGCTGATATAAGGTTTTCCTTGAGTTTTTGGAATGAAGTTTCACACTCCTTGGTCCAATCGAAATTGACTAGCAAACGATACAAAGGTTGTGCGATAACCGCATACATGTATATGAATCTTTGATAATATCCGCAGCGTCCCATGAAGGATTGCACTTGTTTCGCATTAGTAGGCTTGGGTAGGTCTACAATGACTTTGACTTTGTCTAGGTCAGTGGTTATGCCATTTCTTGAGACAATGTGTCTTAAGATGCGGCCTTGCTTAACCATAAAGATACACTTTTCCGGGTTAAGACAGATTCAATATGTCCTGCATTTTTCAAAGACCTTTTGCAAATGGTCAATATGTTCCTCTCATAGAAGAGAGTGTACACAAAGATCATCCATGTATATTTCTAAGAATATTCTCAGGTATTCTTTGAACGCGTGCGTCATTAACCTTTGGAAGGTAGCTGGGACATTAGTTAAGCCAAACGACATAACTCGATACGCATAAATTTCCCATTCTGTGGAAATCGCTGTTTTGTGTTGATCCTCCCTTGCTATTGCCAGTTGGTTATATCCTGAAAACCCATCCAAAAAGGAATAAGCCCGTTTTCCAGCCACCCGCTCAAGTACATGTTCTGTGATTGACAAGGGATAATTATCCCTTATGGTGGTGCATTTACCTTTTTCAGGTTTTCACACACTCGCAGTTTTCCGTTCTTTTTGGGAACTACCACAATGGGTGACACCCAACCTGTATGGTCAATTTCATAGATGAATTCCGCTTCCATCAGCTTATCAATCTCCTCTTTGATTCGTTTAGCAAATGTGTCATTATAAGTATAAGGATGTTGTTTGCTAGGTTTTGCATCCGATTTCAAAGGAATTGTATGTTAGCATATCAATGGATCAACTCCTTTGAGGTCTTTATAGGACCTGCAACAAACACATCTTTATACTTCTTGAGAAGTTGTGTTAGCTGTTCTTCTTCTTCAGGCTCTAAATCGTTTGCTATATAGACCGGCTGAGGCTCTCACCTCGTTCTACAAGGTCTATCCTTTTTGCATTTTCTGGCCCATCGTAAGATTCTTGGTTGGTTCTTTCCCTGACTGGTGGTGTCATGATGATTTTTCTGTCTTGGATAGTAAATTTTCGATAATATGATGGTACATTCATGTTTCCCTTTTCTAACTCCCCTTTACCATCACTATCTTCTTCAGTAGTCCATATCTCACGTAAAGACCGTTTCAGTTCTTGGTATTTTTGTTTACGTTCCAATTTGGTCCACTCTTGGTCTTTTGTTGTTTCTTTTTTTGATTTTTGAGATTTTTATGATTTTGTTTCTGTTTTAGCTTTTCGTTCCTGTTTTATTTCGTCTCGCGTTCTTTCCCTTTGATCTTTGAGAATCTTCTTGATATTTGATCTTTTACACAATCCTCTGCTTTTACAAGCATCAAATAGTGAGTTTTACCTTTTGTCATGGGCATCAGGTTCTCTCTCGCTTTGTTTCCTGCTTGTTTCCTCCTATAGCATTCCTGGCATCTAGGGTGCTGATTAGCAAAATAATAAAACTTGATATTCTTGGTTTCCCTTCCATTCTCACTTGAGGTGTTTGGACACTCATTATCTGCATCATCATTTACTTCCAGATGTTCAGAGGAGTTATAAAACTCTTCTTGTTCTGGTGGTTCTATCGTCTCGTCTTCACCTGGTATAATGTTTACCATATAGTAGGGTAGCACATAATATCCATCCTTATCGCAAAATTTTGTTGTTGGACTATCTGTAATGGTACAGACATCCAATGTTGCTAGTATGTGTTCCCATTCTAGAGGTTCCAAGGCATCTTCAGGGAAAGGTTCCGAAATATACTCCTTGTCCTCAATTGCTCTTTCTAAGACGCATTCCTCTCTTCTTAAGCTTCCAAAATGTGAAGCTCCGCACATCCATAGCTCTTTTTGTTGCCCTAACCATGCTGGGAGTTTCGATCCTGCTACTGTAGATGAATCAAACTCTTCCACAGGTGTTTGGTTCACATCTTTGTAACTATGGTCCTTCAGGTGTATTTTAGTTGTTGTCTCGCCATGTCTGAGGTATATGTGGTCGTAACCCCAATCTTGGACCATCTTCAATTGTCGCATGAATGGTCTTCCCAAGATGATCTCATAATTGTTCTTTTTGTCGAAATCGACTATTGCAAATGTATGCTCATACTCGATTCCGCAGGAAGTGACGATCACTTTTTCTATGAGTCCTAGAGGCTTCTCCATGAACCCATCTGCCAATTGCAATTTCATTCTGGTAGCTCTCAAAGCTGGTTTTCCCCATTTTTTCCAGATTTCCTTGGTGGCGATAGCAACTCCCGCTCCACTGTCAAGAATAGCTTTGGAAACTACTCCTTGGAATTCTACTGGTAGCGTGGTGTTTCCATCTTCTCCCTCGCAATACTCTCCAACCTTGTTTAATGGTACTGGCCTAATGTTTAGTTGAGGTTTGTCCAACTCTCCGATCCCTTCGTGTAGCCTCAAGGTGGGGTCTTTCACTCCAAATTTTTCTAGGCATTTACCTACTGTGGTCCACATGTTTGGTCGTAACCTTAGGAGTTCGGCTAATGTGATTGTGCATGCCACCGGGGTGGACAATAACTCAATCAATCCTTGCAAATCCATCACTTTGTTAGAAGAAAGTTTTTGAGATGGTATTGCTCTCACTTCCGACTTGGCTTCATACTCTCCTAGGTAAGAGGGTAAAGTTCTCAGCGAGTCTGGTTGGCTGTGCCCTGAACTAGTTGATCCTTGGTCTCCCTCTTGTGAATGTATCTCAAAGTTCATTTGTGACCTTGCCTCAATCTTCAATAGGAGGTAAGGTTACATTCTTTTCTTTTCTCGTGCTATTCATGTGGTTACTCATCCTATTAGCCTCGTTGGCCTCACGGATTTGCTTCCACAGATCGTCTAGACCGTTACAATCCTTATCCATTTCTGTCAATGTTTTAGGCTGGAACCCGTCACTTGCCTCATCTGTTGTATTTGGCACTATGATAGGCTCTCCTCTGGACTCATAGGAATTAGTGAGTCTTTCCTTTGTTTCTACATGTTTCTCTAAAGTTGGTTGGATAGGGGTTGGAGCTGGTGCCTCATGCCAATTTGCAGGTTTACCCAACGGGTCTTCCATCAATGATTGACCTGTTTCAATAATCCTTTTACACATTTCCAACCTCTTATTTTTTATTTCCGCCTATGGATAAGTCATCCACCTTTGCTCCTGGGTTTGGTTCTTTTTGAGTCTGGCTTCATAAGCTTTTAGAAGCGCATCTAACTGCTCATTTACCTTCTCTGCCAGTACAGATCCTCCTGATCCTGCACTTTTGGGCTCTGCTATTTTCTTGGGTGCCACGGTTGCCGTGGTGTGTGAACTTAGGTAAGATAGATCCTCAAACCGCTCTAATCTATCCTTTGTATGTTTCAACTCCTCGGATAGAGCTGTTTGCTCTCCTTCTTTCCTGGCTTTCATACGTGCTTTTCTAGCTTTCCAAGTGCTTCTCTGATTTTTCGTTTCTGAACTTTGGGCATCAGTTTTTGGCTCTTCAACTATGGGTTCGTTCGTCATTCTTTGAGCTTGGGCTCGTGTTACCGGATAAATAGGTATGATTGTTTCATTTTTCGACCCTCCACTGGAAGGTACTGTTTCTAGTATGTTCAAGGTGGTTTTTGCTCCTTTGCTCGTGTTTTTAGGGCAATCGAGAATCAAATGAGTAAATCCACACTCGGTTGAATATGCATTGACTCTAATGATTTCATCATGAGGACAGTCTTTTATCCAATGGTCTCCACCACACTTGTAGCAGGGTCCCTTGGGTTGTTGAGGTGCTCCTTAAGCTCCTCTTTGTTGTTATGCATGTCTCTGTCCGCCCATGCCTCCGTTGGCTATGAACAACAATGTTCGTTCATCTAGGCTATATCTTCCTTCTCCTACTCCTTGTGCAGCTGTTGGTGGTCCTGTACTTCCTATCATGCTCCATGGTTTTGGTGTCGAGGGTTCTTCCGGAGGATAATAGACAGGGTTTGCCGCATATCCATTGGGATCTTCATAATATGCATGCATAGGCACCAAAGCCTTATCCTCTGATTTGGTTACAGTTAGTGTATATCTTATACCAACTGGTCCAATCCTGGTAGAGGTGGTTGTTTCCCCAACACTGGTTGTGGTCTTTCTACGCCTACAGGTCCTGGTAGGTTGCCTGCTTGATACCTAGGCATCGGTGGAACTTGAGGAGAAGCTACCTGAGCTTGGGGAGAGTAAGGTCTCTCTCTCACATATCCCTTGTTATAATAACATTCCTCGGTCCCATGGTTTGTCCATTTTTGTTCAATAGC
This sequence comes from Adiantum capillus-veneris, assembly GCF_014529385.1. Lineage (NCBI taxonomy): Eukaryota > Viridiplantae > Streptophyta > Polypodiopsida > Polypodiales > Pteridaceae > Adiantum > Adiantum capillus-veneris. The sequence goes on from NC_140932.1 coordinate 56,387,319, forward strand.
ACACCACTTGGGCTGTTTAGCCTGGGGTTTGGCATAAAAGTTAATCCTTTTTAGCACTTCATCTACAAGATGCTCTTGGTTTACAGTTACTTCTCCTTTCGATGCTGTCTTAGAAGACTTGCTTCCACTTTGTTGTGAAGATGAATCATCGTCAAGGTCCTTGAACTCCCTCTCTTTGTAGACCGCACAATTGTCCACAAGGCAAAGAGCCTCCTTGGTCAACTCATTCAATGTTGTGCTCCTCTTCATATGTAAGTCTTTCTAGAGATCCGCATTCCTTAGTCCTTGGATGAATATAAGCATAAGTCTAGACTGAGTTGGCAGTTCTTCCACAGGACATAACTTAACATATCTTTTTAGTCTTAGGACTGCTTTTCGTACAGATTCCCCATCTTTCTGTTTGAATTTATGGATTTGTGAGACGGTATTATGAGCCATCCTCCTTTGTGAGAATTCCTCGATAAATTCGTCAAACACTTCCTCCATAGACTGAAAGTCTTTACGCTCTACAGAGTCAAACCAAGTGGCAGTGTCATCCTCTAGAGTTAGTCCAAACCCTGCAAATTGGGTTGGGAAGTCTAACACCTCTTCAGCTCTAATTACACGCACAAAGGCTGCTACATGATCTCTTGGGTCTCTGCTTCCTTTGTATTTCTTGTTTACCCATTTTTGCACTTGAGAAGGTCTAATTCTCCGATGGTCTACAAACCTCATCATCGGATCTCCACGTCCTAATTGATATACCTTTTCAGGTCTTTAGCAGTAGGCTGGTTCCTCTCCCGGTGGTGCTCCTAAGCCATAATTTCTAACAGTCCTCGCCAGAGATGGTTCATCTCTTCGAACTCGTTCTAAGGGTGGCCCTCCAGGCTCTGTTGACCCTTGAGTATTTGGCTTACTCTCTCCTTGATACCTTGAATAGAGTGGTGGTTCTTGCAAATCCCTTAGCCCTCGTGTGGCTTGATAACCATCTCGGCTTCGGTCTTGTTCCATTGTAGCACTCTGTTGAAGCCATGCCTGCAATGATGGCTGGTTTGCCGGTTGGTTTTGGTTGTTGAATGCCTGCGGTCGGGTGGAATGTGAGGTGGCGACATAATCTTCTGAAAAAGGATTCGTTGACTTGCTTGGGGTGTAGGTGGCTCTTGGCACTTTCTCAGGGGCATATGCTGATGCTCTTGGACCTGTTGCCCTTTCTACCTCCTCTGGGAGAATACGTTGGTATTCTCGCCCGTATCTATCAACAAAAACTATACCCTTCCCCATAGCAGTTTCATAAGAGAATAAGTAAAGAACCTTGTCTTTGCTTAATTCGTTTACGTATGGTTCTTTGCTACGAAAGTAAGCGACTATACCCTCACTCTCATGCTTGTAGATTCCCACGTTCTCATTATAAGTTGAAACCCTGGTTGTTTTCTTATCATACATAAAAATAGCTCCGGGTTGATCAATATTTGGTGGTGGTTCTTGAGCTTCTGAAACCATTTTCCCTTTTGCCACATTATCTCCATATCTGTTGTAATCTTCAGGGTTACTGACTATTAGATAGTGGTTCCCCTTTTCGTTTCAGAATCTATCTCCATCATCATAGACTAGGATTATCTCCAATCTTTGAGCTGGCCTCTCTTCGATACAAATGCACTTGCGTCCTCGATAGTCAAAATAGACTAGGACTCCCCTCGAGTTTGTTTCCTCTAAGAAGATCACAGTGAGCTTGGAATCATTCAAAGGATTTAGGAAGGTGCTTCCTCGTGGCATTGGTCCGTCATAGGTGAAACCTCCTGGCTGTTGACTACCCATCATGCAGAAAGATTTGTCTGACGAAGTGTCAGTATCACTACCTTCCTCAATAATCGGTGCTAGCGGATCTAGCCTTGCTTGAGTTACACTCTCCTCGGTGGACACTAAGCTACCTGATCACCTGCCACCTTCTGGTCTCTAACAATGTATCTTCTTGATCTTAAATTCATCAAACTTATCAATGCAATTTATCACAAATCCAACCACTCCATTGGCAAAGAATCAGTCTCCGCACAACTTCTTGCTTTGCTGCTGAATATACCTGTACACAAGCGTTTAATTTCGACAATCGAATCAAAGCATTTATCTGCTAGAGGTTATCTTAGTAATGATTGGTATAACTGGAGAGTTAATCTCAACCACTACTGTATTTTATACACTGTTGATGTTCTGGATTAGGTCTGCCAATCTGGAACTGTACTTCCCTCGGATGTTGGTCAAGTTACGCGAAAAAGTCTGAATTCACTCTTTGCTCTGTCAAATGGACAAACAAGGTCCAAATTTACTTCTGAAAGAAGTTCTGGAACCCTTAAGCCAAATGGAATCTCACTGTCTAGGCCCAATTAAATTTTCTCTTCATTAGGCCCCAACAGACATCCTACACGTAGGATGTCTCCTACTTTGTTTTGCCTAGATTTTTGCACTATGGATTCCCCTTGATGTGCTGAGTCTATAGTTGTTTTTTACTTTTTGATTTGGACACCTATAAGTTGGTCAATGAGTCAGAAATCTATTCCGACAGCCTGTTGCTGATCTTGATCAGTCTAATCAACTCCAATTTGGACCAAAATTGACCTGGAGGCTTGCCTTAGGCTATACAACACCTTTCTATGCTCTCAGTCAGTATTTGGATTCAATTTCTTGCTTTAGACATCCTACGCGTAGGATGTCTTTTTCTTCAGAATGGTTTCAAATTCAAAACACAGGCTCCCCTTGAGTTGCTTATCACTTTGGTATGCTCAAAATTTGGTTTGGAGTGCAAAATCACACAATAGACATCCTACGCGTAGGATGTCTATTTGGCATGTTTGACCCCAGACTTAACCCACAGCTTCCCCTTGATGTCAGCAACCCAGTGGTATGCTTAGATTTTGGTTTGGATTTCAAAAGTCCCCAATTTTAGCTGTTCTTGCCTTTTTTCAGTCAAAAGTGCTAAAGTCTGCTTTGAACCCAATTTTCTCACCCAAATGAGATGAAACCCCTCTCATTCACTCAATATATCATGCAAGACATGCTCATGTAGCCATCTTATGGTTTTGGTCTTAAAATAATCTTTTGGCACAATTTGGATAGGATGTCTGGAAATTTCAGTCTATCTGGCCTTATCCTGTCAAGATATGGTCAAATTTCCCCATCTAGTTGAAATTAGGGTAAACCCCACCTTCTGAACACACTGGTCAACTCAAAATCCCAAAATTCCCTCCAGATTAGCCTATAGACATCCTACGCGTAGGATGTCTCCAGGCTTGAAATTAATTTTTTTCTTGACAGAAATGTTCTTGATGCTCTACAGCTCTATCAGAAACACTCACAGTAACTTTTGGACTTCACTTAAGCTTTCAAACACACTTTTGCATCTTTTTGCGTCTTTTACAAACTTGTGATGAATTTACCAAGAAAGTATACATGCATGAAGTGCTCTAGATCCTGAATCATGATGTCCTACTTACTCTACTCCTACTTATCATGTGAAATGGTGATAATGGTGTTTTGGTTGCTTTCTGACCTCCCCGGACTCTCAAGCTCTCCTCTCACCGCTTCTACCACTCCAACTCCTACTCAGGAACTCGACTACTACCTAAAACTATCTTAGTCTACCTAATTCTACCTAAGTCGAAGGATCTAGGCCAGACACACGCTTCCTAGACTCCCTCTAAGACCTAGAGAGTCCTCCACTCTCATATCCTATCTAAATGTAAAACGAGACTCTTGGAAAGCCAAAAATCCCTATCCTCAAGGATTAATTTCGGTCACCTACCTAAGGTTTTCGTCCCCGACAGTGGCGCCAATGTTGGACGGATACGCCGCGATGGACGTCAGCACAACGAGAACTCCCCTAACATATAATGTCAGCTAAGGACGAAGCTCGACCCACAGGCGCGTGGAAGCAAGCATAAGGTGTCAACCTACACTCGACCGACTCCTAACTAATTGTCACAGAGGTCTCTACCAATTGTCTAAGTCACAGCCTTCAAGAGTGCATAAGAGGAAACTTCCTACAACGATTTCTAGAGCCGAACACCCATCAAACAATCTCGAAACACCATAGAACTTGAAGGAGACCCTACTAATACCACTAGGTCGCTCTCCCTAAGGTCTATGAACCAAAACCCCAACCCAAAACACCCGGTGCAAAATCACGTAGGATGTATAGCCAAAATTTGCAGGTCTTCATTTTCGAAATCTAAAGTACCTAATGTGTAGCTCTACTCAATGTGAACACGTGGATATGCTGCAATGCAAAATCGGACAACGTATGCTCACCCAAACGCCAGATGAAGCTCGTAGAAGGAGCTCGCAAAACCGGACCTTACGCGTGAAATGTAGGTATCGACGCGTAGCTCTCGTCGGGGGCAACACGCTGCATTTCTCCGCACTCAATTCCGACCACTGGTGCACACGTAGCGTCAAGATGAAGCTCACACTCTCTCTCGTACACAGTACGCTCACTCACAGACTTCAAAACTTGTTTTTAAAAATGAAAAAAGGTTTTTTCATTAAGGTCAAAAAGTGGTATATATACCTTACAATTCTCAAACCCTAAAGTTCCAAAATCAACCATCTACTCAATCTAACTATAAAAACTGGGATACAATCTGGAAACTTCTGTAAGTCCCAATATTTACAAGGTGAAAAATCAGGTTTTTCTCAATGAATGAATAATTACAAAAATAATAATCTTTCGAGTAGTTAGTTGTCGTGGGGTGTGTCTAGCTTCTATCACTCCCCCCCTCCTTGCTCATGTCGTCACCGATATGGCCGCTGATCCGCTTCTTCATCGTATGGTCTCGCGCATCTTGATTAGTGATTGGTATATTGCATGCAGGTTCATCATTGTTGGGCCAAAAATATCTGTGTTTATTGTGAAGAAGCATGTGTAGAACGCTTCTTCAAAGGCCTGGAGGTGATAGGATGGTAGAAACATTAGCCTCTGATAAATTGCATGTATCACCTTCTTGGAAGGCTGACCAGACAGATCATAAGCGCATCTGTAAGTATCTTGGAAGAAAAAGATACTGTCTGTCACCTGGCCTGGCTTGAAAGTCTCAAATACTGCTAAGAGGGTTTTGCAGATTTTCTTCATCATGATGCAAGTAAGGTCAGGTGAACAATTTGATGGTGCCCGTTAGGGTTTTCACCATGTATTCGACACTTATTCTCTCACCTGTCTTCAAGCCCGACAGCTTAGGGTAATTCTGCCAAGTGGGTTGACTCCTTTGCAAGATATTGTGCGCCTTCCACGTCCTGATTCTTGGTAGAGGACAAAAGTTGAGGTTGTCTCTGATATTTTTCGGTGCCTCTACCAAGTGGATTAGGTATTGTGGGTACTTTGTGAGCCAGGCCTTCCTCCATTTTGGCTGAGAATCAACAATTAGCCTGACCCCTTCTGGTTATGAGGTATCTGCGTTGTAAAGTGGTACGGTCGGCTCTTCTCTTATCCGCTTGTTGATGGTGGCTACTTCATATTTTAGCAATGGATATGGGAGAGAGGGTTGAAGCCATTCGCGCCTGATCTTGCCGGCGTCGATCTTCTGGATGGTCATGGACTTGAAAACCCTATGCTCCCACTCCAAGGCTTCCTTTGATATCTCTCTGATCTCCACCTCTATTGCTTTACGCAAATTTTCTTCCTCTTCCTGTGTTAGATCCTGTGGCTCTTGAGAGGATCCTTCTAGGATTTCCTCGTGCATAGGCGTGTCCATCGGATTTGCCACATTCTCTAAATTGATGCCCTCATTGGCTGATGGCCCTGTGCCCTCTTGCTCTCTTGCTTACTGTCCCCGCAGCTCCTCAATCTGCTTTAGGAGTTTTTTCTTTTTTGATTCAACTGCTTCTCCCATATTCACGAGCTTTTTGCTGTTGCTTGATTTTCTTTCTCCATTGCCTGGCATCTTTGCAGTGCCCTTGCTAGGCTGGCCTGTACCTCAGCTTCCCTCTCCTTCTGCCTTTGGCTTTGTCCTTGTAGAGTGTCTACTTCCATCTTAATCTTCACTTCAGTGGCCTTGAGAGCTGCCATCTCGCTTAGCGAAGCCATGGACTGCGCTCTCAACCCGGTTAGCTTCGTCATCACCACATCCCAGTCATTGGAGGGTGGGTGCAGATCCACTGTATCTGTGGCAATTTATTTTAATTCCACTAGCCTGATGCCTTGCATTTGTTCTTTAGGCCCTGTGCGCGCCAAGTCAAATGCGACTGTGGCGGCTTCTTCCTTCGTGTGTCCTGCAGCTAGCAGGTCCAAAAATGTGTGATAAGAATCATCTGACTCTTGTTGCTCACTTTGAGGCTTAGCCTCTTCCTTTGGCTTTGGCTCCTGGCTCTGCTCTTGCTGGGCCTCTTCCCATTCTTTTGGTTTGTCTTCAGCCTCTTTATCTTCTTGTGGAGGGCTGCTAGGAGGTGGTGAGGGCTGTGGGCTGGGTTTAGGGCTGGCCGGTAGAGATGTAGGCTTGCCCTTTAAATCTCTGTCTGCTTTAGTTTTTCTTTCTCTCTCTTGGCTCTCTTGCTCATCTAGCAGTTTCTGCCGTATTTGCTCCACTTCCTCCTCTGTGAAAGAGACATGCGGTATATTCTCTGATGCGGCATCAAGAATCTCAAAATTCTTGATATAATCCTTGAATCTGTCCCTTTGCACTCTTCGGGATGATCCCGACATAGATTCTAGAGAAGGTTTCCAGAGTTCACTCAGATCACCTTTAAGGGCTCTCTCTGCTCTGAAGCTCTCCATCAGCCTCTCTAATCTTGCCGCTTTTTGTGACCTTGTTTCTTTTGCAGGCACTTGGGCAAATTCCTTCTTTCCTTTCTTTTGCTTTGGTTGCTCCTCTTGAATAGGCTCTAGCTGCCTTTGCAGTCTTGTAGTAACCCTAGGTGCCCTTTGTGGCTCGTCCTCTTTGTCTTCTTTTAGCCTCAGCCAGTCATTCTGGGACGGGGGGTCAGGCCATCTTCCTTTTGCGTGTAGTGCCCCATAAATCACTTTTGTGATTAGTTCTCCTGGCACAATATATATTGGATTCTTGTTACCCATCTTTACTAGGTTGTCATGTATATACGCTGCATAATTGATTATCTTTGGGGTGCCTTTTGTCATTGCCCAAGTGAATGTCGTGGCAATTGCACCCAGCGGCATTCTGTACTTTTGTGGCCTCTTCGTACACATGTGGAAGTATTGGTTGTACAACTGGCTCATGATTGCCACTCTTGGGTTGGCAATATCTTCAAAGGTGTAGTTTCCTTTCTTCTCATTGTACACCTTAACCTCATCCCTTCTTTTCGTTACACTATCCCCCTTGTTGGAGAGGTCTAGTGTATCTGCTACAACCTGCTCAGTGATGATTATTTCTGTTTTTGGTTTGCCTTGTAGATCTGTTACTTTGGCCACTCCATCTTCCTTGATGGTTGCCACATTAGGAAAAATATGAACCCTCTAGGGGCCCTTTGGGATTAAGGTTAATTAGAGGCCAGCCAATAGGAAGAGGGTGGTGGACACACTCTATATCCTCAAAAAAGCAGGGGGACAAGGTAGCCTTACAGCTCTTAATGGCCTCTTACCTAGTGAGAAGGTACGGGAGGTGGCTAAGGGAAAGGGAGGGGGGGGGGGGGGACCACTTTGACCTTTTTTCCCACACTTTTTGGCCCGGATTTAAAAATACACTAAAAATTTCAAATTTCAAGTTTTCCCTTTGTAAAAGGTCCCCTAACCTATTTCATGGTCAAAAAAGTATTTTTGACCTCCAAAAGTAAAAAACGTGCACTAAAAAATTCCAAAAAATTAAAAATTTCCAAAAAAATTTAAAACATCATTTTCCACCCTCCAAAGTCTTTCCAAACCTATTCTATAGCTAAAAAGTGATTTTCTCTCTCTACAAACCCTTTTCCAAGCTCTCCATGGCTGCAACAACCACATGCACCCCCTGTAGTCCAGCATTATCTCTCTACTAGCTTTCTCCCATCTCCATTGTAGCACCAAGCAAGCTTCTCCCCCATCTCTTCCCCTTGCCCACCACATAGTTCCACACCAAGCTAGCTCCTCTCCCTTCTCTCACCTCCATTAGAGCATGAAACAAGATTCTCCTCCTTCTACTTTCATTCACTCGCACTACATGGAAACCTCTACTCCCAAAGGTGGAAAAAGCATCAACTCACATGACTTGCATAACACAAGAACAGGAGGTGTGAATAGTGCATGGGCATTGCAAGGATTCATCTCCAACATAAAGATAGAATGGTGAGAAAACTACCCTTGTAGCTTACATTCAGAGATTAAGATCATCTCCGTCTTTAAGTTTATCATGCTGGAGGAAATTAACCTCTTTATGGATTTCAATGTTTAGGATTCACACCTCATAACATTGGGTGGTGCTATTTTGTTGATGGCTTTGGTGCGCCATGTATAGTTTTGTAGCATTTGATTGAGTTTCACAATGTAAGTAAGTTGTGTTATCTATGGAGAGTCATCAAAGATTTTTCTTATAATTTATTCTTTGTATAGTTGTCATTAGATTATTAGAATGATATCATTTTGTACTTTATAACTTTGTGCTCACATAATCTGTTGTTACTTACAGAGTCAACTTGTTTTGAGAGGACATGAGCAAGCAACCATGTACAAAGATGGAAATCACCCTATTTTTGTTCCGTGAAGAACTTTTCACTACCGTGTTAAAAGATTTTGATAAGAATAGTAGGATTTTTGTAGAATCTTGAACCAATAGGTACTCTCTAGGAGCTCTTAGAAAAGACATCCCTATAGTACTACTATCTTCCCTAGTGTCATAGACACACAAATACTCGTGTATATGAATCTCTAGATGAGAAAGACAAATACTTGTAAGAGAAGCTTAGCAGCAACAACATTGTCTCCATTTGTGATTATTTTTATGAGGCTGGATTCCTCTATAAATACAATATAAATATTTCTTTTTGTTAAATGGTGTCGCACTGAGTGAGAGTATTTAATTTAGATTACTGGAGTTTCATACAGATTTGAGAAATATTGTTGATTTTTATGGATATTCTGATTTGCCTGTAAGATGTTTGAAGTTTCAAGTCTTAATCATTCCACCATGAAGAAATTCATGCAGTATTTTGATTTCAGTTTAATCACTAATGGTTATTCTTATTAAGTGGATCATAACCTTTGTGAAGATGTCCTCATTTGGGGATGTTGAATATATATCAATAGCAACATTTCAAAAGTTGAGAAAGCTAAATTTTGCTTTCCAAAATGTTATCGTTTCCATACTATGCCTATGCCAAGCTTGACTTAGAGAAATGACAACTTGAGATGGAGGTGTAGATATATAGGGGTGACTTATTATTGATTCTTGTTTCATCATATATATTATAAAGCCTTTGACTTTCCATCTTTTTTAGTAGTGTTGACAAGTTTTTGGTATCAAACCTTCTTAAATATCCCTATTCATTTGCTATTGGTAGCTATTTATTTGGTATTGCTAAAGATCATACCAATAGCTATCACCTTGTGAACTTAATTGTTGAATTACGGATTTGATTTTTACTATGTAGCTCATTTGGATAGAGAAAGTGTAAACATAAATTATAGATGCATAAAATTGGCTCCTTGTTTGGTTGATTTCTAGTGCTAAATGTTCTGAGTGCACAAAATTTGTGAGGCCTTTGACCTTGGGAGTTCACTAAAGTATATGTAACATAGCACATGTGTTCAACAGAAGGGAATTTATATTCTTGTAAAGTTACAGAAACATGTGTAGGTAAGGCCTATAAGGGATACTTTCAATCCATTGTGGTGAACGCACATGATATAGGAAAATTTTACATAGTGAATACTCCGGACATCAAACACTACAACTCTATCTCATGGCCATACATTAAAACAAAGCCCCTATTTGTCATTTTGAAGCCCTAGGGACCCTCAACAAGAGGGACCACAACGGCGCATAGAATGGCCATCCAGGAACAAATAGGGATCAAGATATTTCCAAGAAGAGGGGATGGACACAACGAAGTAAAACATGGTTGATAAGCATGATACAAGGTTTAGGTATTTGCCATTTGGGGGGGGGGTTGCTATGAACACATTAAACTGCTCAGTTCTATCTCATGGCCATGCATTAAAAAAATCTTATACTTGTCATTTTAGGGCCCTAGGGACCCTCAACAAGAGGGGCCACAAGGGCGCGCAAACTGGCCATCCAAAATTTATGGATTAAAAAAATCTTGTACTTGTCTTTTTAGGGCCCCAGGGACCCTCAACAAAAGGGGCCACAAGGGCGCGCAAACTGGCCATCCAAAATTTATGCATTGAAAAAATCTTGTACTTGTCATTTTAGGGCCCCAGGGACCCTCAACAAGAGGGGCCACAAGGGCGCGCAAACTGGCCATCCAAAAATTTTGGATGGCCAGTTTGCGCGCCCTTGTGGCCCCTCTTGTTGAGGGTCCCTGGGGCCCTAAAATGACAAGTACAAGATTTTTTTAATGCATGGCATGATACAATGTTTAGCTATTTGCCATTTGGGGGAGGGGGGGGAGTTTGCTATGAATCCAGTAAATTGCCCAATTCTATCTCATGGCTATGCATTAAAAAAAGCCTATACTTGTCATTTTAGGGCCCCAGGGCCCTCAACATGAGGGGCCACAAGGACGCGCAAATTGGCCAATTTTTGGATGGCCAATTTGCGCGCCCTTGTGGCCCCTCATGTTGAGGGTCCCTGGGGCCCTAAAATGACAAGTACAATATTTTTTTTGATGCATGGCCATAATTCAAGTGGTCAGTTTTTTTAAAAAAAATTTAAGTGTTGAATTGGCTCCGAATTTGTCTGGGCTTTTCTCACATAAATTTGTTCATCTCGTCGTGCTCTTCGACCATCGTGTGATGCAAAAAAATCATATCCTACTCGGATTCTCCAAAAATCAACGTGCAACTTGGCAATTTCTTAAAAAATGATGTAAAACAGACATTTCTTACTTTTTCCTTAATCTACGCGCTCGAACGAGCATTAAAACCATGGAATTTGAAAATACTCAAAGAACCAATGTTTTTTATTGTGTTGAGGACTGCATTTCCTACATACAAAACTTTCTCAAAATCTCACTCTAACACCTTCAAAAGTGGCTTCCAAGGAGTGCCCTCGATCAAAAATTGAAACTGAAGGAAAACAATCAGAATGAACTCCTAGACTATGTACAAACTTTAAAATAACCAAAATTTCCTTTAAAAAAAAGTTATTGCTAAAAATTTGAAAATAGACCACCCTTGGACTTCCCACAATGATAGAAATCAAAGGGTTCAAGGAGAGGTCTGGTGTCACAAGTGCATGGTAGGAATCTAATCGAGGTTTATTCCGTCAAGATCTCTTATACTTTATTATGTCTTCTCATGTACAATCTAACCAAACAAAAACAAACTTACACTTTAAATGACTAAAAATTTTATTTAACTTATCAAACAATCTAAAATATGGTAGACCTAGAGTGCTCTTACACATCAACAAACAAAAAAGTCCAAATTTCTTCTCATTAACTTTGATAAACATACATCTGTGAACAACTTACAAGGAGTAGTGCGGTCATAGTTCTTACATCCATTCCATGACATGGTATGGTCGTGGGGTGACCTATCACATAAAAATATCTTTGGTAGGAGTGCCCTCATGTTAGGAAAGGGTGTGTTGCTGCTGATAAAAAGTTTTTGCATTGTCCTACTAGGGATCTCTCCATGTTAGCATAATGATTTTTGGTGTAGTGGGAGCCACATTGCCGTTGAGGAGAGCTTTGTTCCACCGTAAAAGCTTCATGTTATGCCAGTTCCTTGAGCCATTCTTGCAAACAACGCCACTCAACTAGCATAGCAAGAGGTCACCTTGTAACAAAAACATGTATGAATTCAACAGTTGACAGATATATAATGAAGACACTTGTTAAGTATATGTTATACAAATTTGCAAGTATTTCTATCTAACCGGGAATAAACAATCCTAAAATATACATTATGATGAGATTACCACCCCTAATAAGCATGGATTTGAAGCACCTACCTGCAAGTTGTAACAAAGAGGACTGTTTTAGAGGAAAAGTGGTGAAACTTGGTCTCTCTAACCTGCAGCCTTTCACTATTTGTGCATAAAAGCAACCTTTGTGCCAAGCACTACAAAACAAGTAGAGGCAACACCTTAGACTTCAAAGTTTATGATAAGAAAAACACAATCAAAAGTAAGAAGTATATTGTTACCTTGCATAAAGGGGTGTTTTATTCAAATATGTGATGGTATTGGCAAGATATTGAAGAACCATCAACATTCATCTCATCCATGGTACGACGTTCTCGGGATGACCTCTGCTCACCCTCACGTGCGGCCTTCGGTGTAAACGTTGCGAACAAGCAAATATGTATGCATACGATTTGTGATGTCCTTGAGCACCATGGTAGATGTTGCATGAGGAAGCAAAGGATGAAAAGAGAGAGGGGGGAGGGAGAGAGAGGAACATGGGGGAGACAAGGGGGTAGTGGGGGAGAGAGAGAGAGAGAGTGGAGAAGGAGGAGAGAAGGGGACAGGGAGGGAGAGGAAGAAACATGGGAGGAGAGAAGGGGACAGTGGGGGAGAGGGAGAGAGAGGGGAGGAGGAGGAGAGAAGGGGACAGAGAGGGAGAGGAGAGGGAGAAAGGAGAGAGGAGGAAGAGAGAAGAAAGGTTTTTTTTTGGGGGGGAGTTGTTTTTTTGAAAAATTGGACTTTTAGTGCTTGTAAGTTAAAAAAAATGTCAAAAAATACTTTTTTGATATGGATATATGTTGGGGGGGAGTTTTAAGTAAAAAATAAGTAAAAATAACTTTTTCTACAAAAAGTCAAATTTTGGCTCTTAGTGATCCACGTTTTTGATGATGTGGCCACACCTCTTTACTCCCTTCACTTTCAAAAAGCTAGAGAGAGAAGGTGACCTCTTAGGTCCACATCCTACATGTGTCTAAAAAAAAAGCTAGAAAAGCCTACTCAAAACTAGCTTTTTGAATGCCCTTGTCCCCTTAACCCTACACACCATTAGCCTTAGTCCCTAAAAATTAGGATTACTTACAAGACCTATGCGACATCTTTATACTTTCTGAGAAGTTGTGTTAGCCATTCTTCTTCTTCAGGCTCTAAATCGTTTGCTATATAGACCGGCTGAGGCTTTTCACCTGGTTCTGCAAGGTCTATCCTTTTTGAATTTTCTTGCCCATCGTAAGATTCTTGGTTGGTTCTTTCCTTGACTGGTGGTGTCATGATGATTTTTCTATCCTGGATGGTAAATTTCCGATAGTGTGATGGTACATTCATGTTTCCTTTTTCTGACTCCCCTTTACCATCACTATCTTCTTCAGTAGTCCATATCTCACGTAAAGACCGTTTCAGTTCTTGGTATTTCTGTTTACGCTCCAATTTGGTCCACTCTTGGTCTTTTGTTGTTTCTTTTGTTGATTATTGAGATTTTTATGATTTTGTTTCTATTTTAGCTTTTCGTTCCTGTTTTATTTCCTCTCGCATTCTTTCCCTTCGATCTTTTGAGAATCTTCCTGATATGTGATCTTTTACACAATCCTCTGCTTTTATAAGCATCAAATAGCGAGTTTTACCTTTTATCCTGGGCATCAGGTTCTCTCTCGCTTTGATTTTTGCTCGTTTCCTCCTATAGTGTTCCTGGCGTCCAGGGTGTTGATTAGAAAAATCATAAAACTTGACATTCTCGGCTTCCCTTCCACGCTTACTCGAGGTGTTTGAACACTCATTATCTGCGTCATCATTTACTTCCAGATATTCAGAGGAGTTATAAAACTCTTCTTGTTCTGGTGGTTCTATCCTCTCATCTTCTCCTGGTATAATGCTTACCATGTAATAGGGTAACACATCATAGCCATCCTTATCCCAAAATTTTGTTGTTGGACTATCTGTAATAGTACAGACATTCAATGTTGCTAGTATGTGTTCCCATTCTAGAGGTTCCAAGGCATCTTCAGGGAAAGGTTCGGGAATATACTCCTTGTCCTCAATTGCTCTCTCTAAGACGCATTCCTCTTTTCTTAAGCTTCCACAATGTGAGGCTCCGCACATCCATAGCTCTTTTTGTTGCCCTAACCATGTTGGGAGTTCTGATCCTGCTACTGTAGCTGAATCAAACTCTTCCACATGTGTTTGGTTCACATCTTTGTAACTATGGTCTTTCAGATGTAATTTAGTTCTTGTCTCGCCATGTCTGAGGTATATGTGGTCGTAACCCCAATCTTGGATCATCTTCAATTGTCGCATGAATGGTCTTCCCAAGATGATCTCATAATTGTTCTTTTTGTCGAAATCGGCTATTGCAAATGTATGCTCATACTCGATTCCGCAGGAAGTGACGATCACTTTTTCTATGAGTCCTAGAGGCTTCTCCATGAACCCATCTGCCAATTGCAATTTCATTCTGGTAGCTCTCAAAGCTGGTTTTCCCCATTTTTTCCAGATTTCCTTGGTGGCGATAGCAACTCCCGCTCCACTGTCAAGAATAGCTTTGGAAACTACTCCTTGGAATTCTATTGGTAGCGTGGTGTTTCCATCTTCTCCCTCGCAATACTCTCCAACCTTGTTTAATGGTACTGGCCTAATGTTTAGTTGAGGTCTGTCCAACTCTCCGATCCCTTCGTGTAGCCTCAAGGTGGGGTCTTTCACTCCAAATTTTTCTAGGCATTTACCTACTGTGGTCCACATGTTTGGTCGTAACCTTAGGAGTTCGTCTAATGTGATTGTGCATGCCACCGGGGTGGACAATAACTCAATCAATCCTTGCAAATCCATCACTTTGTTAGAAGAAAGTTTTTGAGATGGGATTGCTCTCACTTCCGACTTGGCTTCATACTCTCCTAGGTAAGAGGGTAAAGGTCTCAGCGAGTCTGGTTGGCTATGCCCCGAACTAATTGATCCTTGGTCTCCCTCTTGTGAATGTATCTCAAAGTTCATTTGTGATCTCGCCTCAAATTCTTCAATAGGAGGTAAGGTTATATTCTGTTCTTTTCTCGTGCTATTCATGTGGTTACTCATCGTATTGGCCTCGTTGGCCTCACGGATTTTCTTCCACAGATTGTCTAGACCGTTACAGTCCTTAGGCATTTCTGTCAATATTTTAGGCTGGAACTCGTCACTTGCCTCATCTGCTGTATTTGGCACTATGATAGGCTCTTCTCTGAACTCATAGGCATTAGTGAGTCTTTCCTTTGTTTCTACATGTTTCTCTAAAGTTGGTTGGATAGGGGTTGGAGCCGGTGCCTCATGCCAATTTGCAGGTTTACCCAGCGGGTCTTCCATCAATGATTGAGCTCTTTCAATCATCTTTTTACACATTTCCAACCTTTGTTTTTCTATTTTCGCATATGGATAAGTCATCCACCTTTGCTCCTAGGTTTGGTTCTTTTTGAGTCTCATCCAACTGCTCATTTACCTTGTCTGCCCGCAGTACAGATCCTCCTGATCCCACACTTTTGGGCTCTGCTATTTCCTTGGTTGCTATGGTTGCAGTGGTGTGTGAGCTTAAGCTAGCGAGATTTTGTAACCGCTCTAATCTATCCTTTGTATGTTTCAACTCCTCGGATAGAGATGTTTGCTCTCGTTCCTTCCTGGCTTTCATACACGCCTTTCTAGCTTTCCAGGTGCTTCTCTGATCTTTCGTTTTTGAACTTTGGGCATAGGTTTTTGGCTCTTCAACTATGGGTTGGTTCGTCATTCTTTGAGCTTGGGCTCGTGTTACTGCCTTAATAGGTATGATTGTTTCATTTTTCGACCCTCCACTGGAAGGTACTGTTTCTAGCATGTTCAAAGTGGTTTTTGCTCCTTTGCTCGGGTTTTTGGGGCAACCAGGAATCAAATGAGTATCTCCACTCTAATGATTTCATCATGAGGACAATCTCTTAGACAATGGTCTCCACCACACTTGTAGCAGGGTCCCTTGGGTTGTTGAGCTTCTCCTTGAGCTCCTCTTTGTTGGTATGCATGTCTCTGTCCTCCCATGCCTCCGTTGGCTATGAACAACAATGTTCGTTCATCTAAACTATATCTCCCTTCTCCTGCTACCTGTGCAGCTGTTGGTGGTCATGTATTTCCTATCATGCTCCATGGTTCTGGTGTCGAGGGTTCTTCCGGAGGATAATAGACAGGGTTTGCCGCATATCCATTGGGATCTTCATAGTATGCATGCATAGGCACCAAAGCCTTATCCTCTGATTCAGTTACAGTTGGTGTGTATCTTATACCAATTGGTCGTAACCCGGGTAGGGGTGGTTGTTGCCCCAACACCGGTTGTGGTCTTTCTACACCTACAGGTCCTGGTAGGTTTCCTGCTTGATATCTAGGCATCGGTGGAACTTGAGGAGAGGCTACAGGAGCTTGGGGAGCGTAAGGTCTCTCTCTCACATACCCCTTGTTATAATAACATTCCTCGGTCCCATGGTTTGTCCATTTTTGTTCAATAGCACACCACTTGGGCTGTTTAGCCTGGGGTTTGGCATAAAAGTTAATCTTTTTGAGCACTTCATCTACAAGATGCTCTTGGTTTACAGTTACTTCTCCTTTTGGTGCTGTCTTAGAAGACTTGCTTCCACTTTGTTGTGAAGACTGAGTTGGTAGTTCTTCCATAGGACAGAACTTAACATATCTTTTTAGTCTTAGGGCTGCCTTTCGTACAGATTCCCCATCTTTCTGTTTGAATTTATGGATTTGTGAGACAGTATTATGAGCTATTCCCCTTTGTGAGAATTCCTCAATAAATTCGTTAAACACTTCCTCCATAGACTCAAAGTCTCTACGCTCTACAGAGTCAAACCAAGTAGCATCATCATCCTCTAGGGTTATTCCAAACCCTGCAAATTGGGTAGGGAAGTTTAACACCTCTTCGGCTCTAATTACACGCACAAAGGCTGCTACATGATCTCTTGGGTCTCTGCTTCCTGTGTATTTCTTGTTTACCCATTTTTGCACTTGAGAAGGTTTAATTCTCCGATGGTCTACAAACCTCATCATTGGATCTCCACGTCCTAATCGATATACCTCATCAGGTCTTCTGTAATAGGCTGGTTCCTCTCCCAGTGGTGCTCCTAAGCCATAATTTCTAACGGTTCTCGCTGGAGGTGGTTCATCTCTTCATTCTATGGGTGGTCCTCCAAGTTCTGTTGACCCTTGAGTCTTTGGCTTACTCTCTCCTTGATACCTTGAATAGAGTGGTGGTTCTTGCAAATCCCTTAGCCCTCGTGCGGCCTGATAACCATCTCGATTTCGGTCTTGCTCCATTGTTGTACTCTGTCTAAGCCATGCCTGCAATGATGGCTGGCTTGCTGGTGGGTTTTGGTTGTTGAATGCTTGCGGTCGGGTGGAATGTGAGGCAGCGCCATACTTATCAAAAACGGGATTTGTCGACTTACTTGGAGTGTAGGTGGCTCTAGGCACTTCTTCAGGGGCATATGCTGATTCTTCTGCACGTGTTGCCCTTTCTACCTCCTCTAGGAGAATCCGTTGGTATTCTCGCTCATATCTATCAACAAAAACTATACCCTTCCCCATGGCAGTTTCATAAGAGAATAAGTAAAGAACCTTGTCTTTGCTTAATTCGTTTACGTATGGTTCTTTGCTGCGAAAGTAAGCGACTATACCCTCACTCTCATGCTTGTAGATTCCCACGTTCTCATTATAAGTTGGAACCCTGGTTGTTTTCTTGTCATACCTAAAAATAGCTCTGTCAAATGAACAAACAAGGTCCAAATTCACTTCTGAAAGAAGTTCTGGAACCCTTAAGCCAAATGGAATCTCACTGTCTAAGCCTAGTCAAATTTTCTCTTCAGTAATCCCCAATAGACATCCTACGCGTAGGATGTCTCCTGCTTTGTTTTGCCAGGATTTTTTCACTATGGTTTCCCCTTGATGTACTGAGCCCACAACTGTTTTTAGTTTTTGATTTGGACACCTATTGCTGGTTAATGAGTCAGAAATCTGTTCCGACAGCCTGTTGCTGATCTTGATCAGTCTAATCAACTCCAATTTGGACCAAAATTGATTAGGAGGCTTGCCTTAGGCTATACAACACCTTGCTATGCCCACTGTCAATGTCTGGCTTCAATTTCTTGATTTAGACATCCTACGCGTAAGATGTCTTTTTCATCAGAATGGCTTCAAACTCAAAGCACAGGCTCCCCTTGAGTTGCTGATCACTTTGGTATACTCAAAATTTGGTTTAGAGTCCAAAATCAAACAGAAGACATCCTACGCGTAGGATGTCTTTTTGGCCTGTTTGACCCCAGACTTGACCCACAGCTTCTCCTTGATGTTAGTAACGGAGTGGTATGCTTAGATTTTGGTTTGGATTTCAAAAGACCCCACTTTTAGCTGTTCTTGCTTTTTTCAGTCAAAAGTGCTAAAGTCCGCTTCGAACCTAATTTTCTCACCGAAATGAGGTGAAACCCCTTTCAGTCATTCAATATATCATGCAAGACATGCTCATGCAGCCATCTTATGGTTTTGGTCTCAAAATAATGTTTTGGCACAATTTGGGTAGGATGTCTGGCAATTTCAGTCTACCTGGCCTTATCCTGTCAAGATATGGTCAAATTTCCACTTTCTAGTTGAAATTAGGGTAAACCCCACCTTTTGAACACACTGGTCAACTCAAAATCCCAATATTCCCACTAGATTAGCGTGTAGACATCCTACGCGTATGATGTCTCCTGGCTTAAAATTATTTTTTTATTTTTATTTTTTTGACAGAAATGCTCTTGATGCTCTGTAGCTCTATCAGAAACACTCACAATAACTTTTGGATTTCTCTTAGGCTTTCAAACACACTTTTGCATCTTTTTTCGTATTTTACAAACTTGCAAGTATACATACATGAAATGCTCTAGATCCTGAATCATGATGTCCTACTTACTCTACTCCTACTCATCATGTGAAATGGTGATAATGGTGTTTTGGTTGCTTCCTGGCCTCTCCGGACTCTCAAGCTCTCCTCTCACCGCATCTACCACTCCAACTCCTACTCAAGAACTTGACTACTACCTAAAACTATCTTGGTCTACCTAATCTACCTAAGTCGAAGGATCTATGCCAGACACATGCTTCCTAGACTCCCTCAAAGACCTAGAGAGTCCTCCACCCTTTGATCCTATCTAAATGTAAAACGAGACTCTTGGCAAGCCAAAAATCCCAATCCTCAAGAATTAGTCTCGGTCACCTACCTAAGGTTTTCGTCCCCGGCAGCGGCGCTAATGTTGGACGGATACGCCGCGACGGACGTCAGCACATCGAGAACTCACCTAACATATAATGTCAGCTAAGGACGAAGCTCGACCCACATGCGCGTGGAAGCAAGCATAAGGTGTCAACCTACACTCGACCGACTCCTAACTAATTCCTACAGAGGTCTCTACCAATTGTCTAAGTCACAGCCTTCAAGAGTGCATAAGAGCAAACTTCCTACAATGCTTTCTAGAGCCGAACACCCATCAAACAATCTCAAAACACCATAGAACTTGAAGAGACCCTACTAATACCAATAGGCCGCTCTCCCTAAGGTCTATGAACCAAAACCCCAACCCAAAACACTCGGTGAAAAATCACGTAGGATGTCTGGCCGAAATTTTCAGGTCTTTGCTTCCGAAATCTAAAGTGCCTAATGTGTAGCTCTACTCAATGTGAACACGTGGATATGCTGCAATGCAAAATCGGACAACGTATGCTCACCCAAATACCAGATGAAGCCCGTAGAAGAAGCTCGCAAAATCGGACCGTGCGCACGCAATGTAGGTATCGGCGTGTAGCTGTCGTCGGGGGCAACACGCTGCACTTTTCCGCACTCGATTCCGACCACCGGTGCACACGTAGCGTCAAGATGAAGATCACACTCTCTCTCGTACATAGTACGCTCACTCACAGACTTCAAAACTTGTTTTTAAAAATGACAAAAGGTTTTTTCATTAAGGTCAAAAAGTGGTATATATACTTTACAATTCTCAAACCCTAAAGTTCCAAAATCAACCATCTACTCAATCTAACTATCAAAACTGGGATACAATCTGAAAAATTCTGTAAGTCCCAATATTTACAAGGTGAAAAATTAGGTTTTCCTCAATGAATGAATAATTACAAAAATAGTAATCTTCCGAGTAGTTAGTTGCCGTGGGTTGTGTCCAGCTTCTAACAGCTACGTTTTCAAGCGGTCCACACAATCAAAGACCACGGCGTGTAGGACATTTTAAATCTATTTTTTAATTTATTGAATATATGTAGTGTGGAAACTATAAAATTGGTAATACAAGATATATAATAAAAATGATAATAATACTTGATTCATATCTAAAGTAAGATACTCCGCATTGAATACCGCCAATCATCACTTTCAAACAAAATATCTTGTGCTTTATTGTTCACTCTCATACCATCATATATACGAGTCTTGTTCTCTGTTTAACACTGTCTTTTGCCACTTTCTCCTTTTGCCTTCTACTTTCTGCAAATATGAATACTGCAATTATAAGAGATGAGAGCAGTACTAAACAGATAGATTTCAACTCAAAACAATGTTGTGGAGATCTCACGCCATGAGTTAAGTGCACGTTTTTATATTAGTAGAGCATACAATAAGTTTGCATCAAATATTTGGTGAGCAGAATGAAGGTCTTTCTTTTGAGGTGCCAAATATTCACAGAGGAGAGAATATTGTTTTTCAATTGGATATTCAATTTGGAAGGACATTTGTTTTGCATGGGAGATAGCTATCAAGACAAGCTCCTGTTATAGAAATTGAGGAAGAGTGTTCAATACAGCAGGCAGTGGAGGAGAAAGGTAAGCCAAAAGCAACAGAGATTGCTAGCTTGGAAACTGCCACTCCACATAGCATAGTTGAGATGCTTAGAAATCTGCCACAAAAGAGATTTTTAAGAGCAAACTTTGAGCTAGTTCGTGAGATAAGAAAGATTGATGAGCTACCACAAAGATATGATGGAAACATCATGTTTGAGCTTCCATATGCAGACCCTACCAACAGGACAACAGGAGCAAATGACAAATTTGATGGACATGTTTGGACAAATGCAGTAACAAGCAATTTCGCTGGATTTGATGGGATTGTCAAATTCAAAAAATGTGGTGGACACTTGATGTGCCTAAACAATATTTGTTCAGGAGTACAAAGATCAAAAGGAATGAACAAAAAGTTTTGGACAGCACGTTTGTCAAAAGTCCGTCCCTCAGGATCCACGACAGGCAGCTTTGGAAGCCTAAAATGCTTTTATTGTAATCTTCCCCCAACTTGCATCTCTGAATGCCCTTGTAAGCTCATTCTTTGCTTGCCCTCAGAGATCCCTGGAAAGAGAATAACGAGAGGGATTCTTCACATGGGTTGTCACTTACACCCACTGAGGGTGTTGCAAAACAAGCAATGGTGGATGTTAAAGTCAAAGTGAAGGACATGATATCTAAAGATTTTGTGGGTAGGCCAAGGTCTCTCCAACAAAAAGTGGCAAAGGAGATAATACTACAACAGTTTTTAAAGACCACTCTGCTAAGGCAATGCTTTCCGACAAGGACTTAGGTGAGGTCCTTGATAAACTTGCACCTACACTTGACAAACGAAGATTGTCACGGTGGAGGAAAGAAGCACAAGAGCAGGTCGGCCAACCCACTTCTGGCTATGATTCCATTTTTAGTTTGAAGAAGCGCTTGCTTTTTGACTTTTTTCAAAGCATGGCCTTTCCTGGTCAACTAGAGTTCTCTGGCTTTGATAGATGTCACATTTTTAAAATGTCAACCCAAGGACCTAGAAATGGTGTTGATTTGGTTAATAAAATGCATCCTGGTGGTGAATTGGAAAGTTGTTGGGTTTTCTTTGATTTTGTTAAAACAATGCAAGAATGGACAACTATGGCATGCCATGTATATAACCCTTATGTTCAAGAAATGCAAACCATAGCTATTGGAGATTTTAAAGTGGAAGATACTAAAGCTCAAATTATTTTTTGGATGCTACTGAATTGAGTGATGCAAAAGGAGGGTTACAAAAAGGCTAAATTAAAAGGATTTATGGCTGATGAAGCTCAGGTAAATTGGTGAGCTATGAGGATAGTTTTTAATGGAGGCCCTAATAATATTATGGTTGAACAGGAAAGATGATGCTCATTTCATTGGAAACAGAGTATGCAACAACATGCAAGAAAATGTATCCTTCCCCACAGTCAAGAAGAGTTTAAACAAAGGTGTAGAGCATGGAGGATTGCACCTTTTGAAGAGGCTTCCGAAACAGAATTGGACAATCTACGTATGTGGTTGAGAAAAGGACATTTAGACAAGACTAAGATTTCAATTCTCGAGACATGGCTGGTCTGGTGGCATGCCAGAGTTGCAGATTGGGGTGAATACATGGTCAAGGTGAGTCATTGTTAAATATTTAGAGTAGATAAAATAATTGCAAGTTTAAATGTTCTAAATTTATTTCAGGCTTTGGAGGGGAGTGACATGCAACTAGTACCACATGCAAACTTAGCGGAGTCTGTGCATTGGAGCTGGTTAGCTTCCAATGATGGGGTTAAATATATTTCTCTATACAGTGCTTGCTACGGTGATCTTTGTACTGTTCTTTTGCAGCAGTCAAAATATGACTCTTTTCTTAAGGGTGGACACCTTGGATGTGGCCCTGGAATTGAGAAAATTAAAAAAGACGAGCTTCATTTAGTGCAACCCTCCCAAGACCTACAGAAGTGGTGGACCTAACTAATCAGGTAGAAGTTGAGCTTAATGATGCCTGTAGAAACTTTTTGGCAGATGGTGATTCAAGGACAGTGAGGCGACGACGACAAGGCAAACACAATAATCCAATTAGAGATAGAGACTCACATCGGCCTGAATTTGAGTATGTTACACAACCTGCACGTCACTCAACTTGACCTACCCATAGCTCAATTGGAATACAAAGCACTATTGAGGTGGATGTTCACCACACACGATGGGCTATTCGAAGGACAAATCCAGGGAGTGAAGTGCGATGCCAAGGATACTTACGACATAAAAACAAAAAGTGCAATGAGCTAATTGATAAGAAGGGTAAAGGAGGATTATTAGGGGTGCCTGCCCCTTGTTTTGAGGGTCTCATTGAAATCCCTTCAGGTCTAAGAAAACAATTTGTATGGTTATGTGGCAACAACATTGATCATACATGGGAGCCATCAAAAATTGTGAAGGAGAGACCAGCAAGCCGTCCTACTATATGGCCAATTGCAAAAGGAAAATCCTTAGATTATACAAAAATAGAAGCATTGTGGGTCGCAGGATTTGACTTGCAGAATATTGAAACTACATCACAACAAAATGCAAATTTGGTGCACAATGTAGATGATGCTGATGTGCGTCCTAAGCATCGTGATGGTAGGGTGGTGGTGGTCACTAGGGTCATAACAAAAGAGATGGAGGCAAGGATCAATAGAGCTGCAAAGTTGATTTGCACAATTCATGGCCAACGTGTGGTGATTCAAAATGAGCATGTGGAATTTACTTTGACAACCAGTACAAGCGAGCAAAATGAGGAGAGCTATTCGGTGGTAGTGTCCATCTTTCCTTCTTGCACTTGTGAGGATTTCCAAAAGCGTTTACGAGAGGGTAAAAAATATATGCCTTGTAAGCATCTTTATTTTGTCTACACAAAAAAGCTTGGGTTGTATGTGTTTCATCAAAGGTTTGTTCATCAAGCAGCCTTGACTAAAAGAGAGCTCCATCAAGCACTTAGACTTTTGTCATTGATTTTAGATTACCTTGCATATTCTTGGAAATTTTGGAAATTGTTGTCTATGTATAGCTGCTCAATCAAACTACCATATGCGATTGTATCAAACTACCATGTGCGATTGTTGTATTTGTATACATTACGTGATTGCTCATATATACATTTCTATATGTTCTGGGCCACTTTTGAGAAAATATTTTTAGGTTCTATATACAGTCTCAAGGTGTTTTTTCCTACAGTTGTACTATATATAGTTTCAAAAACTTACAATTGTCTGTTTACTTACAAGGTATTTTTTCTAGCAATTGAATTTTTTGCAAATGCACTGTTTATGGTATACAGCCTTCAAAGTTTTTAGCCTAAAATGAGCATGTATCCTTGGCTACTGTTATATACATTCCACAATTAGGCATTCAAAAAGGTAGAGAGCTAACTAAAGGTAGATTTTAACGAAGTGTGATTTATTGTTTTTCTAGTGATACATTTACAATGCATAAAGATTCAATTTTCATATGGTCTTGTGATTCTTGGAAATGTGGAAATGTTTCTCAAATAAAACCACCACTACTAAGTGCAGTTTCTATTAGTTAAATCCTTCTGAAATTGCAAAACAAAATTATTGTTGCTAATTTGTTTGTTGAATAGAATAATCTATATCAAAGGTATTCATACTATGATGCTCATACATATTGTAAAGGGAATTCACAACATGTAGCATTGATCTACCTTTGCTTAACAAGATTCTTTGTGATAAGATGCAAAGCTATGTTTGATTTTTATCGAGTGTTTCTTAGTGAAATACATCAAGCATAATGTTTGTGGTTTTGGGGTTCTTTTTAATTATGTTACTTTTTTTTTCCATTGCTCGTCTTGCTCGTGGGATTATGCTCGCAAAATGGTCATCCCCCATCGCTCACACACATCGGCACCACACACACTTGAGTAGAGCAAAGAAGAAAAGGGTAAGGGGGAGAGATGCAACCAAAAATTGGCAATGATTAGCTTCCTCTTCAACAAAAATACCAGATACAATCACCATATTCTTCGCATTGAGGGGCACACTCCTCCCTTGACTTTGCTTAATTGCGTCAACACACCCTCAATGAGAAAAATCCTCCTCTGTAACCCTCATTGGCTTCTCTATCCTTGAAGCTCTCCTTGCTAAAAGCCTCCTCATTGAAAAGTGTTAAGTATGGAGCCTGATTTACCCTTGTAATTTTTTGTGGTAAAAGCGCACATTTGTAAGGCCCCCATTATGAGGAGAAGCCATCGTGCGTGAAGGAAAATCACTCACCGGAAACCAAAATTTTCACGGACAAGAATCAGGGGCGACTTTAGAGGCCTCGGGGGCGGAGGCCCCTGAGACTTTTTTTCACCAGAATATTCCTTTTCGACGGAATATTATGGCCGGACGGCAGCCGGAAAGTGGTCGGAAAACAACCGGTCGGTTGGCCGGTGGCCGGTAGTCAATGGCCGATGGCCGGTGGTCGGAAGTCAATGGCCGATGGCCGAATTCAAAAGCGGACTTGTCTTCTTAAGGGCGGCCACACATGGGCGGATTGGAGGGTCCGATTTGGACTTATTCACACAAGGGCGGCTACACATGGCTGCCTCTCATAAGAGAGGGCAGCCCTTTTGGCCTATAAAAGAAGGCCATTTCTACACACATTTCATAGTGTGAAGTTGATGCAACAAGGTGAGTGTGAGGTGGTGAGAGTGAAGCAAGGCGGGAGCTCTATCAAGGGTTTAACCCCTTTGTAAACTACTTCTTCTTTTGAAGTGCTAAAGCCATTGAGTGGCTGCTTTCCCATGGGCGTAGCCCACATTGGGTGAACCACATATATCGTGTGTAATCTCTCTCTCTCTCTCTCTCTCTCTCTCTCTACTCTATAATCTCTTGTGTGTGAAATCTATCTCTCTCCATTAGGTAATCTACTCAATTATCTATTTAGCTACGTCTTATTTCCTAACAAAAAGCCCCCATAAATGACAAAAATTGGGTCCCTTATAGTGCGAGTTCCCCATTGTTAGCATTTTCTATATATATTTGATTTTCCTTTTAAGCTCATGCATGTGAACTGCCCCTTTTATTCTTGGCCTTGTTGGAATCCAAGTATCACATCAGACCTCTCTATGTAGGGCAGTAGTGCATGGCGCTATGGGTGGGAGTCCCTCTTTGCCTTCAAAAACGTTTTGGCCCTCTTGTGCACGAGAACCATTCTAATGCATGTGCCATGTCATCACCATCAACGCACTGCCATCGACCATTGTCATCCACCATCACATGGCCAAAACTAGCCAGAGTCGCCCGCAATGCCACTTGCGGCACGTGCACACTGCCCACACATGACATCACCATAGCCACAAGGTGGGGAGAGCTCCCCTCTCCCTCTTTGATTGTACACAATGGAGCTCATTGTCTAGCCTTTATACAGCGGGCTCCATCGTCTACACATTGCCTATGGGACCATTACGGTGCCACATGGCATGCCCACACCCATTTGCCCCTCCAAACTCCTCCAAAGAATCCACAAATCAAATCACTAAAATATTTTCTTCCCCTCAATTCAACACCTTGCCTTTGTTTTCTGCCCAATGGTCCAATCCCCAAGCCACAAAATGCCAATGAAATCCCTTTCTCCCAGCTTCAATCCACAAAAAGCCTGCCGCATCTTGACTTCATTGAGGCCTTGAATGGTGCATCCAAAAATGGAAAAAATTATATGCCGCCACTTCATTGCAAGTGCTCCCTGACTTCAAACTTCAGTATCTTGCTAATCCAAGCTCTGATTGATTAGCCAAAACTTCATGTGGCCTTCACACAAATCTACAGGAGCTGAAAACACTCAAGTTGGCATGCCTACCAATGCGGTCAACCTGGCACATAACTGGCCCTCGGCAAATCTTCAACATACCATAAGTTGCCTACCGTAGCTCAATTTGGTGAATGGTTTAGACCATCTTGTAGATCACACTGAGAGCCACCTTTGGCACTCCCATTTTTGCATGTTGCACACTTTAACCATAGACTGCTACAAGCGGGAGGACGTGGCTGCCTTGCAAAATACTCAAAAATAGCACATAGCGAGACATAAACGACTAAATCTGCATACCTCGAATCACACAACGCCTAATCCACGTTGTACACGAGCAGAGAGCGAAAGAGAGCGTGATAGAACGAGAGAGCACGTGCAGGCGCACCTCCTAGAGCGGAGTGCTACGCCGGCACGACGAGAGAGAAGAGGGGAGAGGGGAGAAGAAGTACACAGACACTGGGTGCAATCTCCCCCCGTGCAAGAGTGACCATTTCCCTCTTGCACGTATTTGTTATATAGATTTCTTGAATGGTCAAATTGGTTACAAACTGGCCGGCCAGTCATAAATGGCCAAAGCTCATAAAAGAGCACTTGAATAAATATTTATAAAATGAAATATCCTCTTGCAATAGCCTAGCTTGGTCAAGCCTTTTCCACCTGTCAGCTGCAATAAATAATAACATATCAATTCCATAACATACCTCTCCGTTGAAAAGCACAATTGTCCTCAGTTGTAAAGATAAAAATCTGCAAACAATACTTGCCAAGAACAATGATTAGAAATATATATCAAATAGTATTAAAAAAATTTTCATAAAATTAGACAACATTGCTTATGCCTACCGTCATCCACATACTACCTATTCTAGTGTCCCATACCACTAGAATAAGCAGTATATGTCATACCCTGATGAATCAGGATATCATTGGTCACGCTCATCATAAATCTCATAATGTCAAGTCTCATCACATAAACACTGCTAAATAATGACCAGATACCAAATCCCAATCCAATTCTAATTCCACAATATAAGTCCAAATCCTAATCAATTTCATTATGCACCCGGGTAACAAAATCATACCAGTTGCAGTGGTGGCCAGCCACTGCAGCATGATTTTGTGATTGGTGTTGCCTAAATCGGCGAATCTACACCAACAAGACGTGCTGCCTAAATCGGCGAATCTGCATTTGACATTGTTTAAGAAATCATGAATCTGCAATTTGTAATTGTGCTTCCTAAATCGACGGATCTGCACCAAGATGAGTATCTACACACTGCCTAAATCGGCGAATCTGTGTGTCTGTGAGCAATGGATTAGGCTAGGCATAAAAGTATAACATTTATCACATGTATGAGACCAATTTGGAGCATGTTTGAGGAGGAGGGTACTTACAAACTGTTGTTCACTATCGAGAACACCTTAACTCACATGATGATATTATGTAACGTAATTTTTTTTTATTTGAATGATTCAATTTGTATGTATTGGGGGGGTTTCCCATTATCAACAATGAGTATTTTACTATTAAACCTGCTGATTCTCTCTAATCCATCTTGGTCTTGGTAAAACTCGCCTCACTTGCTACCATCTAGCTTACTATAAGTAGCTTCCTGATAACACTATTAGCATTGAATGCGCCTCTAAGACTAACATGCAAGATCGCTAAACAACCAAAGGAGTTTTTAATTACATGCACATATTTGATCTACCGATCTTACGCCTATATTCTTTGGCAGCAAGATGTACGCATAATTAGTAAATATGATGGGTAATTAAGCAAAACATGAAAGAACTTCTCAAGAAAAATTATGCAAATTTAGGTCATAACTTGCACTTATCTTTGTATATATGTTTATCCATCAAGTGTGCATTGAGAGGAGCGTTTCCTATGCTCTGATACCACTGCTACAAGCAAAAGGACGTGGCTGCCCTGCAAAATACTCAAAAATAGCACATAGCAAGACATAAACGACTAAATATGCATACCTCGAATCACACAATGCCTAATCCACGTTGTACACGAGCAGAGAGCGAAAGAGAGTGTGATAGAATGAGAGATCACGTGCAGGCGCACCTCCTAGAGCGGAGTGCTACGCCGGCACGACGAGAGAGAAGAGGGGAGAGGGGAGAAGAAGTACACAGACACTGGGTGCAATCTCCCCCCGTGCAAGAGTGACCATTTCCCTCTTGCACGTATTTGTTATATAGATTTCTTGAATGGTCTAATTGGTTACAAACTGGCCGGCCGGTCATAAATGGACAAAGCTCATAAAAGAGCACTTGAATAAATATTTATAAAATGCAATATCCTCTTGCAATAGCCTAGCTTGGTCAAGCCTTTTCCACCTGTCAGCTGCAATAAATAATAACATATCAATTCCATAACATAGACATCTGACATGCACCATGGCAGAGCATTTAGTACCCAAAATCCACAGAAAGCATACATATCTGATGCATCTTGCCTGCTTTTGATCTCCTTAGTTGCCTGACCACTTTGGCATGCCCTTGAGAGCCCACATTTCCTTGCATTTCTCTTCTTGCAGCACAACTTTATCTACGCCAATGTTTCCAAATGGACGACATTTTGAACTGAAAGCTCATCAAGAACTTTATGTGCTTTCGAGAGGGCACCACATTTGACATACATATCAATAAAGCACTGCAAAACACAACAGATTTAGCATACATTTTGGCCAAAACATTGCCTATCATCACATTAGTATTACATATCAACTATCATAATGTCGAGCACAACTCTACCAGCATACCCGCTATCAATGCAATGCAAGAGATGACATTCTAAACAAGATGTTCCTCAATCACTTATTGGCCTCTAAAGTACACCATATTTGGCATGAATAATAACTAAGGCTTTTCCAAGCATAACATTTGGGATACATATCAATCAAAGTATTTCCAAAGCACAATATTTGGCATACATATCAACTAAGGTATTGCTAGGCATAACATTTGGCTTGCATATTAATCGAATCATTGCCAAGTACCACATCTTCTTTAATGTCATGAACCTAGTCAATGATTAGCATATAGATTGATCAAATATTTTCCATCGCAACATTTGTTATATAAAATCTAGCACAAGATCATAAACTAGATGTCTCAATGTACACTCTAGCACTATGTAAGCACTATGAACTAGTACTTATAGTACTTGTGCTAATTGACCCAGAAATGAGAGTAATTGGGTTCACAAATGAAGTACTTGAATGACATAGTCACACACATTAATCAAGAGAATAAGTACACAAACTGATTTGATGAGAAACACTCAATCGTATTACTAATGGAGGAATTCCATGAAATGTAGGAGGTCAATTTGGGATACACTAATCAATGGGAGAGTAAAATCAATCCCCAATCACAAAGTGCTGAGATGAGACTCTAGAGTGGCCCTTAGAACTTTGTGATTCCCTCTTTCCCATCTCATATGAGTAGGTCTTACATACCTCTTTATATAGAGCTTTAGGTAGGTAGCTAGTAGGTGCATAAAAAATAGTACTGCAGGTCCTATTTACAGAGACCATAACTTGAGGATGTTAGATCAACTACCCATGAGATTTGGTATGCTAATAGAGTACATTATGAGCTATGATGTTTATTTTGGAATCTTCTCAAAAGTTGTCCTAGATCAAGAGAAACCAGTTGTGCAAAACTACCCTACTGATAGGTAGATAGCTCCATTTTTCTTGCCTTAATTGTACGAAAGTGACTTTCCTCCCATCATGGCATGATTGATTGATTTATGACTAAGAGTGATTAGCCATGGTTATTTTCACTTAAAATTCAATTTATATGAAGTAAATGCAACTTATACTAAATATGCATGTGATATCTATTCTTCAATACCTCCCCTCAAGTGCAAGACTGTACATGCTTGCACTTGCCAACCATAAATTTATTCTTGAACATATGAAACTTGTCAAATTTGACAGGCTTTGTAAAGATATCAACAATTTGCTCATGTGTATAGAAATGAAGAAGTGTGACTTGTCCTTCTTGAACCTTCTCTCGAGTGAAATGGTAGTGAACTTCGATGTGCTTAGTTATAGCATGGAGAATTGGGTTGTTGGTGAGGTAGATGCTTGAAAGGTTTCCATAAAATATCTCTGTAGGATTTGAGATGTTGATTCATATGTCTTCAAGAATTCTCCTTAGCCATATGACTTCACAAGTGACTTTGGCTACTCCTCTATACTCAGCTTTGGTTGAGAAAGAGCAATTGTGGGTTGCTTCTGCTTGACCAATTGATCAAGCCACTTCTAAGTGAGCAACAATAACCTAAAGTAGACCTTCTATCTTTATCATTTCCAACCCGATCCACATTTGTGTAAGAAAGTAGCTATAAAGGGATTCCTTTGGCATCTCCATGAATTGGCTTATAATACTCATGGCATATGATATGTTCGGTCTTGTGATTGTAAGATAAATGAGACTTCCAACCCGCTTTCTATACATATGAGAATCTACTTGTTTAGATCCATCATCGTTGATGAGCTTGAAGTTTGCTTCCATAGGTGTGTAGAGGCTGGTTTACAGCTTTCCATATTGAACCTCTTCAAAATGTCTCCGGCATACTTTCTTTGAGAAAGTGCGATTCTCTCAAGACTCCTATTAACTTCAATACCAAGAAAGTAATGAAGTTCTCCAAGGTCCTTTATCTCATACTCCCTTTGCAAAAGAGCCTTGGTCTCCTCAATCAGTTCTTGATTTCTTCCTGTAATATTGACATCATCCACATAAAGCACAAGAAGGATGATATCCTCTCCTTCATACTTGATATAGAGAGTAGGATCTGCAATGCTACTATGAAATCCAAGAGAAATAAGAAATTTATGAATCTATATGTACCAAGATCTTGAAGCTTGCTTGAGACCATACAAAGCCTTGATGAGTTGACAAATTTTGTGTGAGTACTTTGTACTCACATAACCTTGGGGTTGAAACATGTAGACTATTTCATCCATATCTTCATTAAGAAAATCATTCTTGACATCCATTTGTGTAAGTATTCCAAAGAATAAGGCTAAAGCAATGACTAGCGTTACCGTTGTCATCTTTGCAATCGGGGCAAAGGTTTCACCATTGTCTTCTCCATAGTGTTGAGAAAATCCTTTGGCAACTAGCCTTGCCTTATGCTCCTCAATGGAATTATCAAAATTCATCTTTGTTTTGTAGACCCACTTGCTTCCAATAGCTTTCTTTCCTTCGGGTAGATCCACTAGCTTCCATGTGTTGTTCTTCATGAGGGCATTGTACTCCTCATCCATGGCTGAAATCCACTCCTTCTTTGTGGACGCTTTTTTACAGCTTTGGGGATCCTCAATGTGTGAGACTTTAGCATAAATGTTGAATATTTCTCTGCAAAACTCCATGTGAAAGTGATCCTTTGAGTTGGATGGTATTGAATCAAATTCATGTTTGTGGCTTCCCATGCTTGTTTGCAGGATAGTTGGGCTACAATTACCACCTACTTGGGCACTCTCTTGAGCGCTCTCATGGCTGATGGTAGACTCCATGGTTGACTCTTGAGGATGATAGGTTGCATCCTCACCTTCACTTGAGACTTCTTAAGAGCTTGATGAAGTGTCTTTGAACCACCTGTCATTCTCATAAAAAACAACATCTCTACAAACATAGAGCTTCTTTGTATCCAAGTCTACCAACCTATATCCTTTATAATTAAGGTCATAACCTATGAATACACACCTCTCTAACTTGACATCAGGCTTCCTTATCTTCTCTTCCGGAATATGCATATAAGCAATGCATCCAAAAACTTTCAAATTGGAGACATTGGATTTAATACCTGAGTATGCCTCCTCGGGAGTGAGCTTTGTGAGAGTTTTTGTAGGACTCCTATCCATGTGAAGTGTAAGCACATGTGTATTGCCTTTGGATTCCATGTTGCAAGAAAAATTCTTCAAACTCCTTGAACTCAACTCCCCCCTTGATGTGATTTGAGAGTTTTGATAAATCTTCTACATTCATTCTCTATCCTTGCTTTGAATTGCTTGAAATAAGAGAATACATCAAATTTTTGATTCAAGAAGTAAATCCATACCTTTCTTGACATAACATCCCCACAAATGTCAAGAAGTAGTGAGCTCCTCCAAGAGATGTGTTTTGATTCGGTCGCCAAACATTTGAGTGTATGAGCTCCAAGGGTTGCCTTGCTCTATAAGTGCTCTTATTGTTTCTTTCCAAACTGACAAGATGGACATGGATGTTGCTCCGCGTTGTCTTGCAAAGCCAATAGACCTTCCACAAGTACTTCCTTCTGATTCTTTGAAGATTGATATGACCTAGTCTCTTGTGCCAAAGAATAAGAGAACCAGATGAAGAATGAGCACTGAAATTAGCATGGTGAGAAGCATTCAGTTTAAGCTTGAAAAGCCTTCCATTCCTCTCACCATGAGCAATGACCTTACCTTGGTCATTCTCTACATGACAACCTTTCTTGTTGAACTTCACTTCATAACCTTTCTCCACAATTTGACCTACTGAATTCAGATTCTTGGTTATACCTGGAATAAGAAGAAAATTGGATAAGTCCTTCACTTCACCTCTTGACATATCCATGAAGATAGTGCCATTTCCTTAAATGTCATGATGGGAATCATCACCCATGAGGACTGAGCCTTCTCCTTCAAGCAATTGAATTGATTTGAACCAATCACGATTATGAGTCATGTGGTTGGATGCTCTTGAGTCAACATAGCACTCATCTTCCACTTCTTCTTGGAGGTGAGCCATGTAAGTAGACAAGAAACCTTCCTCATGTTGATTTTAACTTTAAGATGCATAATTAGATATCTCATTGTTGGCTGGTCCATTTGTGATTTTTGTTCTACCATTGGTTTGATTCCTCCTAAAATCCCTTTGCCAATGTCTAGGTAGCCCACAACATCTGCACTTTTTGGGAGGTATCTACCCTCGTGCACCTCCATGATGAGGATTTGATGATACTTCTTCTCAATTTTGAGAAGGCCTATGATAGAGCTGACTAGGACTTTTTGGAGGGCACTCTACATAGGATGGGCTTCTCATATGCTTGGATGAGAGGTGTGTCATCTCTCTACAGACGTGCACACAGTCAAGTGCTTTTGGCAAGAGGTAGAGGAGACCGTTTCATGCTCACATGTTTGATTAGACAGGGCTGCCCTCTTGCCCCCTTCCTCTTTCTATTCTATGTTGAGGAAATGAGTAGATTCTTGGTTTCACAACACGTTGGTCTATGTGGCTTAGCGCTCCCTATTCGGGGCGATGAGCTACTGAATGCTGAGTTTGCAAACGACTCAGATTTGTACTTGGAGGGCCAAGAGGCCAACCTACACAGGTGTGAGCAGACTCTTGAGACGTTTTGTTGTGCATCAGGCGCATTGATCAACTGGAGGAAGACAATAGCTTTTGTGATTGGCAGTGCTCCTATGCGTGATTGGCTCCCAGGTGAGAGTTTTAGATGGCTTCCCCCAGGGATTGCAATTCAATACTTGGGCTTGTCAGGACTTGTCTCTTGAGCATTGCTCCCCTCCTCCTATCCATCAGAAGGAAGTTGTTACATTGGATCTCGACATAACTTTCTTTGGCAGGCAGAGTTATAGTGGCCAACCAGGTGTTGTTGGCTACCGTGTGGTACATTAATCTTGCTAGGTCTTTTCAAGCTCATGCATCAGCTAGGTAGAGAGGTTGATCAAGAACGTTCTTTGAATAGGGTGTGCCACTCAAATAGCCCGGGCCAAAGTAGCCTGTCAGGCCATCACTCTACATTGTTCTCAGGGGGGTTGGGGATCATAGACCCAACCCAGCACATCATAGCAAAGCCCTTTTTGGGAAGTTTTTTGTCAGGGAGATGCTTCCAGGAGAGGAGCCTTGGAAGAATTTTTTGCTTCAATGGCTTAAAGCTTGAGTGCCTCTGGTAGGAGGCCCCTAGAGACCTTCCATCAGATGGATCTTCACAGAGATGCACAGATTTGGTCTAAGCAGGAGACTCAAGGATCATTTTGTTGAGCCTGCTTTGCTCCTGGAGCAACTGCGAAGAGGCCTAGAGCCGCACCAGCCCACTTGCACGGAGAAGCACCTGAGACATCCCCTTGTTTGGAACTCCATGGTCAGCACTTAAAGAGGCCACTTGGTTGGTAGTAGGCCTCATGTTTATTGGGGTCCCATGGCAGAGGGTCCAACATGCACTCTAGGTAACTGGATATAGTTCTTAGGTTTGTCAGAGGAGCTTCAGAGCATCTAGCTACAGGGCATGAGAGGGGTGTAGAGCATGTGTCAGGACATAACAGAGGCAATACCAGCTTAGTGGCTTACACCTCTAGAGATAGCAGCTCCCAGATGGATGGGGGCCTTCATGCAATTGGCGGTCCTCATCGCAATTCGGGCTTTCTCAAAGACTATACCCTCCATGTTCTTTGAGTTACAGGGAAAGGGTCAAACACACAGAGTCTCAATAGAGGCTCCACAGGTTGTAGAGTGTTGTTTTCAAAGGATCCGCATAGTGGGAATTTGCGGGAGGACTTGTGTCATAGATCTTGACCCAATAGCTATTGCGAGACAAGCCATTGGAGGTTGTGGGCTTGGGAGAGTTGTCCACTGGCACAAGTGCAGTGGGATCCTGAAGAGTGGTTTTGGAGGGACCCTTTCTCTTTAGTCGACCATCACTATTCGACTAGGACGTCACATACTGGCAGCATGGAGAGAGGCTCATCCTGTAGCACCACCTCATTGGCAGGAGGAGGGTCTTACAGCTGAGTTCTTGTCAGCCTTTTGGGCAAGATTGTGGGATGCCACACATCCACGGTGAGTCACTCTATTCCAGTGGCTAGTTGCACATAGAGCTACTGTAGTGGGGAGCTGGCTAGTACATAGTAGCCTTCCAGCAGCATGTGTAGCTTGTGACCATCCTTTGGAGAGTCAGTGTCACTATTTGTGGGATTACCCTATGGCACAAAAGGTTTGGCTTTGGGTCCTTCGTCTTATGCAATCTCTTTCCACATCACAACAGTACACTTAAGGAGAAGCTGCTTGGTCCACTCTCATAGGCCCTATAGTACAATTTGAGCTATCCTCCACTAGCAGGATGATATTGATATAGGGGGGTCGACCTATACTCCTATCTACTATAGAGCTTACTCATAGAAGTGGTGCAACGAGAGAGGTGTGTTGGGAGCTCCTATGTGGCCTAGCACTCTGATTCATATGGCAGGCCCACTGCTTCCACATCTTCAAGGCTCACCTTGTGCCACCAACGGAGACTGTTAGAGATTTTTGGTTGGAGTTGATCTCATACTCTTAGGGGATAGTTTAAGAGACTTCATGGTAGCTCCGACTGCATGCGGGAGAGTAGAGAGCCATTCCTTTGACTCTCATGCCATGGGCCTTTCTTCACCATGGTTTGGGATGAGCTCAAATGGCACAACCGTCCACTTGTGTGGCTTTTCCATCCTCCCATCTCCTGATTTAGCCCTCATTTTACATATGCTATTTTTTCATTGGGAGAGTCTCCCCTTATGATTGTTGTAGCCCTCTTTAGTAGAGGTGGTTGTAGTCCTATGAGTAGTTTTACTAACTAATAGAAGGATCTCCTTCTCGGATGAAAAAAAAAATGTTGTTGTGGTGAATGCATCTTTCATGTCTTCCACGGCCTCTATCATTGAATCTTCCTCCTCGATGCATCACAAGAGCTGATTGTTGACTCTTTGAAGTTGAGTTTTCTTCAAAAAATCTGTCCTCTTCTTGGAGTAGAAGTGAGGTGAGATCCTCCAATGATGGAAACTTCTCTCTTGATGCAAGAGAAGTGACAAAATTCTTGTAATCCATCTTGATTCCTTTGAGGATAGCTCGAATCATATCCTCATCCTTGACTTCTTCTCCAATGGCTGCAATATCATCTTGAATGTTCCTAAGCTTAATCAAGTACTCATGCACAATTTCACTTGACTTTTAGTAGCTTCATTTAGCTTTGCCTTCAAATGCATTACTTTAATGATACTTTCACCTTAAAATCTCCTTGCAAGGGTTTTGGAAGCTTCTTTGGCTGATGTAGCACTCCTTATGTATCAAATCAACATATCCTTGACATTGATGTTGATGAATCCTTGAGCTTGAAGTGCTCATCTATCCCAATCATTCCTTTGATCTCCATGCACTGGTCTTGGTTCTTCACCCGTCACAATCTTCCACATGTTCTTGATCATCAAGAGTGTTTGCATTTTGAACTTCCATGAGCCATAGTTGTTTTGGTTCAGCTTGATTTCCTCACCAAGAAGGGTAATATACTTGGGGTCATTGTGTGTGTGTGTGTGTGTGTGTGTGTGTGTGTGTGTGTTTCAGAGAGAGAGAGAGAGAGAGAGAGAGAGAGAGAGAGAGAGAGAGAGAGAGAGAGAGAGAGAGAGAGATGAACACTTTCTCTTCTCTTGATTATGAGATCTCACTCAACTAGTGCAATACTTAGAAGAGCTAGGTAGATACCTCTAGACTCTCAACCAAATAGCTTAATCTCTATTATCAACTCAATAACCTAGAGCTCTGGTACCATGTTAAAAAAAATCTAGCACAAGATCATAAACTAGATGCACCTCTCAAGGTACACTCTAGCACTATCTAAGCACTATGAATTGGTACTTAAAGTACTTGTGCTAATTGTAGAAAAAATGAGAGTAATGGGTTCACAAATGAAGTACTTGAATGACATAATCACACACACTGATCAAGAGAATAAGTACACAAGATGATTTGCTGAGGAACACTCAATCATATTACTAATGGCGAATTACATGAAGTGTAGGAGGCCAATTTGGGATATACTAATCAATGGGAGAGTGGACTCAATCCCCAATCACAAAGTGTTGAGATAAGACTCTAATGTGTCCCTTAAGCCTCTGTGACTACCCTCTTTCTCTCCTCATATGGGTAGGTCTTACATACCTCTTTATATAGAGATTTAGGTAGCTAGTAGGTGCTATTGCAAAAAAAAACAACACTGCAGGGCCTATTTTTATAGAGACCATAACTTGAGGATGCTAGATGAGTTTCCCGTGAGATTTGGTATGCTGATAGATGAGATTATGAGCTAAGACTTTGCTTTTGGAAGCACCTCAAAATTTGTCCTAGATTGAGATAAATCAGTTGTGTAAAAATATCGTGCTGATAGGTAGACTTTTCTTGTCTTAATCGTAGGAAAAGTGACTTTCCTCCCACCGTTCATGGCATTATTGATTGACTTATGACTAAGGGTGATCAACCATGGTTATTTTGACTTAAAATTAAACTTATATGAAGTAAATGCAAGTTATACTAAATATGCATGTGATACCTATTCTTCAACAACATCAACATGCATATCAACCAAAGCATCGTCAATCAAGACATTTTTCCCCAATGGCCTACACCCAGTTTGATAACAAATGCCATTTAATTTGCATGAGCAGTGATCATGTCAAAAAAATTGTATTTGCATGAGTTTTCCCTTGTGGACATGGAGCGTCATGACATAGGAGGCGGCATTAGCTAGGACATGCAAATAGAAGCACCGTCAAATAATGTCATCATGGGCAT
Organism: Adiantum capillus-veneris; assembly: GCF_014529385.1. Lineage (NCBI taxonomy): Eukaryota > Viridiplantae > Streptophyta > Polypodiopsida > Polypodiales > Pteridaceae > Adiantum > Adiantum capillus-veneris. Next base: position 56,425,466 of record NC_140932.1, read on the forward strand.
GTAATCATGTTTTTTCCTCACATTACATGAAAAAATTTGAGGAGGAATTCATGACATGCTTTATGAGATGGATTCTACCATCTTCAACCCAATGACAAAGGACTTGCAAGCACGACATATTGCCTATCAAAGATTTATCAGTCAAGGCACACTTCATAGCCAAAGTAGCAAAGTCCACCAATAAAGTCCTCAAGTCTTAGGAGAAATACCAATTTGACTACTATTGAAGACCTTTTGCAACTTTCACAAGGAATTTCAATGGCTAGGAAGGGGGAGTGTTTGGCCAATATAGCTTACGGGAACCCTTTTAGTCGGACACACTATCCAAGGCCACATTTTTTGATATATTGTATCACATTTTTCTGAGAACCTTATAAATGGGCATATGTGATTTGATCTGAAAGTTGTAAACCTCTGAGATGTAATATTTGATTATGTACTCAAAACCCAAAGTAGCTGGCCATTGGCCATTTTCGAAAGCCCTAGGTATAAAGGTCGAATGCTTTAGTTTGAACAGAAATAGAAATTACCCTTGGAAAAGGAGAGATTTTGCTATACGTTGTCAGGAGTTTTTTGGAGCAAGGGATTGCGCATATGTACATACACATGCATGGTGCATCGAATAAAGGATTGCCCAATTTCCATAGCCAGGTGGTTACGTGGGGCCCACGTGTGTACAAGTAGGATAGCATGTACATAGTGCATCGATTTTCACTATTACCAGTACCACTGTGTTTTTTCTACAATAATGAGGAGTTTATAGCGTGTAAAACTTCTCGAGGAAGCTATCCGCGGGCCGACGACATGAGGTAAGCAGGTGCGTCAGATGGCATCTAGTGGCGTCAGGAGGGCGAACGAGGTCAATATTTGCACGCGGATGAGGACGGACACAACGTGGGTGTTTTCTTGTGAGAGTTATGCAGAAAGGTCATCATTAGGACCACTTTTTGGGGCCACTTCACATGGTGGCGAGATGCATTATTGGAAAAAAGCTGAGTGCCAGGTGTGCGAATGATGCAAAAAGGTGACAACTATGCACTGTGAGGTCAGTTTTTGGCCTGTTCGGGGTCCGTTTGAAGTCATCTAAAAGGCCAAGGGTGCCCAACTAAAAAATCTAAGTGTGGGAACTAAAAAAACAGAGAGAAGACCAGAAAAAACGTGGAGAAGAGAGGAGGAACAGCCGCAGGTGTGTTTTTGGTGTTTTTGGAGCCTATTTTGGCCGTAAACTGCTCATCCGAGGTCGGATTTGAGCACTTTGACATTGTAGACTGGGGTTTTGGGCCGTTCCGGACGCGATGGCGCTGTCCATTTTGCCAAATTCCTCCCTCTTTTCCTGCTGTTTTTCTATGTAAGTTTCTCCTATGAGCGAAGTTTCTGCTCCAGTTTGTGATTGTATCTAGTATCTTTTACCCATATTGTGTGAGCTGTTTGCCCCATTGGTGTTGGCCCAAGCTCATTTGTATCTAAACATCAGAAATTCTCCTCTTTTGAGCTGAGTTTTTTTTGGGTGTGTGTGTGTGTGTGTCTCTGTGTGGAGTGGACAAGTGGATAATCTCTCTCCTCTCACTCCATAGGTGTGTTTCCTGTCTCGGCCAGGTGTGTTGTGTAAGCCGAGTGGTGCCCCATAGTGTGTGTGTGTATCTTCCCAAGAGTGTGTGTCGGGTTGATATAGAGGCGTTGTGTGTGTTTTCATCCCGCTCACATTCTTTTGGCGCCCCCACGGAGGATCTTCTTCGAGTACCTTCTGCTTCGAGCTTCAAGCTTCGAGATTCGGGATTACAGGTTGCAGATTACAGGTTACAGGTTACAGGGACAGGTACAGGTACAGGTGATTCACACAGGTACAGGTAGCTGGAGTACATTGATATACTAGCAGTGATGTCACTTGCACTTGTTGTGGGAATTCATCACTTGGCGCCTATTTGAGCGCATTGTCTGCTGGATTTTACGTTACTTGTGGAAACTGCCATTGTACGCATTTGTGGAGCCATAATTGGTTGTATTTGGCAGTCCCAGCCATTTCTGAGACTTGGTCTGGAAGATAGTCATTTCTGAGACTTGACTATATGCGATTTGCATTAGCCTTCATGTGAGGGTCGATAGCGTGAGGTTTTTATTGAGCTGGGGGATTCTCAAATGTGGAGATCCTTTCGGTGATACAGGTAGCTGGAGCACCCTTTTTGTGACCTCGCCATAGGCTATGTACTAGCGAGCCCTACTTGATGCTCGGGTTCTATTGTTGACAGTTTATGCATACATAGACAGTCTATATTTTGGGTTCCTACTGCTCTATTTCTGGGGAAACTCTGCCAAAATTTTCCCAAGTTATGATGGCTGGTTTTTTGGTATTTTGAGCCATTTATGCTGTTATGCTGCTGAAATTTTGGCAAAATCAGTGGTTGAGTCAGGTGTGCCTTCTTGGGAGCTTCATGGTTGGCTTTAATGGATGATCAAAATGGCCCTCATTTCACTCCTTTTCATTTAACTCAAAGGATTCAAATTAATGTTCATGTGTCCAGGAAGATCTTTTTCCAACAGCGCATAGTCTTTATGTTTGGGCCAAGAAGATTGAGGGAGATACTAGAATGTCCTTTGCCTGTTGTAATTCCGATGATCAACTATGAAAACTCATTTGATGTGCATGTGTTTGTCCTTATCTAAAGCTGAGCTCCATTGAAGTTTTTGGGAACTGGGTAGTCAAAAGTTTTGGGTTCTTGCACGTGTGTTCGAAGAGGTTCTTAAAGCATTAAACTTGGGTGGCCATGGCTTTCTCTTATCCGGAATTTCATGGAAGAAGTGGTGAAGATGCAGAAGACTTTCTGGAGCAAGTCGAGGTGGCATGCATAAGCAACAAGATGTGTGATGAGGAGAATATTTTGAGGCTATTTGGATTGCTTTTGAAAGATGAGGCCCATGTTTGGTTCATGGATTTGGAAGCTAAAGAAGCAGTGGCTTCTTCTTATGGTTTGAGTCTTGACAAGTTTATAGAAGCTTTTTTAGAGCGTTTCCAGGTTGTGGAAGATGCAAATGCAGTATGGAATGAGCTCAATGCTCTTAAGCAAGGTTCTTGTCAAGGTGTTGATGCCTATATACAAGTTTTTACAGATTTATGGACTCGTTGGTGTGTTGCTCTTAAGGATGAGACCCCCCCTTGTTCATTGAAGAAAAGTTCTTTTGTTGATGGTTTGTCACCTTGGTTGCGGTTCGAGGTTGAGTTGAAGAGGCCCGAGTATTTTGAAGATGCGGTATGCATTGCAAAGCACAAGGAATGGAAGTTTAAGCGTCTTGAGGAACATGGTATCAGTACAGGTATGCATGTGCAAGATGGATTTGGCATGGAAGATGAAGTTAAGCCTAAGCAGGTGAAAAGTAGCCTATCCTATGATGTTTCTCATTTCTTCCCAAGGTCTATTGTGAAGCGTAAAGAGGTCTTGCAGGTTGATAGGTTTATGGAAGAGCCTAAAGAGGTGAGTAATGCTTTGGATACAGGATTGAAAAGTCTTGAAGAGGATGCATTGGCTACTTGTGTACCTTGTGATTCTCGGTGTGAGTGTGAGGTTGAGGTTATTGATAATGAGCACGTATCTTTGGATACTAGTTCCTTGGAAATTAGGGAAGAGGGCAAGGTTGAGAGCCATTTTGTGGATTTGTTGGATGTGGAGCCTGTTTTGAAGCCATATTTTGATGCATGTGCAGTGATTGAGCCGATTTGTGAGCATGATTGTGGTTTAGAGCAGGGATCTGTATTCTTGGAGACTGATGAACCCATGCTAGAAGCTATGGATCGTGGTGCTAGCCATGATTATGATGTGGATAAAGTTATGTGTGATGATGAGTATGCTTATGATGATGAGAAGGGGTTTGGCATATATGAGTCCAATCTCAGCTATGTGGATGCCTATGCTAGGGATATGTGTGCTGCGGGGATACTTTTGTGCTTTGGATATCAACAACTTTACCTTCACACAATGCTTTTAGCTACTTGGGTGCATGATTTGCAGGTTGTTGCTATCGTTGGTGAAGCCAAGATGCCAGTTGATGAGTCACTTGAGTTGTCTCTATCGGTTGGGTTGAATGTGGCATGCAATATTTATACTTTTGGAGCTCTAGACAGGGCGGATGTGTTAGTTGAATATGCCTATGGTGCATTTTGGTTGATTGTTGACAAATGTAGGTGTGGTGTTATGATGCTTCTTGTGAATCAAGCGATATGCTTTTGGCCTTTTGATCCAGGTGGAATGAGCATCTACTAGTGCTGCTGCTGAGCATGAATGCTCTAGCAGGCTAGGGGGTGGGCAAATTATGTCAGGAGTTTTTTGGAGCAAGGGATTGCGCATATGTACATACACATGCATGGTGCATCGAATAAAGGATTGCCCAATTTCCATAGCCAGGTGGTTACGTGGGGCCCACGTGTGTACAAGTAGGATAGCATGTACATAGTGCATCGATTTTCACTATTACCAGTACCACTGTGTTTTTTCTACAATAATGAGGACTTTATAGCATGTAAAACTTCTCGAGGAAGCTATCCGCGGGCCGAAGACATGAGGTAAGCAGGTGCGTCAGATGGCATCTAGTGGCGTCAGGAGGGCGAACGAGGTCAATATTTGCACGCGGATGAGGACGGACACAACGTGGGTGTTTTCTTGTGAGAGTTATGCAGAAAGGTCATCATTAGGACCACTTTTTGGGGCCACTTCATGTGGTGGCGAGATGCATTATTGGAAAAAAGCTGAGTGCCAGGTGTGCGAATGATGCAAAAAGGTGACAACTATGCACTGTGAGGTCAGTTTTTGGCCTGTTCGGGGTCCGTTTGAGGTCATCTAAAAGGCCAAGGGTGCCCAACTAAAAAATCTAAGTGTGGGAATTGAAAAAACAGAGAGAAGACCAGAAAAAACGTGGAGAAGAGAGGAGGAACAGCCGCAGGTGTGTTTTTGGTGTTTTTGGAGCCTATTTTGGCCGTAAACTGCTCATCCGAGGTCGGATTTGAGCACTTTGACATTGTAGACTGGGGTTTTGGGCCGTTCCGGACGCGATGGCGCTGTCCATTTTACCAAATTCCTCCCTCTTTTCCTGCTGTTTTTCTGTGTAAGTTTCTCCTATGAGTGAAGTTTCTGTTCCAGTTTGTGATTGTATCTGGTATCTTTTACCCATATTGTGTGAGCTGTTTGCCCCATTGGTGTTGGCCCAAGCTCATTTGTATCTAAACATCAGAAATTCTCCTCTTTTGAGCTGAGTTTTTTTTGGGTGTGTGTGTGTGTGTGTCTCTGTGTGGAGTGGACAAGTGGATAATCTCTCTCCTCTCACTCCATAGGTGTGTTTCCTGTCTCGGCCAGGTGTGTTGTGTAAGCCGAGTGGTGCCCCATAGTGTGTGTGTGTATCTTCTCAAGAGTGTGTGTCGGGTTGATATAGAGGCGCTGTGTGTGTTTTCATCCCGCTCACAACGTACTATCAAGCAGCTACTCAGTTCAGAGTTGTAGTCCACTTTTCTCATGATTGGGTAATCCAGTTTTGATTCCAAAAATTATATCGTGTTCCTTGTCTCTTGATCTTTCATTTAAGTGTAAGCATTTTAAGTTCTGTTGTGATTTGTGATTACATGTCTATAAGACTTAAGTCCAATTTTGAGTGCTTAAATCATTGTTTTTTGACATTTTGACCGTATGAAAGTGTTATAACTTATTAGACCTTAGGTGACATGTTTGGGCTATTCTGTTGCAGTTTTGATGACCTAGTAAATGATGGATCGAGATTTGGTATGTTGTGAGATTGCTGCCAAACTTTGTAGACTTGTCCCTTAGACCTAATATAGATTCCCTTATAGTTTTGTGCATGTACGAGTCCGTTTAGTTGTTGAAATGGCGTGATAAACGAGAGAGGTGATTGAGGACATAGGTAAATTTTTTGATCGGGGAGTTGGTGATTAGCTTGTTGAGTTGATGCATTTTCTTGTTAGGTTGATGATTGATACCCTCAAAGAGTCTTTGTGTCCCATCCAAGTCACTTCCGTGAGTATTGACATTATGTTAGTGCCAAATAGCTATTCTATAGATGTCCATCGTAGTGACCCGCTAACACAAATGGACGTAGATATTTGGTGCCAAATTCTCTATGAATTTCATAATAGTCCGAGTGCAAAGCACCCATGCATTAAAAAACTTATGCACTTACAAAATGATAATTTAGTGGCTAGGTTTATATGGGTATATTCAAGACTATGTCTTGCATAATTCAAGGATTTAATATTTAAGTAATTACGTAAAATTTGTGTAATCACAAGGACTTATTAACATATTAACATCATCACACTTATCATAATCACAAACAATCCGGTTAAGGGAAACCTGGAAACCCACAAAAAGCTCGCCAGGCTTCTTCATTTTCCATGCAGGCCCGTCAGGAAATTGAAGAAGCCCGACAGGCCCACAACTAAATATATAGACGAGCTCGATCGAGCTTGTTGGGTGTTATTTTGTGAGCCACCCACATAGAGAGAGAGAGAGAGAGAGAGAGAGAGAGAGAGAGAGAGAGAGAGAGAGAGAGAGAGAGAGAGAGAGAGGGAGAGAGATATATTGATGAGCTCTTATGCAGGTACGTCGAGAGCAGAGAGGGAGGGGGGGATCATGTGGGAGCATGCAGTGCACGGTAGCAGAGTACCTAACCACACAACTTGAGTGTGTGTGTTGTGTGGTAGGGTGCATATTGTCGTATTGTATGGAAATTATAAGGTACCTTACCACACAATGTGAATGTGTGTGTAAGCTGTTCTATGGAATAGTGCTTACCATGGGGACATCACCTCGGTTACATGGGGAATATGATGTCCTTGTGGTAAGTATTTTCTCACCGTTTGGATACTACGTCGGTAACGTGGTGTTGGGGTGCCCGATTCTCTAGGTTCAACTGAGAAAGCACCAGGCCTTTGGCTATAGACAAGAGCTTAGCATATGCTTAAACTAGGATAAGTGAGTGTAGATGGAATTAATTAATGGCTTAATACAGGTAATACTAGTGATTTAATAGATTTTAAGAGAGAGGAGTACAAATAGGAAATCTATTAATTGATACGATGATAAGAAACTAGATTCAAGAATCAAGAGATGGTGTCAATTGACATGTGATACAACTTAAGATTTTTCATTTATCTTCTACAATTTTATTGCATACACCCACTTCAATATGCACTTTGAATTGCAACCCTTCGACCAAAAAGCTTTAAAAAATTGAAACATTGTTGAGTCTTTTTGTGCTCTTGATTCTCTTTTCGGCCTTCATTAATACTTTCCCACTGCTCTCGAGAACCCAGCTCGAAGAAAAGAACCCCAATGCCACTGTGGTCTTCTACCGGTTCCCTCCTTGGTGCCCAAAATCTCATCAAAAGAGCCAACCACACCCAATAGCAATCTGCAGTCCATTCCCCAAAATCCCTCTTCCCAAAACCCCCAAAAATGAAAAAAAAGACCCCTAAAATGATACAAAAATGGCCTTTATAGGGACACTCTGCTCATTTTTAGAAACTTCACTTTGAATAGTTTCACTAGCACTCCAATTTTGGAAACTTTGGATCCGTTTGCATGCTCTCCATCTACTCTCTTTGGATTGTGGAGGGGTCGCTAGTGCACCATGGCATTTTGAATTAATCTTATTAACCTTTGCTCCCTCTCTTTCTTCCACCTTGTAAACCCTATTGTCCGGACTTGATTACTTTGGCTGCCCGCTTGAATTGTCTACTTGGGAGTTCCCAAAATATCCCATCTCTACCTCTTTGTCCGAACCCTTGAGACACCCTCTCTCTCTCTCTCTCTCTCTCTCTCTCTCTCTCTCTCTCTCTCTCTCTCTTCATATGAACCCTCCCTCCTACCACTAGCAATATCTCTAGTGGGGGGTAGATTTAGCTCTTAAACTTGTGACGCTTAAGAGGGCGCGAGACTCCACCCTATAGCGAGCACCACATCCGCGCTTACGAGCACCAACACCGCCTCCTCCGTCCACCATGCACCACTACTAGCCACCACGCGCCGCCTACGGGTGCCAAAACTAGCGACGATAGCCACCTGCATAGTGCCAACAGGCCCATGCTTTCAATGAGGAGCTCCAAGCTTTGTGGAATGGGTTTCTAACCTCACTCCTATCTTATTGTAGACATAGCAATAACCACGATCATAATTGTCAATCCATGGGACGAAGCTGACTCGAGAGGCTACAAGAGGGTGTCAACCTGTTGGAAAACAATAAACAACTCGCATCTAACACAAGCTACACTCAAATGACCAAAGTCATCAAAAGCTAATCGCTAATAAATAAACAAATCATAACCGTTACAGCATCAAACGACATTCGAATGTTACAAAACTTCTAGGACACGTATATAAGACCTAAGCACACATGCTTGTGTTCTCAAATCTCACTTTCAATGAGTTGCAAAAAACGCGATTATTAAAAGCAGTAACCTAGTCGTTTCTAACCCTGAGTGCATCTAAATGCTTAGCAATGATGCCCCAATAGCCCTCCTATGCTTACTTTGTGATTTCCTATCTTAAATTCCTACTTATAATGAAATTAGGCCGCAGGTTGGTGATGGCAAAAGCTACAGTTTACCATGATGTGGTTACGTCAATGCATAGAGATCTTACCTGCGGTTGCAACGCAATGTACGGCACTGCAATGTGACAACCGACATGGGAGTAGGAAGCGTGAGAAGGAGCCAAGTGAGTGCTGCTAGATCACGTTGTGTATTCTATTAATATCCAAAACTTAACGATAACTTACAAAAATTGTCTTTTATACCTTAGCCAAGGTTTCTTTGGTTAAAAACCAATAATCTGGGAGCTCTAACTAAGGATAAATTGATACAATCTGGAAGCTTATAGTCCCGGCTCATTGATTACAATATCCACTTGGAAAATAGGAGTTACAATATTCTCGATTTATCAAAAGAATAAGTGTCTTTACATTAAAAGTTCTCGAAAAATGTTACATCGGTTATCTTGTTTGCTAACATTCTCCCTCTCCTCGACTGTGTCATCCCTTGACACGGTTTCATGGATTAAAATAGTCTTCAGGTTGACGGGCTGTCGAGGCGGTCTTTAAGTGCTTGTAAAGCTTTTTGATATCTGGTGCATCGTTCTTTCTTAGGGACTTACAAAAACTGAATAGTGAGCTTATTTTTTAGTTGTATGGTAGAATAGCCAGCAAACCTTGTTGTCAGATTGCTAATCACTGGCCCAAATATCTTTGTGCATCGTGTGAAGAATCCTGTGTAAAAAGCCTCTTCAAATTCCAACATATTACTGGATGGAAAAAACATACATCTGTAGAAGCCGTAGAGGACTTCTTCTGGAGGCTGTCCACTCAAATCATAGCACAAGGCTTTGTTACCTTCTAAGAAATACATCCATGGGGCTCCTGCTTGCTCAAGCTCATGAAAAACTTTCTTGAAGATTTTCGATGATGATCATCCTGTCTTCAAGCTCATCTTGGAGAGCATCTATTACCTGTTCCAAATCTTTAGCTTTAGCACTGTGGCTAAGTGTTGTTGTTTGCATCTTTTTTATCATCATCTACATTTGCTTTGGATACTCATTGACCTGAATGATGGCCTCATCCGTTGTTTCCCATTATTCAGGTTCTACCTGAGGCTGCTTAGAAGTTCCAACAGAGTTGGCTTGCACCTCTTTAAATGGTTTAGCAGATTGTGCTTGTGGCCTTGTAGCTATTCAACTGATTCTACTTGAGGCTTTGTAGCTACTTCGGGTGATTCTGTTTGTGTTGTAGAAGGTCTAGCTTCAACTTTTTCTATTTCTTTGGGTTGTTCAAAACTGGCTTCCTCTTGTTGTTTCTCTTTTCCCTTTGCTTCGTCGCCTTCATTGGATTTGGTAGTTGGTGAAGGGCTTGGACTAGGCATTGGATGGTCTTCTTGTTCCATAGTGAGTGAAGTGGGTCTTGGAGACATCTCTCCTTCTTCGTGTTGTGGTTCACTTTGTTGTGCAGCTTCTACTTGTCTTTGTTGCACATCCGACTCTTCTCTTGCTTTCCTTTGTGCTTTTACAGCTTCTTGTACCTTCAAGGCTTTGGCTTCTGCATACATTTATTCAAGAAAACCCTTCGGATCTTCTGGGACCTTCTTCTCAAGGTTCATGGTCCTTGGACCCTTGATCCCGCTTGGGCTCCACGATTTCAGGTTTTCTCTTGTAGCTTGGCGTCTTCTTTCAAATGATTCTTTCTTTCTTTCAAACCTGGATCTTTTCTACTGAGATTCTTCCTGATGGGTTGCTATTTCTTTCTTCTTTATTTTCTCTCTCCTTGCCCTATCACTCTTCATTGTCAAAGCTTTCATTGTTGTGGGCTTCACGCAAACTTTCTGTTGAATCTTCATCTGATTTATATATTCTTTTCTTCCTTGATCTAGTGGTTCATGGAGAGGGTTGAGCTGAGACTATCCACATATTCTGATATGGGGCTGGCGGCAAGTTATAGGCCATTCCAATAGCATGGTATGTGATTCTTGTTAGAACTTCTGGAGCACCTAGACATGTGTTAACCCTCACAGCTCACGGACACCCCATCACCTACGATGGACGCGTATTATGTATTTGGTAGAGTCAGGTACCGGGCTTGTCGGACCAATAGGGAAAGGTAGAGTGATCGTCGATGAGAGGCGCACTTTAACTTGGACATTCAAGGGATTAGTTGGTTAAGCATGGGCGCCCAAGTGTGAATGGGGTGAGCTCCTATAAAAGCCAACTAAACCTAATTTTTACTCATTCTCTCATTTGTGCAATTGAAGAGTGCTCTTGCTCCATCTCCATCTTCTTCTTCTTCACCTCCTTGTGTGTGTGTGTGAGAGAGAGAGAGAGAGGGAGAGTGTGTGTGCGATCGAGCATTACGAAGTCACGACGGCGGCGATGCGGTTGAGCGCGGCACAACTGCAGCTTCTTCTTCATCGCGGCGAGGAATCCACCACGAAGGCGAGCGTAGAGCGGTGAGTGACACACCCTTTGTTTTCTTGAGCTTGCTAGTTTAGGCTTGTTGTGTGCTTGGAGCCGTTTGTGGCTCACATACGGTGTATTGGCAAGTCCCTTGCTTCGACAGTGCGGCAAGGAGCGCACATTTTTGGCGCCGTTGCCGGGGATATGCCCTACACTAAGCTCGGTTAGCACTTTACGCTTTCTTCTGGTGCAATTTCTATCATAGGAAAGGCAGGGAAGGAGTGTGTGGAGATTTCTGTTTTTTGCGTTTTCTGCATTTGCTGTCAAGTTTCAATTTCTGCTATTGTCTGTGTTTTTTCAATTTCCGCAATTTTTGCATTTTCAAGTTCGGCGTTTTCAATTTCTGCAATTTTCTGCATTTCTGCGTTTTTTTAATTTTCTGCAATTTCTGCATTTTCTGCAATTTCTGCGTTTTTTCTGCAATTTCTGCGTTTTTGCGTTTTTCAATTTTCTGTGTATGTGCGTTTTTTCAATTTCTGCGTTTTCTGAAATTTCTGCATATCTGCGTTTTCAATTTCTGCATATTTGCGTTTTCAATTTCTGTATTTTCTGCACCCAAAATAAAAATAAAAATTATTTTTTCTCCAAAAAAAAGGGAAAAAATTTTCTGAGAAAAAAAAATATTTAAAAAAAAAATCGGAAATTAAAAACGCGAGTGAGCAGGGCGGCGAAATTTTTCGAAAATAAAAAACGTGACTCTTAAAACGGACGGGTTGGTTTGTATAAAAGATAGATCGGGATCATTTGCCCAAGCCCAAGCCCAAGCCCAAGCCCAAGCCCAAGCCCAAGCCCAGGCCTCAGTCCTCAGTCTTATGATATATACAAGACTCACTCTTATATATATACCCTACTCCCTCAAGAGGGAATGAGAGGATGTGGGACAAGTCCTCCACTCTCCTCCTTTCTCTTCCCACTTGCACCCTTAGACTTTCTAGTTTGGGCCTAGTTCCCTACTGAAAATTGACAGTTTTAGGGATTCCGAGGGCATAGAGTGACCAAACGGAGGGCTGTAAAGCACGGCACGACCCTCTGACCGATACGCTCGTTTCGAGCTATCACACGGCCCATTCCACGACACGCTCTAAAAAATCTAGCAAAAAAACAAACAAAAAACACGCTAAAAACTAGTCACAAGGCCTCCTAGAGCAGCTTTTTGACACCTTAGGGTATCAGAAGCACATGCACTTACGCTCTGGGCGGGTGCTAGAACACGAGCATATTGAGGGTGCCTCTGTTCATACGGACACCCATTACCCATCCACGATAAGCTCTAGACCCTCAGCGGGGACACAAGGTAGCACCACCCAAGACCCTAAAATAGCCGCTAGTGATTCCTCCTCCGACTCAGAAATCATGAAAGCATACCCTAACCAAAACACTGAGAGAGAAGGCCATGCACCTCCCGAAGCTCCACAGCCTAGTACTAGTATGTTTAGCTGTTTCATGGAAACATTAGGTAGAGCTACTCACTCGGAACCTGATGCAAATGAAGCACACGAAGGGGGTGGGGAAGTGGAATCTCCTTTCACATCGCACGTGGACCCCACACCCCCAAAGAGTGTCCATGTGGATATCCTACCAACTTCTTACCAAGAAGGCCCTGTTGAGCTGCCTCCTTCAGAAGTTCCCTCTAGAGTACCGTTGGTGACAAGTAAAACCACGGGGAGCAATATTGCTTCTACCTCACAAGAAACCGTTAACACGTCGACTCTAGAAGGATTGTTCATTAATGATCATTGGACATACGACCTCCACACTGAGGTGTTGACGGATCTACACTTTGGCCACGCCTACCATGTAGGATGGATAGAGATTGTACAATCCACCTCTAGTACCACGAGCATCGAAGATCAACAGAAAATGATCTGTAATGTTATCCATGGCATTATTCAATCAGAAAGGCAAAACCGAGGGGTAAATATACTCTCAACTGGCCCCATGAGATTTCTGGATACGAGCAAGGCTCAACAGCCTACTCTATCACAAATGGAGACTCCTCTAATGAGCCCCATGGACCCATCTTACGTCATTTCACCTGGGGTCTCTATGCAATCCGAGCCTCCGAGTGAAAACTTTAGCTTCCCTAACTTGGCTCAACCCTCTATTAAGGAAAACCCAGTGCTCACTCCAGGGATAAGCTTGACAGAGAATGTACCGATGACATCTACGGTTAGCGCAGTGCCACTACCTAGTGTCGTAGTACCTAATATGGGGCCTCGACCATATGTGCCTCTAGCCCCTTATGCACACATGGCCCCCACACCTCCAATTGTACCACTTGCTTATGCTCCTCGAGTGCCGCTCCCTAGCTCTTATCCGAGTGGACCTATGTCCGGTTATGTTCCATATCCTGCATCATCCACACATATGCCAAGACCGGTACCCGTCCCTCTCCCACATATGATTCCAAGAGTACCTCCACCGGCCCTGCCTCCTCACATAGGTGACTTGGCAGCGTTTGCTCAAACCATAGGTCGATCTATCGCGGAAAATATGCGTCACGCATCTGATAGAGAGCCTAGAAGTAAGGCAGTACAAATTGCCAAACTCACGCAAAAATTCAATGGGGACGAAGATGCTAGGAAACACATTGAAGTGTTTGAAAAAGTATGTGATTCCTTAGGGGAACGCAACGAACTACATAAGTGCAATGCCTTAAGCTTGACATTAAGTGGGAAGGCTGGAGATTGGTATAGGACCCTAAGGGTGGACGAGAAAACAATCTACCCTACCCTTCGAAGGTTGTTTCTAAAGGAGTACATACGAGAAGGTGTGCTTTGGGGTGTAGCATCTCAGCTACAGAAGGCCGAACGTAAGGAAGGAGAGTCAGTAAGGGACTTCATTAGTCGTCTAAAGCACTTAAACTCTCGTTGCCCTGTAAATGAGCGCTTCAACAATAACCAACTGCTTGATCGATTCATTCGAGGGTTGAGGAATGAAGGAATCTATAATGGACTAGTGATTAGAGGTATCACAACCTGGGAAGATGTCACTGCCAATGCAATCCAATTAGAGGACAACTTGATGATAGCAGGCATGAGGGTGTCTACTGACACGAGATCCACTAGCTCACAAGCCATTGAGTATGAACCCATGACTGCAAAGCCCATTGCCAATGAGCCAAAGGTATTTGAGACATTCTTGACAGACCTCACCAAGGCAATCCAAGAGTCTCTTAAGGATAATCGACCCCCTCAAAATAGTCACATGTTTACAAGAAGGGAGCAACAATGGTGTTCCATTTGCTTAGGTCCACATAGCACTAGTGAGTGCCCTACGTTTAGAGTAAAATTTAATGGAACTTGCAACGCATGTGGTAGGTATGGTCACCAAGCTAAGGATTTTTTAATGATCAAACGTATGATGGCAAATAGACCACCTGTAGCCTGGACGGATGCACCTCGAGCTCCTGTATTGATGCCTACTCCACCTGTTGAGCAACTACCGCAACACATGGTCCCTAGATCTCAAAATGTTGTACAAGCTACACCGTTACCACCTCCTGTGCTAGGACCGCAGCCCCCGCATCCAAGAGTCGCCCCTATGAACCAAGTGGGTTGCGAGCCATAAAATGCTTATGCAGATGGCTGTGAGGAGGAAATAGACACTAGTATTGCCTACGGACTTGATACATTGGAAGAATGTCCTGTATACTACATGGAAGATTGTTGGGGACAAGTCAAGCCGGTTTATCAAGCTGCTGCTCTCGCATCCAGAGGTCAAAATATCAACACCCAGGCTAGGAGGCCACCTCTTCAATGCTACGAGTGTGGTGGACCACATCGAGTAGCGGAGTGCCCTATTAGGCTGCAAAAGAATGCTGCACAGATGCAAATGAATCAAGGGAGCATGTCTGCAATGCCAATACTCACATGTAATCGTTGTGGCATAGATCACTTGATTGCCCAATGCCCCTATAACCCAAATGCGCCTAAAATCACACCCCTAAATTTGGTTGAAATTGCTAGTGTGACATCGCCAATACCACCCGTCGCACCCGCTTATGCGATTACACGGTCCATGCTTCAAGGGCCAAGCCATATCCTCGAAGAGAGAGATACCGCATGAGTTATCCAAGCAAAGAAAAAGAAGACACGAAGGACGAGGTCGCAGAATACGGAAAATTCAAAGCCAAGTTCCAAAACAAACATAAGAACAGGAGATGACCCCGTGTATATGAATGACCTCGAGGATGATTCAGATTCAATCGAGACAATGGAGACTAGAACGAATACCACAAAGAGAAAGACCGACAAAGAAAACCGTAACATGGAACCAAATGAAAACCGAACAAGAGAAAACCATAAGGAGCCTCTGAAAACACCACAAGTGTTTCCAAATCCAATCCAAGACCCCCAAGATAAACCGCAGGGGCAAAAAGGGAAGAATCGTAAAAAGAAGATTGGGACGTACCCAAACCCAGTAGACGAGATTAAGCAGGTGAAACATCTAAGAGGTTTAGTAGAGGAGACTCAAAGGAAACTAGAACCAGAACCCATGCATATCAAAATTCATGACACAGTGTTTCCCACGCAAGTTCATCCACCCCACATGAACCATAGACCGTTAGCCATATCTAGTATCATCCAAGAAGGGAGTGAGGACAGGACATCAGAAAGTGAGCATACACCCTTCTTGTTGGAAAGGATGTTTAACGAAGGAATACCTGATCCCATTGAGGAATATGAGATTCCATCCTCACCAGTTCCTAGTCAAGGACCTACACCCTGCAAAACGCCAATGAATGTTGCCAAACTAGTGGACTTCATGTCTTCTGAGGTCCGAACCACGATCATAGCAAAGCTGTATGGAGATCCTGAGTTATTCCTTGCACTTCGAGCATTCCTTAACGGAGAGCTACGAACGGGATTACCGCAGTTTGCGCAACCAAATAGGCCTGACTCGATTATGATTGATGAGGAAAATCATGTGCAATCACTTGACTTAGATGGACACGAGTCTGTGATCGAGGTACCCATTAACGAATTAGGGCAGTATTTTGAAGGCGACGAGTCTAATGCGACCCTACCCATCACTACCAAGGGATTAACTATAAAGGGAATTCTTGATGGTGGTGCGGGAGTTAGCATCGTTACAAAAGATTGTTGGGAATCCATGGGAAAACCCCGCCTCAGTGTTACTAACATTGTGGTAAAGATGGCAAATGGTACCATAGCCAAACCTATGGGGATGCTCAAGGATCTTAAGATCAAAGTTCTAGGACACAAGGTACGACATACGTTCATTGTAATGGATTTCTCTAAACACCTTATGTCATATGAAATGATTCTAGGACGACCATTCATGAGGGAAGCACAAATGGTTCACGATTGGTCTAAAAATCATGTCTATTTGCAATTCCAAGACTTTGTCCTTAGAGTGGATTTGGTGACTGGTAAGGTACACCCCTTAGGGAGTAAAACCATTATTGATCATCGATCTGACACCACAGTTCACTCGGCCCCACTAAAATATTGTTACACTTGTAAGAAGGATACAGACATTGGCGAAGATTCTCCTTACATGGATGTGTTACCGGGTATGACGGAATCAGACAATGTGGATTGGGTCCACCTAGCATCAACCATAGACACTTGGGGAAATAGGGGGACGACCTGGGTAACACCTGAGGGGGATGAAATGCCTATACCCTTAAATATGCTACAAGCAATGCATATCGCTTCTGACAAGACTCATCCTAATGTAACGAAGAAAACATACAAGTGGGTCCCTAAAGCTTCCTTAGTGACCATAACTAGTGCTAAAAAGCAGAAGCCTTGTAAGAAACGTACCACTCGCTCCAAGAAAAGTAAGAAAATGTTGCGATGGATCCCTAAACGACTATTGGAAGCCCAAGGCTACTATCAAGGGAATGACCAAATCTGGGTTCCAAAACGTAGATTGTGCTCTTACCTATCACCTGACCCAAGTGAGCCCAATCCCGTAGCTCCAAAACGAATCAATGATCGTGAAAAGAAAAAAATCACAGAATGCTACACACCCTCTCCCGAGCTAGTTTGGGTACCAAAGAAAGAACGATTTGTTCCACCTAGCTCAGGAAGGGGGGAGTCCCATGAAGCTTCTAGCTCCTCATGTAATACATCCATAGAGGTAAAAGCTTCTACACCGCCTCCATCTATAGTAGTGGACCTCAATGAAGCTACAAAAGAATCCACACCTCC
Organism: Adiantum capillus-veneris; assembly: GCF_014529385.1. Taxonomy (NCBI): domain Eukaryota; kingdom Viridiplantae; phylum Streptophyta; class Polypodiopsida; order Polypodiales; family Pteridaceae; genus Adiantum; species Adiantum capillus-veneris. Next base: position 56,442,639 of record NC_140932.1, read on the forward strand.
CAGTGTTCAAGAATCACCTGATGAACCACTTCAAGTTCGATCCTGGGAGAGTACCTTACCACCATTGCAACTTGACGAGGCACCTAGGGTAATAGAAAACTACTGGCAAAAATCCTCACCTATTACCAACTGGAACAATTGGTTTCAAAGGGTGACAAGCTCATTTCAAATGGTATGATCTACCCAAGGAAGGGGGGAGTGTTTGCTGACAGTCATCATTCATTTGTTTCCCTCTCAACCTTTTTCCCTGACCTCTCAATTCCAATATTAGGGAATGTACATATAAAGCTTTATACTCACAAAAAAAAAAAAAAAGAGCAAGAGCAATTAGCAAACGAGTATGCACAATAAAAGTCAAAACATTGACTCAGACCTACACATGTCACATCTGGTACAGTGAAACAGAAACCTATGCCATAAAACACCTTTGATCCTCATCACTTGAGTGATGGAGGGTAGGTAAGATTAGTACGATAGGAGTGTTTCTGTTTTAGAGTTGGGTGATTAGCAAAGTTCTCTTTTCCCACTGATGTGCCTCCTGGAGGTATTCCTTTTGTTTCCTAGTGTGTACAGGAGCGTGTTGCTATTGATAGGATTTGGACCTTCATGGAACCTTCAAATCAAGCACGACCATCAACACAAACAGGTGTTTCTTGTCCATTAGCATTGCCGTTATCTTTTTGCATCTATGATTGTCTGCTTTGATTGTGATTGGTAGCATAATATTCAGCGCATTGGCTTAGTATCAAACATTTAATTCAATGTAATGTTTTGTCATAATCACTTGTCTAGGTTTAAAAATCAAGCAGTCAGACTAAGCTAGTTTGACCAAGCTAGATGTTAGAAATCTTCTCTTAATACCATGGGAAATGCCTTCCTAATAAGCAATGTTTACTTAGGTTCTTAATCCGATTTAGGCAGCATTGTATGAAATGTACTAGGGCTTTCTAGTGGGCTTAACCCTATCGACCTTTAGCTTAAGTATTATAAAGGGAGTTTACTAATGTGATGAGCCTGGGGAATGTAACAGTGTTATATGACCCCCCGAAGTTACAAAATTTAAATGTTGAAAATGAACAAGCAAAAAATCAAAGTGCCACAATGTAAAATTTTAAGCTGGAAGAGAAATCTCAGCTTGATTTGGTACTGCACTCACATGTATCGCCTATGGTACTAGAGCCCTAGAGGTTCCCAGTGTGGGCGCTTTTCCTTGAAAAGCAAAAAACCCAAGGCATACAAAATAAGCACCCACTTCAAAATTGAATCAGTGTGAAAAGACTTTGGGGGGTCAAAGAAAAAGTAATCAGACAGGCGATGATTTCATGAGAAATTCCTTTTATGGTAGCTTAACTACAAAGTTTTCTAGATATAGCCTCTAGTCAGCCCTCGAACATGAATACTTGGCTCTCGCGATTAAACAACTTAATTGACCACAGAAAGTTAAGAATCTTACCCATGGTATTAATACTTGATCTCTAGTGCCTTTCGACCGTCAAATTAGCGACCCCAGACTTGTTTAATTTTTTACCTTTACATCTGTTTATGCATTTGATTACATTGCAATTTAATGTTCATTGCTACCAAATTGTTTGAAATTCTTTGACCAATCAATTTGTCTACCTAAAACTGCATATGCTTTTTAAGAGAATGCAATTACTGTGCCAATGTTGTTTGATTTTGCAGTGACTGAAGAAGGCTAAGGACATTCATCTCAAATGCTCTTCCACCTCGACGAACCAGCTTCAACTCAATAGCTTCCGAGGACGGAATCTACATCAGGAAGGGGGGCATGTTAACCCTCACGGCTCACGGACACCCCATCACCTACGATGGACGCGTATTATGTATTTGGTAGAGTCAGGTACCGGGCTTGTCGGACCAATAGGGAAAGGTAGAGTGATCGTCGATGAGAGGCGCACTTTAACTTGGACATTCAAGGGATTAGTTGGTTAAGCATGGGTGCCCAAGTGTGAATGGGGTGAGATCCTATAAAAGCCAACTAAACCTAATTTTTACTCATTCTCTCATTTGTGCAATTGAAGAGTGCTCTTGCTCCATCTCCATCTTCTTCTTCTTCACCTCCTTGTGTGTGTGTGTGTGTGTGTGAGAGAGAGAGAGAGAGAGAGAGGGAGAGTGTGTGTGCGATCGAGCATTACGAAGGCACGACGGCGGCGAAGCGGTTGAGCGCGGCACAACTGCAGCTTCTTCTTCATCGCGGCGAGGAATCCACCACGAAGGCGAGCGTAGAGCGGTGAGTGACACACCCTTTGTTTTCTTGAGCTTGCTAGTTTAGGCTTGTTGTGTGCTTGGAGCCGTTTGTGGCTCGCATACGGTGTATTGGCAAGTCCCTTGCTTCGACAGTGCGGCAAGGAGCGCACAACATGTTACCTTTCCTTCCTTCTTTGTGCTCTTGAGTGTTGTAAGCATGTATTGGGCATGATCTATTGTCTGCCTTGTTGTTGAATTCAACACTTGCGTGAAAGTGATTGCAACCGCATGATTTGGAGTAGTGTATATTGGAAATCTCTTTGAGAGGAAGTGGAAGTGTTGGTGATACAGACGGGCGGGATCCTCCAATTGCATTAGAATGAGGTCACAGAAGGTGGTGGCAGCTGTATCCTTGGTAAAAGTACATGCTATCTTCCTATCCCTGGCCCTCATTGTCATACCTTCCATTGGCAGCTTTAGTGCCTCGACCACTATGTCCTTGTTGATAACCACTTCAACTTTTTGGCCTTGCTGATCCGTGATCTGAGCAGATCCATCCTCTTTGATTGTGGACAACAACTCATAAGCTCGCTAGAAATCTACTCCACATGTCTCTTGGTCGTAGAATTCTCAAATTCCTAGTCTCTTGTTGGATTCTTTAGTGTCTAGCCTTGCGGCTACATCATAAACTTCCTTGGATAGCATTTTTAACCCTACCTGGTTTCCAGCTTCACCCTTGAACCTGCCGGTGAAGACTATAGTGTTGTTTTCTTCAAGCTGTTCTTTGGATAGGTAGGTTGCCTTTGCCATTTTCACGGAGCTCGACTCCAACTGGTATGGTGGAAATTCTTGCAGCTTCATCCTCTTCTTTGCTTTTTCAGCCGCTTGCATTGCACCGAATAGGAGAATATAGTGTCAAAGTTAGAAAATTCCACTGATTTCGCTCTGAAATGTCCTGACTCTAAATTGTTGGCAAGTGTTGTCCATTTTTCTTCATATCAATTTTGGATCATGCATAGATGCATAAAAATATGTAAAGATTAAAACCATGCAATCCAGACAAAATTTGCATCCAAAGTAAATAATCGTGATTATTTACAGTTGGGAAATTTTTCCAACTTTTTGCATTTTTGACATCAGAGGCTTGAAACATATGTGATTTAGATACACTGTGTGAAGTGTGGGCTCATTTGAGTGCACATAGTGGAAATGGTGTCAAATTTAGGCATCAAACTCTGAAGGGATTTTCGGTTTTTGTGATCCAAATTTGATCAAACTTGATTGGTGCACTTGGCACATCATTTGCTTTGGTCCCATAAGGTCAAAGTTGAAATTTGAACCCATTCTGTAAAGTAAATAATCGTGATTATTAACTTTTCCATCAACTTGAACATTTCTTTGTTGCAAATTGGTTCTAGACGTGATATAGAGCCTTTGTGTGAGATATGGGATGATTTCGATCAAAAAATGTGACTGTTAACTCAAAATTTGGACGGAAGAGCCTTTAGTGCAATTTTTGACAAAATCAGAGATTTTCTTGATCTTTTGGGCTCATACTTGACATGTGGCATGAGATAGATGTGTACAAGTGATAGGTGAAGTGACAAGATGATTTTCAAGCCAATTATGCACAAAAGTAAATAATCAAGATTATTAACAACAGTTGTATTTTTTGCTTGAAAAGATAATTTATGACCTACATATCTTTAATACATCCACAATAAGTCCTAAAATGAATTTGGTAAGATTTGGCCGTGTCGGCATCACTTCATGCTCTTGTTGACTCTGAAATCACCGGTTTTTGTTAATACTTGGCAAGTAGAGTTGTTTGGTCACTTTTGATGTAACATTTAATGGCCTAATAACTTGTGTGTAGCGGAAATTAGCATGAACATAGTGGGCATTTCATTAGAATAGATTCCTAATGAGAATTACAAGAGTGCTTGGGTGGAGAGAGCAACAAAAAGCATAACACCTAGTTAGATAGCATCGACAATACTTTCAAAAGAGAGAGAAATTAAGCTATTGACAACAGTTGAGGACCGGATTTTCATGGAGCCGGTCCCTCCTCCAAAAGGCTTTGTATTATGGTTTCTCCCATCTAGAGAGACATTGTACAATACAATTCTTTGTGTTCCTTCAAGACTAGCTAGTGCAATGAAGATGGAAACTTCATGCACTAAGCAAAACACTTAACAAACACAACTTGAATTATCCCCGTTCTCAGACCCAAGACCTCACACACCTTCGAAGATGGTGAGAGCTAGCAGGGTATGAGAGTAGATTGAGAGGAAGAAGGAGTATCTTACGAGAAAGATGTACATCTCCTCACATAATCACTCATATTAGCATAGATTAGCTTAGTAATTAGCTTGGTAGAGAAGATGAGCATGCATTGAATCTTGGCTCTTGGTTGGATTTGCATCCACATGCCAAGAGAGTGTTGATGTAGGCTTCTATCTCACAAGCTTGGAGTAGGTGATGAGCTCTCCATTAAAGCTTGGGAGGAGATAGAGTATTCTTTCTTCACACATGGTCAAGTGTGAGTGTGTGTGTGTCAATGCCAAGAAAAAATCAGCCCCCTCTCTCTCTCTCTTGGGTGAGCCCTTCCTGCTAAATTGGTCTGGCTTTTGCCTCATTGGACCTCCCCAAGTCAAGCCAATGGGTGTTAAGCATCATAAGTGATAGCCTTCTGACATGTGTCCCCCTTTCCCCTTTTGTGAGAGATTTAGGTAATTAAATAATTAAACTAAACTCTCATTGGACCCCTTTGCCTCCTGGCCAATAGGAATCAGGCAAGCCATTGGGCTCTTGAATGCTCATTGGACCCCTTGGGAGACTGCCCAATAGTCTTCTAGGAGACTTAATTCTCATTGGTTTCTTTTATTAAATGTTTTTTAATTAATTAAACTAGATTTACTCTAGCTTAATTCTCATTGGTCCACTTCAAGGGTCTTCCAATAGGAATTGGGCACACCTTGTGGGCATCTGGCCTAGGGAGCTGACATGTGTCCCTAATTCCCTTTGTGTAAAGGGAGCCTGTGTGTGTGTGTGTGGCTTTCTCTCTCATCCCCTACTAAATGGGCTCGCCCCCTCCTTTGTAGGCTTTGAAGAAGACTTTTGTACACACACTAAGCATCCAATTTTCCCTAGGGTTGACCTTTGGACACAACCTTTGAATTTTGGAACCTTAGCATTTTGGAAGTCTTAATGGGCTGAACCTTAGGGTCTTTTTAGCCCATTGTTGCACATGGCTCTTTTACAGATGGCCCCCCCTTTTGATCCCTATTTTCCCTCCTTTGGATCCCTACTGTGGCCAGTCTGCTAGCTTAACCAATATTCTAGCTTTTTTCTCCCCTGGTACCTCCCCACATTACATGATCAGTTTAATATGAGAAAATCGTTTAGGAGAATTAGATATTGATTATTATGACATTACCTCTCTCTTGAAATCATAGTCGTCCTCGACTATGGTGTAGAGAAGATAAAGCATATTCATGAGTCCTTTTCTTAGCGGGTAGAGGATCCCTATGTTACCCTACGACATCATTCCATAATGGATGAATAGTCCATTTGGTGCTTGAGAGCCTGAGGCTGCCGCAAGCATGTCTGCACATTAGTCCTATCAGTCTTCCATAGTAGAGTGACAAGCTCTACTTCGTGTTTGGGAGACGTCATCTCTGCAAACTTGATCTAAGCATGCATACTACATTTTTGTGCACAAATAAAGAAAAAGAGAGTCTTATAAGACAAAAACTTTGTTCATTTTTAACATTTTGTACATTTTCTTACTCTTGGGAAGCATTGTAAGCATTGACAAGGTTTAGGTTATCCTTTAACTGTATGCCTTGCATCCATCTAGCATCTTCAAAAGGATAATTATTAAACTTAATAAGATATCGTCGGATAGTCTTACCGCCTCTTAATACCTTGTCTTCATGTCGGAGAATGGACTCGGGCTGCAGCACGTCCTCTTGGTCGTCGATCTCCGGTGGGTCTTCAATAGTTGGTTCTTGAGGTGGCTCTCCTTTGTAAGGCTTTAATAGGCTCACATGAAAACCATTGTGTATGAGCCAATGATTGGGCAACTTAAGTTGATAGGCCATGTCATTGATTGGCCTAAGAATCTGGAAGGGACCATAGTACCTTTTTGCTAGTTTAGCATAGTACTTTTGGTGGCCGTGGGATTCTTGCCCGTCGTGTGCCTTAATCGAGCCTTGGGAAACTTTAACAAGACCCAATCGTTTTCTTTAAAGGCTTGGGATCTTCTGTGCTTGTTAGTAGCAGCCTTTTGCCTTTGCTGTGAGATAGAGATAGCATCTTTAATCTTTTGAAAAGATTCTTGTAGGTCTCGGCTATACTCATATGCAGCGAAGATCTTCCCATGTACCTTAAGTAGCAAGGGACTTTTTGATCTTCCCTCAATTACCTCGAAAGGTGCTTTTCCCGTGGAAGTATGTACAATGTTATTGTAAGCATACTCCACTAAGGGTAAGTACTTCTCCCATTGGGATCTTTGATCTACTTCCGTTACATAGGCTTTTAGTAGATCGAGAATTGTGAGGTTAGCTATTTCACTTTGGCCATCCGTTTGTGGATGATAGGCCGAAGAGAAATTTAGCCTTGTCCCTAAATTCTCAAAGAGACCCTTCCAGAAATTACTGGTCATTCTAGGATCTCTATCCGACACTATGGACATTGGCAAGCCATGGTATTTGAAAATTTGTGAAATGAAGAGGGTTGCCATTTGATGGGCTTTGATAGTCTTTTTGACAGGTATAAAATGAGCTTGTTTACTGAACCTGTCTACTATCGTCCATATTCCCGTATTCCCATGGATAGACTTAGGCAATCCAAAGATAAAATCCATGGATATGCTCTCCCATGGTGAATTAGGGATTGGCAAGGGTTGAAGCAATCCAGGTTGCTTCCCTCTATCATGGTAGGCCAATAGAAATATGTTTCAATTCCCTTTAAAGTAGACTGAATCCCTCTATACCCCGCATACGGGGGAGCATGAGATTCATACATTACTTTCTCACGTAGTGAGTTAGTAACGCATAGTCTATTGCCATAGAGAAGATAACCATCTTGTAAAGTAAATGTTTCTTCTTTCTTCCCTAATGCAAGGGCTGAAATCACATCTCTAAAATCGGGATCAATAGCATACTCATCTATCATTGAAGATAGATCATTGTGAGTTGCTATGGAAACCGCATTCACTCTCGGTCGTCTTGAGAGTGCATCGGCTACTTGATTATGCTTGCCAGCAATGTGAGAAATATGAAAATGAAATTGCAAAAGGAAATTTGCCCACCTCTTTTGTTTGTCGAAGAGCTTGGTCTGCGTCATGAAGTACTTAAGACTTTGGTGATCCATTCGCAGAATGAAAGGAGTCCCCAATAAATAGTGCTTCCATGAGTCTAAGGCATGTAGAACTGCAAGGAGTTCCTTTTCGTATATGCCTAGAGCTTGCTCAACAGGGTCGAGCCTTCGACTCTCATAGCCTATGGCGTGCCCTTCTTGGAGAAAAACAGCTCCAAGGCAATCACCACAAGCATCGCATTGGACCTCAAATGGTTTTGAGAGATCCGGTAGTGTAAGCACAGGTTGAGAGATAAGCTTTTCTTTAAGCTTTTCGAAAGCATTGTTCTCCTTTGCAGACCATGTATACCTAACGCTTTTCTTTGTTAGGTCATGTAATGGTCCCGCAATTTGTGAGAACTTTTCTATGAAGCGTCTATAGTATGCACACATACCTATGAAGCTTCTTAGTTCATGAAGATTCCTTGGTTTAGGCCATCCTTTTATTACCTCTAGCTTGGATGGATCCATTTGGATGCCATCTTGAGAGATAATGTGACCTAAATACTGAATCTCTTGCAAGAAAAATTCACTTTTCTTTTGATTAACATAAAGTTTATTCTCTCTTAAAACTTGAAATATTACCTGGAGGTGTTGCTTGTGTTCCTCCAATGAATTAGAGTAGATGATAATATCATCAAAGAACACTCCAGTGAAGGTTCGATGAGGCCTGAACAGCTTCTCCATCAAGCGGTTGAATGTGGCTGGTGCATTGGTCAAGCCAAAAGGCATGACAATGTATTCGTAAAGACCAAATGTAGTACGAAATGCGGTCTTTACAATGTCTTGATCAACTATCCTTATTTGATGATAGACACTTTTTAGGTCAACCCTACTGAAGTAGGTAGATCCTTGTAGCTTATCAAATAGGTCTTCTACCCGTGGAACGGGAAACCTATTCTTGATAGTGATCCTATTTAGTGCTCTATAGTCAACACACATACGATATGTGCCGTCTTTCTTTTGCACTAATAGCACAGGTGAGCAAAATGGAGATGAGCTTGGACTAACCATACCCTTCTCAACTAACTCATGCACTTGCCGCATAATCTCCTCTTGTTGAGCTTGAGAAACTCTATAAGGAGGTTTATTAGGCGGTGAACTTCCTGGAAGAAGTTCAATTGCATGGTCATAATTACCTCGTTTAGGAGGTAGCTCACAAGGGATGTCGTCTTGGGAAAGAAATTGATAAATATCATACCATTCAGGATCAACTGATTCTTTTGCCTCTAACTGAAATAAATCAGCATCCACTGGTTCATCTCTCAAGGGTGATTCTGAATATCCTTCCGTACTTCTTGAGAGAAAATCAGCTCCACAATGGTTTCTATCAAGCTTATGGAAAAATTCTGAATTCAAACTCCATTAGGAATATCATCCATCTTATCAGCCTGCCTTGAATAATGACTTTATTAATCAGAAACAGAAGAGCCTGATGGTCCACATAAAAATGGAATAATTTTCCCAACAGGTAATGCCTGAACTTTGTAGCACTAAAAACCATTCCAAGGGCTTCTCTCTCAGTAGTTGTATAGCCTTATTCAGCCTTACTGAATCTGCGAGCGACTGGCAAAATAAATCGGATAATCAGTTCTTCCGTCTGGCTGAGCTAATATTGCCCCCATTGCCAATCCCGAAGCATCTACATGTATGTGGAAAATACTATCCTAGTTTGGTTGCCTAAGGACTGGTTTACAGGTAATGGCTTTTTCCAGATTCTGGAAGCTCTCCTCGCATTCAGCAGTCCAGTTGAACTTACTGGTCTTCTTTGTAAGCTCATATAGTGGTACTGCTTGAGAAGCAAACTTATGTACAAATCTTCTATAGAAATTCACATAACCCAAGAAAGAGCTCAACTCTGAAGCAGTTCTGGGTGCTTTAGCTTGGTGAACACACCGAATTTTGTCATTGGCCATCTCTATTCCATTGCGGGAAACCACATGTCCCAGTAGTTGTCCCTTCTAGACTAGAAAAACAGATTTGAATGGATTCAAACAAATCCGCTTCTCCTGACAGCGTTTGAAAACCATTTCTAGAAATAGGAGGTGTTGTTCCTCATCTGAATAGACAGTAAAGTCATCCATGAAAATGGCAAGGAACCGATGAAGGAATTCATTAAACATCTCCATCATACACCGTTGAAAGGTAGCTAGTGCATTGCACAAGCCAAAAGGCATCACCAGATACATGAAAGCTCCCCACTCAGTGATGAAAGTGGTCTTGGATCTATCTTCAGGAGTGATCTGTAACTGGTTATAGCCGCTATAACCATCCATGAAGCTATACATCTCATATCCTGCAATCTCATCAAGCAACATGTCAGTAAAAGGCAAGGGAAATGGATCTTTAATAGTTTGGGCGTTTAGTTTCCTATAGTCGACACAAACTCTCAATTTTCCATTCTTCTTGGGAACGATGACTATGGGAAATATCCAATCGCTGCTTGCCACTTCTATGATGAACCCAGCCTTGAGAAGATTATCAATCTCCTCCTTGACCTTCTTTGCATAGTTGGGGTGCATCCAGTATCTTTGAAATCGTACTAGCCTAGCATCTGGTTTCAACGGTATTTGATGCTGACATACTTCAAGATCTACTCCTTTCAGATCTGTATGTTCCCAGGCAAACACATCTTTATAGTTCTGGAACATTTTCCGTGCCTTTTCCTTCATTGCCGGGTTGAGGTGCTTGTTGACCTTGATCATCCTAGGATTATCCTCCGATCCTAGGTTCCACTCTTCTACTTCTTGGTCGTCTAGAAGCAGCCAGTTTGGCCCGCCTCCTTTTCGTTTGGTCAATTCTTCAGCGTAATCCCATGATGGTCCATTCATTTATGAATCAGTATTGTGATCCACTGGGTACTCTTCAGAACATACTGGTTCCTCTACTATACCAGTATCAGCTGGTTCCACCATCCTTCCGGTTAGCTAAATTGTTCTTTCCCCTGTATTCACTTCAGTAAACTGATCAGGGAATTGGCTCTTCTGCTTGTCAGCCTGCTCTTTATTCAGCAAGACTGCATTCAAGTCAATCTCTGCCAAAGGGAATATGTTCATGGCCGCTAGCATTCGCTCGATCTTCTCGGCCCTGTACTTCTGACATAACTCCTTCGGCCTCAGTTCCTTTCTCCAGCTCCTAGTATTGTTTGTGTGGATTTGGATTCTGCCACTAGCCCCTTCTATGGTTAATGTTTGGTTTGCATAGTCATGAACAGCATGTGTTGTTCTCAACCATGGGCGCCCTAGTAGCATCCCATAGGCCCCTTGCACATCCAGAACTAGGAAGCTGGTTTTAAATTTCTCCCTCCCAACTCTTATCTGCATATTTTCAATCATACCCATCGCCTGTACGACTCTATGATCTGCCATTTGTACTTTGAATGGTGTTGGTTTCATATTAGTGATACCCATTATTTGCTGAAGATGGACTCCCATTATGTTGACTCCTGCTCCTCCATCCAGGATAACACTTGAGAGAGGTTCCCACTGCTTCCTAACCTTGTAGTCCACCTGAATAAGTGGAACTTTATCATCTTGGACGACCGTCAGGTCCACTGTTCTGGCCTCTGCCTCAGCTTTCCTATGCTGTCTGATAAAGTTGGCCACCTCAGGCAAGGTTTTTCTGATATCCTCCAGCTCTAGAGTCAGCTTCTGAATTCTATCACAAATTTTCACATGAAATTCTTCTCTCTCTTGGTCAGACTGATTGTCAGAGATTGAAGAACTGGTATCTTCACACTGCCATTCCTCTTTTGCAGTGCTTCCACTCTTTCCATCCACTCCCAGTTCATCACCTAGTCCATGTACCACAGCCAGCATGGTCTCAGTTATGGCCGATACTGACTGATCTTTATCAGTCGATTGGGCTGGTATCCTCTAAATGACTCTAGCTTCGGAACTTTATGGCTACTCTGGCAGCTTCTTGGCTAAATTCTCCGTGATTTTAGCCGCTAGTTCCCTCTGATCTTGCCACTCATCTACCACCTTTTCTTTACCTTTGGCCTTCCAAATTTCTCTTTGTTGAGACCACTTGCTGCTGTTAGGATTGACTGTTGCTTCTGAAGTGTCTGGGATTTCTTCAATGACTACACCCTTGCTTCTAGTAACTACCCTGACTGGGACTAGCTCTGGTGCCTTAGCCTCAGTAGTAGTAGGCAGGTGCATCTGGGCATTGGGCTGCAAAATGGCCATACTTCCCACAAGTGTAGCAATTCATGCTCTTGTTCTGGAAGTTGCCTCGTCCTCTGCCTCTGCCCATACCTGGTTGGAATCGGCCACGTCCCTGACCAGTACCACTAGTACCTGGTCGCTCCTCTTGAGCTACTTTGACTGGTTCTACCTTCATTGGTTCAGTGTAGGCAACCACTGACAAATCTTTGCCTTTCTTAAAGTGGTGAATTCCGATACCACAATTGTTCCATAGATGACCAAAAGCCTTACAGTAGGTACATTGTGGACATTCATTGAAGATATGGTCCTTGTATTTGCATTTCAAACACCAAGTCTCCATCTTCCGAACTGGCTGTCTTGTGTGGCTAATTTCGGCAATCTGTCTAGCCATTTCTTCAATTTTCTTGGTCCAGGATCCCTTCTTTGATTTCTCCTTAGCTCGTTCATTAGAGCTGCTCTCGGAGCTACTGGACGTCTCACTGGAAACAGAACTTTCAGTAGCAGAGCTACTGCTACTGGTCCTTCGCTTCTTGTGGCTCTTTTCCTTCTTGGCCTGCTGTTCCAGCTTTAATGCCCTTTGGACCAGATCATTGAATTTCTTGGTAGGGGCTGGTACCTCTTGTTCCCTAAGCTTTTTGCTTCTAAACCCATTCAGGAACCATGCCCTCAACCTCTTCTCAGATGGCGGTTCCTGTAATTGCCTGGTTAGCTCCTTGATCTTTTCCACATAATTGCGGACTGATAAATTTCTCTGTTTGATCTTATCTAGTTCACAGAGAATATCTTCGTCCCCTCTATTGTCGAAATATTCCAACCTGTCTTTAAGAAATTTGTTGTATGATCTGAGCTGGCAGGCAGGGTAATGGTAATACCATTTCCTCGCTGCCTCCTTCAAGGTTTGTGAAAAATATTCCCCCCAATCATCTTCATCAATATTTTTCAGTTCAGCATACTGCTCGAAAGCCTATATGTGAACGTCCGAATCATCCTTCTTCCCTCCCTTGAATATTGGAAAGAAATCTTCAGGGAAGCTGTGTAATCATTCCGATTACTACTGATCCTGCCACTTCTCTTCTTGGATTCAGAATTACACTTGGGAGTCTTCTTGCAATTGTCAGTGTCAGCATCCGAATCAATCTCTGTCTCTGTCTTAGTGTCAGTGTCTTCTTTGGTTTGTCTGCTAGAAGTACGGTGACTACCTTTACTTCCCTTGGTATCCTCATCTCTCTGCCGGGACCGAGAACTCTTGGAACTCTTGGCTTTACGTGCTTCTCGTTCTGCCCGTCGGCGTCGAGAATGACTGGAGTGCTGTGAGTCCTGTGCCTCATCAGCCTGACTATGCTCCTCCTAAGCCTCAGTGCCAGTCATCTTCTCTTGCTTGGGGTCAGACTCTCTTCCCGACTCCTCAGGAATGTGGTCAACACGAATGGTGGATTTCCGGCCACGACTGGATTTTGGTGCCATTGCTAAAAACTTCCAACTGGGAGAAGAGTCTTCCAGTCAACGAGCTTCAGCCCGAGCCACCGTGATTGCCAAAATGGAATTGGAACTGATCTCTTAAGACAGCTAATTCTAATGTTAGAAGATTTCAGCTACTAGTGTAGGAAGATTTCAGACAGTAGACTGGACAGGAATCAGAAACTAGACTGGAATTTGGATACTGAAATAAGAATCAGACTTATGTACTGGAAATAAGGTTCAGATTCAGATTCAGAAGACTGGACGAGAAGTAAGTGTAACTCGAATATATGCCATGATTGGAATTACAGATCAAGATTACAGCAAATATGATTTACAAAGAGAGAGTACAACCGACAATACTGCCAATGATTCTCAAGTACAAGTGTAGCCAAGGCGCTAACCTAAATGATAACAATTGCCAACCTGATTACAATGTAATGGGCCCTATTTATACACTTCGGGTTTACTGTAGTAATTACCATAGTAACTACCAAGTAATTCGTTGCCCATCTCCTAAGAAGACATTCCCACACAGTGAACTATCCAGCCGTCTACAAGGAGACAATTGCGAGATCTTCAATGAAGAAGATGTCTCTAAGGATAACCAAAGTGAGAAAACAACATCCACAAAACCAGCACAAGTGGGAACGGCTGTTGTGGCACCACTCTCAGCCATGGAAGATATGTTAAAAAAAGGATGAACGATATGATGAACGATATGCAAAAAGCACCTATGAGAGGACCAAGACAAGGGATACCTCCTCAAGGACAACCAATTAGGCCACAAAAATGGTGTGCAATCGAGGGTAAATGGACCAACCTGAGACCCATGAGTGCTACTTCAGACCAAAGGATGATGGGAATGTTCAGTACGTGCCCATGAGGCCCCAAGGACAACCCATGTACAGATATCAGCCTAATATGGCCCAAGCTCAAAGACCACCAATGGGTATGGAAAGACCTCAACATGTGTTGGGAAAACAACCTCTGTATCTAGGACATAATGCAGCGCCTATAAAGTACATGCACTCGGAAGGAGTCATAGATGAACAAGCATTAGTGCCTGTTACACCCTATGCAGAGCCTAGTCCATCTACAATAATGGTATAAGGAGATTGGTATAGTCCACATCCACCACCAATGGAAGAAACCATGACTTATGCTCCACTAGAGCTTGCACCAATGTATTATGTAGCTAATCAAGGTGTCGAACCTCCCATGGGAAGACCCATGATGACGCCTAGAACATGAAACTGTCATAATTGTGGTGTTGATGACCATTGGAAGAACGAATGTCCAGAGCCTGACAAAAACCTCAAACCAATTGAAGCCTATTGCATACAATGTTGCAAAAAGGGAGGACACTTTCTGGATATATTGTCTTAAGAATCCTTTGAACAAGGGAAAAACTGTCGTAAACATAGTCTAAGCGATGCCTAGTAGCTCATCAGAGAGTGAACCGATTGTTCCAATCAAGGTAATCACTAGAGCTCAAGCAAAGAAAAAGAAACACAACTCCTCTGATGATTCGAAGAACACGAAAGTTTCTTCTCAAAGAATCAAAAGGAGCAGAAGCAAAAGATACGAGATGAGAAAACAAAAACAACGGGCTAGAAACGAAGAGAAAGCAAAAATGTTGGCCGAGGACAAGTTGAAAGAAACTGGCAGTGAATTCAAGGAAACAAACGTGAAATTTGGAGGATCCATTCTGGTTTTGATAAAAAAAATTAGCCTATTAATGGTGCCTTGAAAGCCTACCAAGCAGGACTTAAAGCAGGCCAAAACATGGAAAACAAATGGAAAAACTATCCATCTCCAGACATGGAAGCAGCACAGAGAACAGCTGGAGGCTTATCAAAATTTGGTAAGAATCACGCAACAAACGATAAACAAAAACCCAAGCTTGAAAATATTGCAAAATCTGAAGAGCTTGCGGTAGAAGAAACAAAAGAAAAATCCGATGTGGTGGTAGAACCCCACCTTGAAACAAATGAACCGAAGCTTATAATGATGTACAACGAACATGCCTTAGATGAAATTCCATTCGTAGAGGAAGTTTGGCCAGGACACTTATGGAAAAGGTGAGAGAGATCAATTATGGGAGCCTAACTTTAAAGTCAGCTCCTATAGAGGAAGTCTGGTCGGATAACCTACCATCTGATATGAACATGGATTTACAATCCTTGTACGGGGATTGCGAATTTGAAGCTTCAGGAATATCTAAACCATTGACATTAAAAACATTACCTTCTTACTTGGGAGATAATGAAGATGAATCCATCGTGTGCAAGACCACTCAAGTAAAAAGAGCCAAACAGACCCTAGAAGTAGACAACATTCATTCAATCATGTCTACATCCATCAATGCACTCTTACTTTGGGAGAACTATTGAAACTCAGACTATACTTGTGGAAAAATTTACAGAAAACCCTAGAGAAGGTGGGGATAACGGGGTTAATCTCTAAGAATTTGGGAAATTTGAAAAATGAAATGGAAAACAAAGAGATTCGATCAGTTCCTATGAACAAGGTCGGAGAATATTATGAAGGGGAAGAAGGAAACACCACCCTCCCAGTGAAATATAATGACATTGAAACCATGGCAATACTAGATAGTGGAGCTGGCATAGCCATAGCCACTAAAGCAATATGGGAATCCTGGGGACAACCATCCATAAGACACTTTTGCCATAGTAGACTTTGGGGAAAAAACTCAACTATGAAATCATATTGGGAAGACCTTTCATGTGACAGGTACAACTTATCCAAGATTGGGGAAACAATTATCTATACTTGAAGTAGGTGGGATCTATAACACGAGTCAATCTAAAAGACACACTTATAGAGATGTCTTGAAAACACCCATCCAAGAGTTTGAAACTAAACGCCCAAACTATTAAAGATCCATTTCCCTTGCCTTTTACTGACATGTTGCTTGATGAGATCGCAGGATATGAGATGTATAGCTTCATGGATGGTTATAGCGGCTATAACCAACTACAGATCACTCCTGAAGATAGATCCAAGACCACTTTCATCACTGAATGGGGAGCTTTCATGTATCTGGTGATTCCTTTTGGCATGTGCAATGCACTAGCTACCTTTCAACGGTGTATGATGGAGATGTTTAATGAATTCCTTCATCGGTTCCTCGCCATTTTCATGGATGACTTTACTGTCTATTCAGATGAGGAACAACACCTCCTATTTCTAGAAATGGTTTTCAAACGCTGTTAGGAGAAGCGGATTTGTTTGAATCCATTCAAATCTGTTTTTCTAGTCTAGAAGGGACAACTACTGGGACATGTGGTTTCCCGCAATGGAATAGAGATGGCCAATGACAAAATTCGGTGTGTTCACCAAGCTAAAGCACCAAGAACTGCTTCAGAGTTGAGCTCTTTCTTGGGTTATGTGAATTTCTATAGAAGATTTGTACATAAGTTTGCTTCTCAAGCAGTACCACTATATGAGCTTACAAAAAAGACCAGTAAGTTCAACTAGACTGCTGAATGCGAGGAGAGCTTCCAGAATCTGAAAAAAGCCATTACCTGTAAACCAGTCCTTAGGCAACCAAACTGGGATAGTATTTTCCACATACATGTAGATGCTTCGGGATTGGCAATGGGGGCAATATTAGCTCAGCAAGACGGAAGAACTGATTATCCGATTTATTTTGCCAGTCGCTCGCAGATTCAGTAAGGCTGAATAAAGCTATACAACTACTGAGAGAGAAGCCCTTGGAATGGTTTTTAGCGCTACAAAGTTCAGGCATTACCTGTTGGGAAAATTATTCCATTTTTATGTGGACCATCAGGCTCTTCTGTTTCTGATTAATAAAGTCATTATTCAAGGAGGCTGATAAGATGGATGATATTCCTAATGGAGTTTGAATTCAGAATTTTTCCATAAGCCTGGTAGAAACCATTGTGGAGCTGATTTTCTCTCAAGAAGTACGGAAGGATATTCAGAATCACCCTTGAGAGATGAACCAGTGGATGCTGATTTATTTCAGTTAGAGGCAAAAGAATCAGTTGATCCCGAATGGTATGATATTTATCAATTTCTTTCCCAAGGTGACTTTCCAGAGGATTGGAGCAGAATCAAAAGAAAGCTTTGATCATAAAAAGCCTGAAATTTACTATCGTAGGAGTATTACTTTATCGACTGGGTGTTGATGGTATACTTCGACGATGTGTCCCTATGGAAGGAAGAATGCAAGTAATTTCAGAAGCGCATAATGGTGGATCTGGTGGAAACTTTTGCAACGAAGTAACCTACAAGAAGATTCTACAAGGTGGTCTGTGGTGGCAAACACTGATTGCTAATGTCAAAAGTTTTTGTAAAACTTGTGACATATGCCAAAGAATGAGTCGACCAACACCTGCAGATATGACTCCTTTGATGCCAATACAACCACTAGGAGTGTTCATGAAATGGGGAGTAGATTTTATGGGACCTTTTAAAAAGGTTACCCCCAAGAAGAACAAGTACATAGTAATGGCTACTTGTTATGTAACCAAGTGGGTTGAAGCTAAGGCTCTTCCTGACAACACAGCCAAGTCAACTGCAAGGTTTCTATTTGAGAATATTGTCTACCGATATGGATGTCCAGTAGAGATTGTGACCGATCAAAGAACACATTTTATTAATGACACTATGGAAATCCTACTGTATATGCTTTCACTCAAGCATCGGAAATCTACTCCTTACTATCCCAGATGCAATGGACATGCTGAAAGTAGCAACAAGACAATAAAGACTATTCTCACTAAGGTGGTGCAAAAGAAACCAGACCAGTGGGATTTGAAACTTCTAACTGCTATATGGGCTTATAGGACAGCTTATAAGGTAACTACTGGAATGAAACCATTCAGAATAGTGTATGGAATTGAAGCTATGGTTCATATAAAGTTTGTAATCCCAAGTCTGAGAATGGTTGTGAAGTATGGCTTAGACTTCAACCATAATCTTGAAAAACGGCTAGATGAATTGATGCAATTAGATGAACTCAGGCAACGGGCTATGTTGGAACAAGAAATTGTTCAACAATGAAGGAAGCGCTGGCATGATTGTCGAGTTAAAGTTCGGGAATTTCAGAAAGGAGATTTGGTGCTTCTATATCAGTCTAGACTGGGTCCAAAGAAGCCAAACCTGAAGATTGCCTGGGCAGGACCATTTGAGGTAGACTGGGTCTTCTCCAATGGCACAGTCAAATTGAAAGATTTATCTGGATTATTGTTGCGAGGAGTATATAATGGGGAAAAGATCAAGCTTTATTATTCAGAGGCTAGAAAAACTGGGCAAGAACAAGGTACTAAGGAACTGGAACTTGCTGATCAAGAGATACCAGAATAAGACATTTTTGGACTTTTTCATGTGCAACCAGTTCCAATTTCAGAACCAGTACCAGAAGAACCAGATCAGACTGATCTTAGAATCAGTACCAGTATGGTCAAGCTAGACTGGAAATCAGTCCAGTATCAGTGGGGACACACTTTTCAATTTTTAAGCGCCCAACGGTCAGATGGCATGCCAGTAGTAATTATTTCAAGGATGGGTCGTAGTCTTGTCCAATGCATGTCTGCCACGATAGCAGCAATGCACATAAGTCTAGGAACGGCGAGTGGTGGAGCTTTTATGGCGCAAACACGTATAACAGTCAAGAGAGTTAGAATTTTTTCTCACAAATCCCCTGTGCGACGCTTTCCTCCTGTTAACCATTCACCATCGCCAAGCTCCGAGGTTTCTTCGCTACAGCCGCAAACCTCGACCTCTGAAGAGACAATTAACTGTCAGCTAGCCTTGCCAGCAACACCAGGTTACGGCTTTGACACAACAAGTAAGTCTTCTTCTTCTTCGCCTGTTTCATCGTCATTGTCTTCACAATGTATGGGTAGAAGGAAACGCTCAGAGAAGATGCAAGAGTCTCTTGAGGAAACCTAGGCCATAGTTGCTGATGCAAAGGCAAGCCTTCCCATCATACCGTACAGTAAAATCCAGCGTTATGTCTTCACTGACCAAGCAATGACTCTGCTACAACTATGGGATCTCCGAGTTGTGTTGCAAGCTACAAGAATTGCTTTTGACGCAGACATCATCAAGCATGTTCTTGATTCTTTCGACGTTGAAGATGACAGTGCCATGGTAAATGGTAGAAAGGTGTCGGTGAAATCAGAGACCATAGCTTTTGCATTCAGAATGCTCAACGAGCCCAAACCATCTGTGGCAACTCCACAGCAGATAAGTATAGCTCTGAAGGAGGATGAAGCGGCTAAACGTAAGCACAAGGCAAGTGGTCAAGGAGTTCCAGTAGCAGGACTGGAAGCTTCCACTGCTTACAGGTTTGTAGTCGAAGCAGTAAGCCTTAAAAACAACCCAACGTATGTATCCGAAAAACTTTTTGCTATGCTATTGGCCAAGATATTGGGTCCAAAGGTTCCTAATAACCTTTGTCGAATCCTCTCGCACAATGTACTCCAGTAAACTGCCAAGCTAAAATCTCAAAATGTTTTTAAAGCTTGGTATGTTTGGTAATTCCTGTATTGGGCCACTGTTTGCAGATGCTCATGAGCAGGTAAAAAAGGCTTGGAGTGAGAAGCCAATTTCTGAGCCTAAGAACATTGAGCTGTCCTCAGACGACGAGGCAATGGACAGTCAAACTACTTCAACAGATCTGAAAAGAAAAGCAACTGCAGAACAGGCTGGCAGTTCAAAGAAGCCAAAGACTACACTGACAAAGAGTAGATGGAAAGCCAGGTCAAGACAATGAATACTGAGAAATCTGTAGTGAGCAAGACAGAGCAGCAATCTTCTCAGAAGACTGTGCCTAGCCAGTCAGTAGCACAAAGTGCAGTTGCTACTGGTTCTGGAAAAGATCAGGCCAAGCCAACCACTTCTGAGAAGATAGCAGACTAGTTAGTGGACAAAGGCAAGAGCCACATGGAAAAATGCAAAGGTCCAGCTTCTTCGACGTTGCCAGGTGGAGTTTCTACTCCAAATACTGAACACATTCTGCACGTGGTAAAACAGGACAAGTTGCAGCAAATGCAGACTCATCAATTAAAAGGGCATCTTCTGCTACGCAAAGCTGATTATGCAACTTTACTCTACATGGCTCCAGTGACAATATATGAGCCTACTGATTCTGATCTAGCTACAGTTAAAGGCAGATGTTCAGTCCTCATACAGTCTTCTTGGAATACCATTGTCAGTTGTATGGGACAGCTGATGGAGGCTGCTGGATCAGAAGATGAAGTGAAAAAGCTTAAAGCTGACTTGAAGGAGACGAAAGATCAGATTGAAAAGCTCTAGAAAGCCCGGGAAGAGCAGAACATACAACACAGGGTATTGGAAGCTCATTCAAAAAGGGTTAATGAGTTGTTAAACAAGAAGCTAGCTAAGGCTGAATCTAAGATAATGATCATCAAGAATCAACAAAATGAAGCACTGAGAGCTGCAGAACGGGTTGAAACAATGCTCAAAATGAAGCGGGTGGAATTCAACAACCTGGTCATTCGCCATACAGCTCTGAAGGCTTCTCTGACTGAAAGATACATCTATAGCTGCTTGGTTGAAATTCTAAATCCAACAGGCAATGATGTTTTCAATTTAGAGAATTTGAAGTCCTTGATGGAAAGTATGCAGAGTGATTTGCAGGACAAGGTGACTGAATATAATACTGCTCTGATGAATCAAGCTATATTAGATTATATTGAGCAGCAGACTTCTCCGGATGAGATAGAAGAAGACAAGGAAGATGAAGACAAGGAGGATGGAGCTGATAAGGAGAAGGAGGATCAAGAAGCAGGGCATACAAATGATGATGATGATTCCCCACCACCATCTCCACCTCCAGACCTGGTACTGGTGGTACAGGGCCAACTGAAGGAGGCCAGTCCCACAGCCAGACCAGCCAGGCCAAAATGAGGGCCAGCATGAAGGACAGAATGAAGAGCATCAGTCGGGTAACCAGCAGACTGAAGAGCAGTAGCCCAATCACACTGGGAATCAGCCAACTGATCAGTCCCAGCTCAACAGGGATGCTAAAGGGAAAATGAAAGTGCAGGATGAGGGATCAGTTGCTAATCATCAACATTCACTGCAGCTTATTACCCTGAATAGGCAATCGAGACATCAACAGGCCTCCATAACCAGACAATATCTGGAGGATGATGATCTCCTGTCTGATTTGGAAAGATTTCAAAGGCTATATGTTGGAGCCAGGGAAATGGTGGAACATTGGAAATCAACATCTTTCCATGATAAAGAAGCTTGCCGTTTACTTGCGCATCCCAGTACAGTCCAGCTGCTGGAACGAGTTCCTGAATGGATACTCACTGCTGACGAGCGAGTGACAAACCCACACTTACAAAGGCAGTCTACTATAGATTGTCACTCCCTTGCCCTGGAACTAGAACTTCTGCTGGGTAATAGACCAACTTACCGATGTATGAAGGATGTTAGGGAACAACTAAAGGAAGTTTTGGTGCAAATGCAAACTACTAGAGGAGTTTTGAATTAGAGAGTCAAAGCCATTCTTGAGGACCAGACAGCCCACTAGCAAAGGACCTCAGGCTAGAATGTCAGTTGGAGCACAGGCAACTGCTCTCCGAACATTGTTCCAGCTAGTGAGAATCACCAGAAAGATGATGCAGCAAGAGAACCAGGTTGTTCTCAATTTTTTAGAATTCGTGCGTGATTCTCTAGTTCTCTTGTATGCTTTTCTAGCAAGAGAAACAGAGTTGCCAAGATTCTTTCTAGCACTGTATCCTCAACATCCAGAACTAGTTGATCACCTTACATACTTCAAAATCACTGATGAGATTCAGGATTGGTATGAGCGATCGACTGTGGAATGGAAGACTTGGCAAATGCTGTTCAATGATGCTCTCCAAATCAATGATATTCAGGCAGTGAAAGAGGAGATGCATAGGATCTAGATGTGTATGGGCCAGGGGAAGATTCAAATCAGGGGTTTGACCAGGATTACTAATCAGTTGCTACAACTTACGGTGGAATCTTCTAAATTGCCTGAAAAGGATATTATAGCAAAGCCGGGTCTGGCACCACAGTATAGGGAGATGGCTGAGATTCTTTTCGAAGCTCGAGTCAAAACTAATCAGCCTCTTCCAGAAGGATGGATCCATACTGCTTCGCATTGTCATAAGCTGGCCAGAACAATAATTAGCAAGGACAGGCAAACACTCTATGATTCTAACACCAAAACCTATCATTCCCTCACGCCTTATGAAGTAGAGATGACTATCGATAGGCGGGATCAGTGTGAGAAGGAGGCCATTTACCGACTGATTCAGAAGGAGAATGTTGGTACTGGGACTTCTTAGGCACCCTTCAGGTCAAAGGGCAAATGGAAGACGGTCAAATCGAAGGATACTGGGTAGTTCCATCTCAGAATTTAGTGGCGAATTTTCTTCCTCAGCAGGAAGGTGGAGATGAGAGCTCTACCTTGGACTGATGAGAGCTCCTCTACCTTGGCCTTTTCAGCTGCCTCTCGCAGTCCCTTGGCCTTTTCAGCTGCCTCTCGCAGTCCCTTGGCCTTTTCAGCTGCCTCTCGCAATCTTTGTATGGCCACTTTGTCAGTGGTCAAGCCAGATTCCCAACATCAGAACCAAACGGTGGATTTTTCAGTCTCACATCAGAATCAGACAGGGGAATTTTTCAAAAAATTTGGAATCTTGCCAAAATTCAAGAAAGAAGGGAAGGATGTAGACGGATGGATAGTTCACTGTGTGGGAATGTCTTCTTAGGCGATGGGCAGCGAATTACTTAGTAGTTACTATGGTAATTACTACAGTAAACCCAAAGTTTATAAATAGGGCCCATTACATTGTAATCGGGTTGGCAATTGTTATCATTTGGGTTAGCGCCTTGGCTACACTTGTACTTGAGAATCATTGGCAGTATTGTCGGCTGTACTCTCTCTTTGTAAATCATATTCGCTGTAATCTTGATCTGTAATTCCAATCATGGCATATATTCCAGTTACAGTTACTTCTCGTCCAGTCTTCTGAATCTGAATCTGAACCTTATTTCCAGTACATAAGTCTGATTCTTATTTCAGTATCCAAATTCCAGTCTAGTTTTTTATTCCTGTCCAGTCTACTATCTGAAATCTTCCTACACTAGTAGGTGAAATCTTCTAACACTGGAATTAGCTGTCTTAAGAGATCAGCTCCAATTCCACTCCTACGTCAATAGCATCATCCACACACACTTATAGGGTTGTATGCTTTTTACTATAGAGTATAGCATGAAGTTCTTTGTTTAGAAGTCCCTCTAGAAAAAAAGATACAAGTCACTCTTCTACAGGTATCTCCATCTTTGGAAATCTGGCAATGTATTGTTTCATTCGAGTTGCACAATCCCTAACAGACTCACCATGTTTCTATTTAAAGCTGTAGATTTGAGCTATCGTATTATGTTTAATCCCCATGGGTCATATATATACATGTGGGCATCATTTTTTATATTCATTCATGCATGTGGACTTAGGGAGAGTCTCCATAATAGGGGCATAAGCTAGATTTACCCCAACAACAAGGCCTTGCATAGACACACCGTTACCGCACATGCATATTGCACAACCTTTCGTGAGACGACTCAGAATGGGAAGAAGGAGTAGATGATGAGCTACAAGATGAGAAGAATTCATGTGAATGATGTATAAAGTGTTAGGGTTAGTGTAAATTCCTTGCTTGTTTGTGGGTTGCTCTAACGATTCTCATCTTTTGAGTCCTAGTTCGCTCTTAAACTAGGTGGTGCCCCTTGTGTAGTTGGGATTTGGCTGTGGGTTTGTTGTTTTGGTTTGTGTTGTGTTGTGCCCCAGCCCCATTGAGCAGCACGGGAGCCTTGAAGGGTGTCTAGAGGTTGCTCTTCTTGTTGCCCGCCCCGGACCGCCTCAAATTGGTGCCCCCACTGAGGACGGCTTGTGTATTTTTGTGTAGAATCAACCTTTAGCATAGTCAAGTAGTTTGCATGAATTACGAAAATTTGTATGATCCCTTCATTCCCATTGCAAGGCAAAAGGTACACATAATTGTTAGTACTAAGTTGCAATTTCAACGTGTCATTCGTAGAATTTTAGGTCCTCTTAGGTTGGCCGAGATAAACGCTTCAGTAAATCCTTTTATTTTGCCTCTCATTAGGTACGACCTTAGTTTGGACGTCTATATTTTTGTTTTGTTTTAAGCATTAGGTCATGCATAGACCATGGATAATGGCCCAGGAATAGAGGTTTTCCCCTTCCATTTCACTCCACACATTAGAATAAACATTGCAATTAGTAGGAAAATCCATTTTCAACAACGTATGGTGTTCATGTTTGGTGCCCAAAGAGTAGGAGAAATTCTCGCATCACCAAACCCTGTCATCCTACCTCTTATTGATTATCATAGGTCGTTTGATGTGAATATCTTTATTTTGTTGTAGAATAGATTGCAAGCTAGAAAACATTATTGTGTAAATCTTTTTAAGAAAGAAAAACAAAAACGGGTGTCACTTTGAAATCAATTCAATGGAAAGCCAACGCCAAATGTCTGGGTATCCTCTTTTCTTTGGAGAGCCTGGAGAGGATGCAGAATTATTTTTAGCGAATTTCAAGATGTCTTGCCGTATCAAGAGGATAATAACTGATCAAGAACGTGTAGAAATGTTTGAGGTGGTCCTTAGGAAAGATGCTAGAACTTGGTTTGACTCTTTGCCTGAGGAAGTTAAGGGGAATTACACAGAAGTTTTGAATCGTTTCAAGAAATACTTCTTTGATCCCCAAAACACTCAAAAATTATGGCAAGACATTGTTTCTCATAAGCAAAAAGACTTAGATGACTACTACTTGTACAAGCAAGAGTTTCTACGTCTTTGGGCTCTATGGATACGAAATGTTGCTAACCCTGGTGATGGTGCAGAATTTCTAAAGAAGGAGAGGTTCATAGCCGGACTCTTTCCTGACCTTAAGGTAAAAGTTGAGGCGGGTGCACCTGCTACCTTTGATGCAGCTGAAACTAGGGTTGCTGAGAAATATAGGAAACTCAAGTGCTTAAGGGGAGAGGTTCCAATAGAAGGTCTTAGACCCAAAGGTAAGTCACAAGCATCAACATCGAGGGAGCTTCCTGAGGTAACGGCGGAAGTAATTGAGAAATTAAACGAATCTTTAAGCAGCCTGTCAATTCACCTTGCACAAGCTGTAGGTCCAAAGGGACAAGCAAAGAAGTCTGAAGAGCGAGATCCACGAACTAGGAGAGTCTTGCAATGTTGGAATTGCGGAGAGTCTGGACATGGGATGTATAATTGTCCTTGGCCCCGTGGGGAGCCAGGAAGACCTAACTTGAATTACCCAGTGATGAATGCAGGTGAAGGAACTGGTCAACAACCAAGGCTTCTACAAAGACCAAATGGACCAAGACCACCTCCACAAGGGGTAGAAGGAGTTCCACCTTTGCCAGATCCAAATTTGCATGTGGTAGAGGTGACAAACTCAAATGAGGTTGACATGGAAGCAAATGGCATTAAGCGTGGCCGAGGAAAAGGTAAAGAGAAAGAGGGTGTCCCATCACAGAGTGACCATGGACAAGGCAATAAGGCAAAGGAGACCAAGGAAGCTAAGAGGACTCGACGTCGTATCAGTCTCCAAGACTTCCCTCTTGGACATGGTATGGCTCCATACAACCTGTTGGAAGACATGCGAGGTAAGGGTCCTGATATCTCATGGCCTTAGTTTCTTGCATTATGCCCACAAGTTAGGAGGGATTTAACAAAGGCAGTTAGCACTAGGAGAAAGGTAAAAGAGATTTTTCCTGTTGTAAAAATTGCACATGCTGAAATGAATGAGTATATTACACCTGTGCTAGATTGTTACATAAAAGGAAGATTGGTTAGGAAAGGTCTAGTGGATGGGGGTGCACAAATTTTCATCATGACAGAAGGGCTCATGCAAAGACTAGGCATGCACATCCATGAGACACCTGAAATCAAAGTGAAAATGGCAAACAATAGCAAGGCTAGGTGCGTAGGCATTTGTAAAAATGTTTTTGTGGAGGCCTTTGGCATTAAGAAGGCAGTGGATTTCTATGTCATGTCTACCAAGGGAAATGGTTACCCATTTATCCTAGGAAGACCATGGCTAATGAAAATGCGAGCTTTGCAGGATTGGGAGAGTGGAAAGCTAATTTGCAGGAATGACAATCACAAGAAGGTTGTCTTTGACATGAAGGAGAAACGCCAAGAGGAGCTCCATGAAGAATCATCTCAAAGTGAGACGGAAGAAGGTTGGACCGATAGCACTTCAGAAGAAGAAAGTAGCGGCAGCATTACTGAAGAGGAGTCTTCCATCGAAGTCATGGGGGTAAGGTTTAAGCCAAGCAACCAAGAGACCTCTTGTCAAGGCTTGGAGGAGGTAGTTCCTCAAGAGAACAAAGGTGTTCAAGATGAAGGGATGCTGGAAGGTATGCTATCAACAACACTTACAAAGGATGAAAGAGAGGAGTTCAAATGTGTGCTAAGGAAGTTTCCTAGACTTTTTGCTAAAGACTACACCGACGTGCGTGGAGTAGATGTTGTTCAACACAAGATTGAGTTGAAGCCAGAGGCCACACCTAAGGCTCAAAAGCTACGAAGGCTAGGAGTCATTAAGGAGCAGGCTCTACTCAAGGAGGTAAGAAAGCTTCTAGCAGCAGGTTTCATTTATCCAGTGGAGAATTCAGAGTGGGTCTCTCCCGTTGTTGTCACTCCTAAGAAAAACGGCAAGTGGAGGGTGTGTGTGGATTATCATCCACTTAATGAGGCAACAAAAAGAGATCACTTTCCCCTCCCATTTCAGGATGAGATACTAAATGAAGTAGCTGGTCATGAGAAGTACACTGTGTGTGATGGCTACTCGGGTTACTTTCAAATAGGTATTGCATTGGAGGATCAATTGAAAACAACCTTTATCACTCCTTGGGGTTGTTACGCTTTTAGAGTCATGCCATTTGGCCTGAGAAATGCTCCTGCAACTTTCCAACGCTTCATGAACATGGTGTTTCAAGCATTCTTTGGAAAGTCCATTAGGGTTTTTATTGATGATTTTTGCATTTATAGCTCAAAATCATTGCATCTACAAAGGGTAGAAGAAGGTTTAAAGAAGCTCTATGACATGGGAGGTCAACTCAACCCCGACAAGTGTCACATAGCTGAGGATGAAGTGATCTTGCTTGGTCACAAGGTTTCCTATAAAGGCATTGAGGTGGATCCTTCAAAGGCAAAGGCTCTTATTGAGCTCCCCTCACCCAAGAATCTCAAAGAGGTCATATCATTCATTCAAAAAGTGAAGTATATGTCACGCTTTATTCACTTAGCTTCGGAGTTGCTTCATCCTTTGCAAAAGTTGACACAACAAGTAGAATTTGCATGGTCTGATGAGCTTGAAGAGTACTTTTGTAACATTAAAGCCATTTTGTCAGAGCTACCAACACTCATGCCTCCTTGTTGGGAGTACACATTCTTTGTTAGCTCTAGTGCTGGGAAAGAAACAATTGGTGCTGTGTTGCTACAACAAGATCCCCACAGTACAAGGATGCGACCCATCTACTTTGCTAGTAGGGTCATGAATGCTTTGGAGAGAGACTACACAGAAGCAGAACTCATGATGCTTTCTCTCATGTTTGCGGTGAGAAAGTTTAGATCCTACCTACTACCAAAACCTTTTGTAATTCTCACTGCAGAAAATTTGTTCCCTTGGGTGTCATCTCAAATGAATCTTAGTACTAGGATCTCAAAGTGGATTATGGAGTTGCAAGAGTTTCAATACTCTTTCAAGGTAGAAGATAGTGTGCGTGCACAATTGGCAGGGATTCTCACTTATAGGGTGCACAAAAAGGAGATTAAGGTGCCTGAAGTAAAGACCCTACCATTGCCACCACCAAAAAGTATTCCTAATGCTTTTACCTTGTTCTTTGATGGAGCTTTTCGTCGAGCCACAGGAAAAGCAGGGGGAGGGCTAGTATTGCTCAACCCAAGTGGAGAGGTGGTCATGAAAGAGAAGTTCAATCTACCAAGTTCAGCTAGCAACAATGAAGCAGAATACGACACACTAATTCATGGTTTGAAGATGTGCATTGGCCAAGGGATACAACGCCTCATGGTAAAGGGAGATGCACTTCTCATTGTTAAACAGATTTTAGGCATTTGGGCATGCAAGAATGAAAGCTTACGGACAAAAGTTCATGCCATTCGTAGATTGTTTAATCAATTTGAAGAAGTGCAACTATATCATATTCCTAGGAAACAGAATGAAGATGCCGATTTACTTGCACAGCAAGTAGTTACATGTGTTGAGAAAGAAGTGCAGGTCATCATGGTGGCAGCAACTGTCAAGCAACCGAGATACCAAGGATTGGAGTCATTGACTCCCATTATTAGCTACATTTTGGAGGGCGAGTTTCCACAAGACTTCACGAAGGCTCAGAAGAGGAGACTCATGAAGAAGGCAAGCGCATATCTCTTCCTAGAAGGCTCCCTCTATCAAAGAGGGAGGAATCAAGTATGCAGAAGAGTACCAACTATTGAGGAAATTCCAGCCATTCTAAAAGGTTTGCATGAAGAAGCATGTGGTGGTCATTTTGCCCAAGAATTAACTGTGAAGAAGATTTTGCTTGCGGGGTATGTTTGGCCAAGTCTGCATGTGGATGTTCAACATTGGTGTAAAAGCTGTCACAATTGTCAGATAAATGGAAATAGAAGATTGGTGCATGGCCCGAGGAAAATAGTGTTTACAAATGGACCCTTTGAAAAGTGGGGCATTGATGCTATGGGTCCTCTGCCTAGGACAAAAAATGGTAAACTCTACATTCTAGTGGCTGTAGACTATATGACTAGGTGGGTGGAAGCTCAAAGTGTGGCAAGAGTGAATGAGAGGACAGTTAGCAAGTTTGTGTACAATCACATTTGTTGTAGATTTGGCACACCTTTGGAGATTGTTTCTGATAATGGTCCAGGGTTTAGAAAGGGATTGCTCACAGAAGTCTGTGAAGAACTTCACATTCTACATCGTCACAGTACACCCTACTATCCCCAATCAAATGGTTTGGTAGAAAAAGCTAATGGTGTCATTGCAGGCATCATTAGAAAGATGGTGAAAAACAAGACAAAGTTGTGGGATGACTTCTTGGATGGTGCCTTGTGGGCGTATCGAACCACATATAGGGAAGCCACGGAGTTCACACCATTTCACTTGGTCTATGGTCAAGAGGCTTTACAGCCAATTGAGCTAAACATTCCAACAATGCGACTTCATGGCAAATCAGCACAAGATGATCAAGAAACATGGATGGATCGACTTCTTACCTTAGCTGAGCTTGAGTGGAAAAGAGAAGCAGCATACGAGTGCTATAAGAGGAAAGCCACACAGACAAAGGAGAAGCTCGACAAGAAACTGAAGGACAAAGGCATCAAGGAAGGAGAGCTTGTGCTAAGGTATGACAATCGACTTGACAATCGTTTTGATGCCAAGTTTGAAACAAGATGGCAAGGGCCATACATAGTCAAGAAGGCTTTCAATTCAAGTTACTATCAGCTTATGGACTTGAATGGTAAAGAGCACTCCAGGAAAGTAAACGGGTATCGCTTGAAGCCCTATTTGAGTCGCCTTCTACCAAAGGATCTACCAAGATCTGTCAAAAGGCCACTGTCTCATGTAAGTATTGTTACATGAAGCATGAGTGTAACTCTAGCCAAAATTCTGAGGGGCCAAACAATAAAAATCTCGTCAAGGACTCTGAAGCACTCTCTTTGGAAAAGATGCTCTATGATGGTACATGAATATACCATCATCCTGGGGGAGGGCTAATGATAGCCGTTTTTCGGCTCTCCATAATTACCATAGTAAGTTACTCCACCCTACCAAATTCACCCAAACGCTATGGCTATCCCTACCATTTCACTGTATATAGGTGCGTGTGAGTTAGGGGACTTTTCCCATATCTCCTTACTGAAATAAAAAACCCTCAATTAGCTAGGCATTGGGCTAGTTGAGCCAAAAAAAATAAAAAATATAAGTATATTATGGCCCATGCGTATGTAAATATTTCTTTGTATATAGAGCCTAAATAAAAGATTTTTTCATAATTATTTTGGTATTTATTTAAATATTTCTACCTAGGTGTGTGTTATTTATGCTCTGTACATTGCCTCACCATTACCACAATTTTTCTTACCATTTTTCATACTCTTTATTCCATATAGAAATATTTTCATGTAAGCTTCTCTTATGTTTGGTGTAACTCCACCCCAACAAAAATCCAAAAAAACTAGTTTTATTTATGTGTATATTTTTTCACTATTGTGATTTTTCTCTTCCTACATCTATTTTGTTTTTTTCTAAAAAATTAGAACACCAAAAATATTTATCTTTTTATGGTAGCCTCATAATGAGAGAGATTTCTTTTGACCCCTTTATATTTTTTCCACTTATATTATTTATATTTGACATGTACATATTTTTTAGACCCCTCAATATTTGATTTTCTTAGTTGTACTATTCACTTATATCATGATCTCAACAATATCTTCAATTATAGACCTACCAAATAAGGTCAAGGGTAGGTGGCATGCATACATGCACTATGGAGGGCCCACTCTTGGAGGTATTCAAAAGAATCATCCAAAGAAGGACCCCACAAGGACTTTGTGCAGTGGAAAAAAACAGTCGGTTTTGCTGAATTTTTAAAGTTCACTTGCTCTCCGAATTTGAAAAGGTGATACAAACAAAAGTTGTAGCTCGTGGGCTGAATTTTTGCCTCAAATTTTTTCATATTTTTTTGAGCTACGAGCTGTGAGCTATGATTTTATTAGTGGACCCCAATTTTCCCATGCTATGCAGCCACACTCTCTCTTCCACTTTATCATTTTCCTCTTTCACACACACTTCTCCACACATCATCCCCACCTCTCTCACCACTCCTCTCTGCACCCTACTCACCTTCTCCTCAACCTTGAAGAATAAGAGAAACCATGGTGAACTCATACCTCCCACACACAATTCCATTCCAAAATTGACCACCTAGTCTCATTTTTCCTCCTCCAAATTACCCATATCTATCAAAAAAACCACAAAATTCAACCTCTTCTCTTAAAAGACAGCATCATGGTGGTTGATTACTCAGCTTCAATTACCTTGTCTCTCAAGGAAGGTCAAGAGTGGAGAAAAAATGTACCGTCAAAGCTAGTGGACCGTCAACAAGCGTCAAAATTGGCCCTACTCAAGACACTTGGAGCATCAACATTGTAAGAAATCCACCTTTTCTTACCTCTTAAGAGTTTTTCTTCCTTATTTGTATCCTACATGGATACTCCCATTGTAAATATCCAATTCCATTTGTAAATTAATACTAACTCTACTAACACTAACCCACTATGAAAAGTCCTATCACCTCCATTTCTCTCCTCTCTCTTTCCCCACCAACTTCTTGATAATTCCAAGCAAAAGAAATTAGATAAATTGCTAAAAATCTAACCCAACCATGGTTAGAGGAGTAACCCTAGCCTTCAAAATTGCTATAAAAGGAGGGTGTAGCTAGCACAAAAAGGGGAGCCATAAGCAAGAGCACTATGCTATAGCTTGAGAAGCCAAGCTCAACCTCTCTAGAAGGAGCTCTTGAGTGGAAGCTCATTGTCTTATGCATGTGCATGGGTTGTAATAGGAGATTAGCAAGGGAACTCTATGCCATTTGTAAGAGAGAGAGTGATCATTCAATTGAGAGTAGGAAATCTATCATTTCTCCTACTAGTGTAAGCCCAACATTTGTTGAATCAAGGAGGGTGGATTTGGACTAAGCTTGGATACTTTGTCTCCCTTCCAACGTGAAGTAATGGACAACAATGATGCGTAAGTGTCTTGGTGTTTTTTGTTGAGTTCTTGATAGCTTGTCTCTGGTGTTGTCATCAATCTAGCCATAAGTCCCACATACTGTAAGAGGGCGACAGGGTGGAGAGGACTCCCCTGGCCTTAAGACAGTGATTGGGGTGGCTTTTCTTGTGATGTGTTGTGGTGAAATTTACGCAAGCTATGTTGAACAAATACTAATTTCACTTTGATTTGTCATGACAGATTTGTAAGAAGGTATTAATGCAACAAGCACCCCCTTCCCCTTTCTCTCTCTTTCTTAAATATATAGTTGTGTTTGCTTGATCATTGCCGATACGTTTCAAAGCAGCCCGAGCACTATCTCTCTCTCTCTCTCTCTCTCTCTCTCTCTCTCTCTCTCTCTCTCTCTCTCTCTCTCTCGTGTTTTAGTGTGTGAGAGTGTTCCATTGGTGTCAGGGTTAGTGTAAATTCCTTGCTTGTTTGTGGGTTGCTCTAACGATTCTCCTCTTTTGCGTCCTAGTTCGCTCTTAAACTAGGTGGTGCCCCTTGTGTAGTTGGGATTTGGCTGTGGGTTTGTTGTTTTGGTTTGTGTTGTGTTGTGCCCCAGCCCCATTGAGCAGCACGGGAGCCTTGAAGGGTGTCTAGAGGTTGCTCTTCTTGTTGCCCGCCCCGGACCGCCTCAACATATAGCCAAAGCAGGGCAAAATAGGCCTCATTGCATTTTGCTAGAGAGAGAGTGTGTGTGTGTGTGTGTGTGTGTGTGTGTGTGTGTGAGAGAGAGAGAGAGAGAGAGAGAGAGAGATCTAAAATTTTTGACAACCTAGAGCATGCTTGGTATTTCTTCTTAGTATGGGCATTGAGGGCTACCATTTGTCACCAAATCTGACAGATATAATCCACTTATCTCCCTCAACATGTTTGTGTGAGCCGCACAACACAAAAAACACCAAACAAAGCACACAAATTAAAATCAAATCAAAGATTCCGCAAAAAATTCAAGGCTAGCAGAGGGAGAAAAAATGCTCCAAACTCACAAAAATTTGGGTAGAACACTCAGCAAGGCAGTTTCTTTAAGGGCATGTCATCAAAGTTCATTTTGGTGATGAAACATGGATTTCAATCCATGTTCTCCAGCTTCTAGATTCAAAGAGAGTTCACTAAGGGACTACCCAAACACACGCCAACACTCCTGCTGCAAAAAAATATGAAATTGTGTTCTAACATGGATCGCTATCCATGCCCCCCAATAGCTCAAATTTGATCCAAGTATTTCCAACAATTAAATTAGGGCTTGGGAAGGTCAACCCCAAAATTTCGGAGAATTTGGACAGAATTAGACTTTGAAAATCCCAAATTCTCAAGGAATCAATCTCCCATTAGGAAGAGAATGGGGTATATGAGGGCCTCTTTATTTAGCAGTTTAAGGAAATATTTAAAAATTAATCAAGCTTTGACTAAGGGCTAGAATGGTGGGGTAGATAGCCTAGACATGCCTATATAAAAATACTTTTGCTTATTTTCTTGGAGAATACATGTAGATTTTTTTAGATCTGACTGGAGTTAGTCTCTCACCAAAAGTACCTTTTCAATTTCAAATATTAAAAGTTTCCCTCTCTTGTCCCCTCTTTGTCTTCTCTCTCTTCTTCTTTGTCCCCCTCCAAAAGTATCCCAAGCTCCCTTTCTCTCCCCTCAACTACTGCAAAGTGCAGATCTGTAATCTTTATCCCCATTCTCTCTCTAAAAAGCTATGACATATGTCTCTCCTTCTCTTCGCGTGCTTGGGAATCTTTTTTTAAAGTAGCCTACCACACATCACCTGTACCTGTACCTGTAACCTGTAACATGTGATCTGTAATCTGCAACCTGTAATCCCGAAGCTGAAGGTACTCGAAGAAGATCCTCCATGGGGTCACCAAAAGAATGTGAGCGGGATGGAAACACACACAACACCTCTATAATGACCCGACACACACTCTTGGGTTGATACACACACACACACTATGGGGCACCACTCGGCTTACACAACCCACCTGGCCGAGACAGAGAACATACCGATGGAGTGAGAGGAGAGAGACTATCCATTTGCCCACTCCACACACAGAGACACACACACACACAAAAAACTCAGCTCAAAAGAGGAGAATTTTTTATGTTTAGATACAATTGAGCTTGGGCCAACACCAATGGGGCAAATAGCTCACACAATATGGGTAGAATATGCTAAATACAATCACAAATTGGAGCAGAGGCTTCGCTCATAGGAGAAACTTACACAGTCAAAACAGCAGAAAAACAGTGAGAAATTTGGCAAAATGAATAGTGCCATCGTGTTCGGAACGGCCCAAAACCCCAGTCTACAATGTCAAGGCGCTCAAATCCTGAGCAGTTTATGGCCAAAACAGGCTCCAAAAACAGCAAAAACTCAGTCGCCGTTGTTCCTCCTCTTCTCTCCACGTTTTTTCTGGTCTTCTCTCAGGTTTTTCAGTTCCCACACTTAGCTTTATTACTTGGGAACCTTTGGCCTTTTAGTTGACCTCAAACGACCCCGAACAGGCCAAAAATTGACCTCGTAGTGCATAGTTGTCACCCTGCTGCATCCATCCGCACACCTGGCCCTCAAATTTTTCCAATAATGCATCCCGCCACTACGTGAAGTAGCCCCAAAATTTGGCCCTCTTGATGACCTTTCTGCATAATTATCACAAGAAAACACCCACGTTGTGTCCGTACTTATGCGCGTGCAAGTATTGACCTCATTCGACCTCCTGACGCCACTAGATGCCATCTGACGCACATGCTTACCTCATGGCGTCGACCAGTGGATAGCTTCCTTGATAAGTTTTACACACTACCAATTTCTCATTATTATAGAAAAAACACACTGATACTAGTGATGATGAAAATCGATGCACTATGTACATGTTGTCCTACCTGTACTCATGTGGGCCCACGTAACCACCTGGCTCTGGAAAATGAGCAATTATTTATTTTATGCACCATGCATGTGTATATACATATGCGCAATTCCTTGCTCCAAAAACTCCTAACAACATATCTCCAAGTGGAGCAGTTGAGTTGTCCACTCTAGATGGTGAGGTGAACCAATGGCTAGCTGGATTAGTGGATGCCGGTTAAAGAAGTACCATTTTTCACTAACCAATGATTTGCTAGAGAAAATTCATGCAGTCAATCAAAGAGAGATTAAGTGAGAGCAGGTTATTGATGAGGCTCAAGAGGAAGCTCGACTTTGAGTACTCAAGAGGAAAGCTGCTCTCAGATATCAACAAATACCTATTTCCATCAACACTTTGGAACTAGATGAAAGACTATGGGAATCACAGAATGATGCACTATCAATGGATGATGAATGGCTAGATGGAATGGACCTTCGCATCAAAGTACAACTGAAAAATCATAGCACAAATGCACTAGTAGATACCAGAGCTCGAATGAATGCAGTCACTTATTCCACTTACAAGAAAGCTACGAATCAGTCTTTAACATCAAGAATATCTGCTATCAAAGGCTGCAACAGAAACCCAACACCGGCATTGGGAGTGGCTAACTTGAATGTGATAGTACATGGATGTTCATGCCCTCATCAATTTGTATGCATACCAAATGAACATATCAATAAAACAATGATTCTTGGAATCTCATGGATGCGGACATACAAGGAAGTACCAGATTAGGACACCAATCAACTTAAGCTATCACTTAAAAGAGGACAACTCTTTGTTCCAATTGCATTGAGCAAAGAAGAATGGAAAAGAGGCCGCCCACAAAAGAAAACAGGGAGTAATCAATCTACTTCATTCTCTAGACAAGCAAATGCTACAAGTAGCATGCAAGGAGTCGGGAAAAATTGGGTACCAAAAGCACAACTAAAGGACAATCCTTCTCAAATTTGGGTGCATAAAAACTCGTCTACCATATTGAAAAAGTTTCACACCTGACAACTCATAGAAAAATATATTTCAGAAGAGAAACTAGCACTATATGGGTTTGGAAACCAAAGAAGCATTTATCTTCTCCACAAACTGTAAAGCTGATGAATCAGTGGAAGGTTAAATCTCAAAACACTCAACCACAACAGCTCATCAACGGAAAACCATAATACCAATGGAGAGCTAAACCTCAACAACCATCATCATTGTTACCTATAGCTCAGGAAATCAGTTTGCCAAAGCATCCAGATGGTACAATCAGACAAAGAGCACACAAACTACATAATCTGCTATTTAGAAAACAACAACAAGAAACCTCGACCACAGAAACCCTTGAGTTAACTACTCAAGACCCAACTCTTGCACCACATACTAGCTTCAATTGCATTGATCTTCAAAGCATGATAAAGCCAACCATAGCTATGCATAGACATGATTGTTCGACCCATGCACACAATCGTCCCGGAGTACTCCATCTATGAGGGGTGGAAGAAAACTTCAGTAATTAAGGGCAATGTTTGAAGAGGGAGGAAAAAGCTGGATGTTAACATGTGGTTTTTTGCAAAATTATCTAATAATGCCCTTAAAAATCATCAAGAGGTAAATTTCAATTTAACATCTTCCCGATGAATGTAAGTAGTGTATGTACTATCATAAAATACATCAAAATAGCCTTTTTTGCTTATTTTCATCAAATTTTTTTGATATTGGAGCTTCAAATTAGAGAAATCCACCAAAAAGTAATAAAGCAGTGTTTTTCAATAATTTTTCTTAGTTGTTGATTTTTCAATTTGTTGTTTTAGTGCATTTTATTATTTTCTTTGATTTTTAAATAAACATGTCAAAAATTAATAATAAATAGCAAATGAGCTCAGATGGAGAAACTGAAGATATGCCGATGATCAGAAGAACAAGGCGAATAGGCACAAAATTTTTCAATCAAAACGACAAATGGAAGCGGGAAGCCTAAATTAGAGCGCCAATGCCTGCTTTTGCAAATTCTTGTAGAATGAGCTAACGAAGTCCGATCGAGGAATTTTTTTGAGTCTAACATAGATTTCACGGCCTAGTAGGACTAACAGGGAAATTTTGGGGAGAATAGTTGGAAAGTCCGAGTATAGATATCCAAGGTAGCCCAAAATCGCCTCACTTCCGTCACTCTTGGAGGAGAGAGATCTCTACCTTCTTCGTGCACGATTTTCGGAGTCCACAGTCGCCCATTTTCAGTGTCGTCTCACACGAGACATGAGGGGTAAGTTCTAAACTCATCAAAGAATGTTTGTATATGTTCGGGTAGCAAGTCTAGGCTCATGAAAAGACCCTAGAATCTCAGCTGTGTACGAACTCCTACGACACAAAAACGACCCTAGCAGCCTATCAGCTAAATCAAATTGGTGGACGAGACATGAACTGTAGCATGCCCCTAGATAGTAGAACACCTCTATATCATTAGATGACCATTTGGCAGGGGTCGAGGGGGCACCAAGTAAATAATCTAGGTTTTTGCCACATGCCAAAAGTGGATTTTGACTCCACGGGAAGCTTATAGACAAGGTCTATACACAATGTACCTAGATGGTTTCAATAAAATAGTCAAGGCAAGCTTTCAAACAACAAAAAACTTTTTAAAGACTACAAAGTGTCAAATTTGACATATAAAGTCAAACTGACTCTGAATGAGCCCAAACTAGATGAGCAGCATCAAGACCATGTAGCGAACAAGCCCATGGCTTCAAATGTCATAATAATCAATATCTAATTCTCCTAAATGATTTTCTCATATTAAACTGATCATTTAATGTGGGGAGGTACCAGGGGAGAAAAAAGCTAGAATATTGGTTAAGCTAGCAGACTGGCCACAGTAGGGATCCAAAGGAGGGAAAATAGGGATCAAAAGGGGGGGGGCATCTGTAAAAGAGCCATGTGCAACAATGGGCTAAAAAGACCCTAAGGTTCAGCCCATTAAGACTTCCAAAATGCTAAGGTTCCAAAATTCAAAGGTTGTGTCCAAAGGTCAACCCTAGGGAAAATTGGATGCTTAGTGTGTGTACAA
Source organism: Adiantum capillus-veneris (assembly GCF_014529385.1). Classification (NCBI taxonomy): domain Eukaryota; kingdom Viridiplantae; phylum Streptophyta; class Polypodiopsida; order Polypodiales; family Pteridaceae; genus Adiantum; species Adiantum capillus-veneris. The sequence goes on from NC_140932.1 coordinate 56,480,697, forward strand.
AAGTCTTCTTCAAAGCCTACAAAGGAGGGGGCGAGCCCATTTAGTAGGGGATGAGAGAGAAATCCACACACACACACACACAAGCTCCCTTTACACAAAGGGAATTAGGGACACATGTCAGCTCCCTAGGCCAGATGCCCACAAGGTGTGCCCAATTCCTATTGGAAGACCCTTGAAGTGGACCAATGAGAATTAAGCTAGAGTAAATCTAGTTTAATTAATTTAAAAACATTTAATAAAAGAAACCAATGAGAATTAAGTCTCCTAGAAGACTATTGGGCAGTCTCCCAAGGGGTCCAATGAGCATTCAGGAGCCCAATGGCTTGCCTGATTCCTATTGGCCAGGAGGCAAAGGGGTCCAATGAGAGTTTAGTTTAATTATTTAATTACCTAAATCTCTCACAAAAGGGGAAAGGGGGACACATGTCAGAAGGCTATCACTTATGCTGCTTAACACCCATTGGCTTTGACTTGGGGAGGTCCAATGAGGCAAAAGCCAAACCAATTTAGCAGGAAGGGCTCGCCCAAGAGTGAGAGGGGGGGCTGATTTTTGCTTGGCATTGACACACACACACTCACACTTGACCATGTGTGAAGAAAGAATACTCTATCTCCTCCCAAGCTTTAATGGAGAGCTCATCACCTACTCCAAGCTTGTGAGATAGAAGCCTACATCAACACTCTCTTGGCATGTGGATGAAAATCCAACCAAGAGCCAAGCTTCAATGCATGCTCATCTTATCTACCAAGCTAATTACTAAGCTAAGCTATGCTAATATGAGTGATTATGTGAGGAGATGTACATCTTTCTCGTAAGATACTCCTTCTTCCTCTCAATCTACTCTCATACCCTGCTAGCTCTCACCATCTTCGAAGGTGTGTGAGGTCTTGGGTCTGAGAACGGTGATAATTCAAGTTGTGTTTGTTAAGTGTTTTGCTTAGTGCATGAAGTTTCCATCTTCATTGCACTAGCTAGTCTTGAAGGAACACCAAAGTACAGACTCTTCGTACCGACCGAGGAGGTGAATACATGTCAGGTGCATTTAAGGATTTTTTGGGAAAGAAAGGCATTAAACACCAATGCACTATGCCATACACACCACAACAGAATGGTGTTGCAGAAAGGAAGAACAGGTCTTTAATGGAGACGGCTAGATGTATGCTCAAGGCTAAGAGTTTGCCTCATAAGCTATGGATGGAGGCAGTTGCTTGTGCAGCACATGTTTTGAACAGGTGTCCTACTCGTGCCTTGAAGACCATTACTGCATATGAAGCTTGGTATGACAGAAAACCTTCAGTCAGTTATCTTCGTGTTTTTGGTTGTCTTGCTTATGCTCACATCCCTCAGCAGTTACGTGGGAAGCTTGATGATAAGGCAATCAAATGTATATTTGTGGGGTACAGTAGTGGAAGTAAAGGTTATAGACTTTACAATCCTACTACAAACAAGATTTTTGAAAGTCGTGATGTAATTTTTGCAGAAACTACTGCTTAACCTATGGTTGCTTTTGATGTACCTCATATGCAGACACATGATGTATTTGAAGGTTTGCTTCCTTCTTTTGTGGAGAATCAAGAATCACAACAGGTTGATAATCTTGATCAATCTTTTGATCAGCATGTGACACCTCATGATGTAGAGGAAATTGTGCGTGAAGAGCAAGAAGTTCTCAGGGAAGAAAGAACCTTGCCTAAATGGGTTCAGAAAACTTTGCAGGATAGCAAGTTGGATGGACCGTTGCCACGGAAAACACGTGCTAGTACTACTTTTGGCAGAGAGCAAGTAGATTTGGCTTCCTTTAGCACTCTTTGTGATGCAGATGAGCCTGATTCATTTGAACAATCTTTAGAGTGTGTTCATTGGAAAGATGCTATGCAGCAAGAAATTGATTCTATTCATAAGAATCATACATGGGATCTAGTGGACTTGCCTACAGGTAAAAAGCCTATTGGTACAAAGTGGGTTTTTAAGGTAAAAAGGAAACAAGATGGTACTGTTGACAGGTACAAAGCAAGGCTTGTGGCAAAAGGCTATGCGCAACAGAAAGGCATAGATTATGATGAAACCTTTGCTCCTACTTCTCGTGCGTCCACAGTTAGATCACTGGTTGCAATTGCTGCTCATCATGGTTGGAAAGTGCATCAGCTGGATATCAAAACTGCTTTTTTGAATGGTGATTTGCAGGAAGAAGTTTATGTAATTCAACCAAGTGGTTTTGTTGTAAAAGGTCAAGAGCAAAAGGTATGTAGATTGCGTAAAGCTTTGTATGGTCTCAAACAGGCTCCAAGAGCATGGTATGAGAAGATACATACTTATTTGATTGGCCAGGGATTTCAGAATAGTCCAACAGAAAGTACTTTGTATGTCAAAAAGAGAGATGGAGTTCTCATTATGCTAACACTTTATGTGGATGATATGCTTCTTACAGGCAATAGTGCAGATGAAATTGAAGCGTTTAAAGATGCTTTGAGAAAAACCTTTGAAATGTCTGATCTTGGTTTGCTACATTATTACTTGGGTATTCAGTTTGTGCAATCAGAGGATGGCATATACATGCTGCAGGCAAAATATTTGCATAAAATTTTGGACAAGTTTGGTATGCAAAATTGTAAACCAATCTCTACATCCGTAGAAACTGGATCAAAGTTGAGCATGCACGATGCTGGAGAACCTTTTGATGTACATACTTATGCAGCAGCGGTTGGTTGCTTGATATATTTGGCAGGCAACACTCGTCCAGACATTCAATTTGGGGTTTCACAAGCAAGCAGATTTATGCACAGCCCAGGTATGCATCATTGGCAGGCTGTGAAGCGCATACTTCGTTACCTTTCAGGTACCCCTAATCTTGCCATGTTCTTTCCAAGGGGGGATATGTATGGAAAGCACAGCTCTATGCAGCTTCTTGGTTACAGCGATTCAGATTGGGCTGGTGATTTTGACACACGACATTCCACAAGTGGCAATTGTTTTTTCTTGGGAAATGCATGTACATCTTGGCTAAGCAAGAAGCAACCCACAGTGGCTACATCAACTTGTGAAACTGAGTACAGGGCAGCTTTCACGGCAACAGTTGATTGTGTATGGATATGCAGGTTATTGGCAGATCTTTGTGAGTGTCAACAGGCACCCACTACCATTTTCACTGACAGTCAGAGTGCTATGGCAGTTGCAAGGAATCCAGTATTTCATGCAAGAACAAAGCACATAGAGGTTCACTACCACTATGTCAGGGAAAGGCTACATGCAGGGGAGATCACACTAACTTACTGTCCTACACAGGATAACATTGCAGATCTATTTACGAAGGCGTTATCACGAGAAAAGTTTGAAGCTTTCCGAAAAGCTTTGGGCTTACTCTCATACACATGATGATCTGCTACCTTGTACAGATTCACACTATCACTACAGGGGGGATTTGTAGACATGTAGTAGTGTTAGTGTGTATACGCGCTTCACCAGGGGCACTTTTCTCCCACTGGGTTTTTCCCCCTGGACATCCGGTGTGAAAGGACACCTTATCTCTTAGGGTTTCATATAAGCTTTGTAGCTCTGAGTTTGTATACATTATTATTCCAATACAGAGAGATAGACTATAGAGATCTCGTACACAAGCTCTGTGTCTTCTCCTTCTCCATCTTCTTCCTACTCTGAGTTGCTGTCTTCCTTCTGTTTCTTGTTTCATCATCTTCAACATGATGGACCAGTGCATTTTGCCCAAAACAGCAATTTCTTACGGTTGATTGCATATAAATAAGAGTGGAGATTTTTGTAGGACATGAGATAAAATGCCCCGTTAACTTCAATGGGTTGGTGACCAAAACATATGGTTGCTGTTATCTCACTAATTTTTTTTTTGGGCAAAAAAAATAGGTACAAAAAAGTTGCATTTTTTTCCATTCTGTGGACCTATCATCAAAGTTTCTATAGTCACACTCAATACAGATACTATATACATGTTTTCTTAGTTCCCTTTGGGCCTCTGGATTCAAGCGGAGCCATGGAGCATGTCAAAAGGATAATGGATCCCTTACAATTGGAACCTTGGGGGCAATGATAAAGTGCTAAATACAGCAAACATGAAAAAACTGGGTTTAGCATTATGACCTCTAGAAACCCATAGAAACTACTCAATATCTAGCCAAGTTTGTAGTCTATGATTAGATATGGTTACTACCTACAAAATACACACAATTGGCTTAAGAAACTAGCAATAATGAGAAAGTTATACTTGCTACTCTAAAATGTATCGTATTCTTCAGCAATCAAAAAACTCAACCATCATCATATACTATGCTATATAGCATATTAGGTCCCCCAAAACTCAAGGAAGATTAGCTTTATGTTATACATTACACTTTCACAATCAAAATTGAATTTGGAAATCAAGAAAGCCACCAAAAAAATCATAAAAGTGCTAATTTTGGCCAAAAAACAGGATTATGCAGTTCTTGTAAATTGGTCATAACTTTCAATTTTAACACTTAGCTCTCCCTACAAGCATCAAAACATGTTGAGAACTATGAAGGCCTAACCTCTAGCCATCTAAACCTCACAAACATGAAGTTTAGAGTGGTATAGTTGCCAAAAATTGAAAAAAAGCCAAAAACAGGACCCGTTTTTTCACACAGTTTAGGTTCAAAAATGTTGTGCAAGAGTAAGGTTAATGGTGAGATCGATACTAAAAAACAAATGCTAAGTTTTTTTCAGCTCATAAGGCAACTTTGTGGATATATAGCACCTAAAAATTCATTTTCATACTCTTCAAATAATTCAAGCAAAATGGTCACTTAACAGGACACAAAAGTGTCCAAGGACATAAAAGTGTCCTGTTACCATTCTAGTGTTAAGTTAAGATCACTATCCAATTTCCATCCAATTTGGACAATTTTTGGTCAAATGGTCATCAATTATTTTTCCGTAGATTAACTTTGCAGTTTTAGTCACCAATGTCACTCCAGTGGTCCAAATCTTACCAAATTTGGTTTATGGACTTATTACAACATGATGAAGCTAGTGGTATGCAAACCTGGTCAAAAAAGTTGAAAAATGAGGCAGATGTAAATAATCACGATTATTTACTTTTGATAAATTTTTGCAAATTCTTGGTCAACTAAGCATATACACATGTTTATCACATCAACGTAAGCCTATGAATCAAATTTCAACAAGTTTGGACAAACTTTTTCCAAATTTATACTCAAGATTCAAAAAGTCAATACAAACTTTAGTTTTTACCCTGTTTTTTGCCAGTTTAGTGATCCAAATCTTTTGGGCCTTTACAAAATTTGTTTGTACACATGCAATGATTCAATGGTATGAACCTTGGCCTATTTAGAGCAGAAAGTTAATAATCACGATTATTAACTTTAGGCTCGAAATGAGTACTTTTTTGCAATTTTCTCAAAGACAGTCTTTTTATGATGTTTTTTAAGCCTATAAATCAAGTCAAAACTTAATTTGGCCTAAAATGTCAAGAAAAAGTAAATAATCTAGGTTTTGGTCAACTTCTTGAAATTTTTACCTCGAAGTGTCTTTGAGCTTACCCACTGGTTTGGACAACTCTTAGGCTTACTCTCCAGTCGGATTGAGTGGATTCGAGTCTTTTCAAGCTATTTCTAGCCGTGGACTTGAAATTCTGCAACTTCCAATAACAACTCATACTTGATTCTTTCAGAGAGAGCAATGTTCTGAAATCCACCTCGGATCGTACTTACCCTACTCCTAGATTCTCATGCAATGGGGTTGTGGAAAGTGTCCACAAATACTTGTTTTCTTATTTTTTATGGTTTCTTGAGCATTGATCTTAAGACTTGTCTCGCCTTTCAATCTCTCCAAATCCTAATCTAAATCTACAATCCTACAATCCTAAAGGCACTCAGCAAGTACGATTACTTCCAAGCTACCTCTACACAACAAAAGACGACAATCTTAAGCTATGCGGTTTCTAAAAGAGAGTTTTGAACTCTAGGCGAACCTAGAGGAAATTAAAGGACAACTACACAAGACGCTTGTGTTTTTTCCTAGTTTAGGTCTCTTCAATCCCCGACAGCGGTGCCAAATGTGGGACGCATGTCTAACCTCACCATCCTATCTTATTGCAGTATTAGCGAGAACCACGATTAATTTGTCAAACCATGGGACGAAGCTAACTCGACTAGTGCATAGAGGCTACAAGAGGTTGTCAATCTGTCAGAAAACAACCTATAACTCGCATCTAACTCAAGCTACACTCAATTGACTGAAATCACCAAAAGCCAATCGCTCATCGGCAAGCAAATCACATCCGTTACAGCATCAAATGACATCCAAACGTAACGAAACTTCTAGGACAAGTTTATAAGACCTAAGCACACATGCCTATGGCCTCAAACCCCACTTTAGGTCGTGTTCCAAAATCGCGATTATTAACAACAGTGGAATTTTGACCTAGTCGTTTTCGACCCAGAATGCATCTAAATGCTTAGCAATGATGTACCAATACCCGGCCTATGCTTAGTTTTTGATTTAAACGTATAAATTCCTAGTTATGATGAAATTAGGCCGCGGGTTGACGACGCCAAAAGCTACGAAATACTGTGAATGGCTTACGTCAATGCGTAGAGCTCTTACCTACGGTTGCATTACTACAAACACAATCGCAATGTGACAACCGAAAAGAGAGTAGGAAGCGCAAGAAGGAGAGTAGTGAGCGCCATTAGCTCACGCTGTGTATTTCTTATCCGAAAAACTTATAAAAAGCTTACAAAAATTGGCTTTTATACTGAGGCGGTCCGGGGCGGGCAACAAGAGAGGCGACCTCTAAACACCCCTCAAGGCTCCCGTGCTGCTCAATTGGGGCTGGGGCAACCACAAGCACAACACAACAACAAACCCACAGCCAAACCCAAACAAGATAGGGGCACCACCTAGTTATGGTATGCGAACTAGGACGCAAGAGAGATTTTTGGTAAAACGAAGAAGATGCACCACACAACACACACAAGCAACCTCACACCAAGACACACACAAAATGGATCAGAGAGAGCTAGAGAAAAGGTAAGAGAGAGAGAAAAGGATCTTGCATAATACCTTATTTGTGACTTGCAAATGGAGATGGTTCGTTAGGTTGCTATCGTAGAACTTGTACAAAACTCACTCAATGCTTAGTGATTGCTAAACATTGCCAAAACACACACACACACTGTCTTAGGGTGTGGGAGACCTCTCACCACAATACCCTCTTACAATGGACACAAAACTGGCAATGAAAAACACACTATAACACTTTCTAAAATCAAGATCAACCGATAAAACTCAAAATACACAAGTCACCTTGAATTCACCAAACCGTATTGCACATGGAAGGACGAAGATTTAAACGTCGAATCACGCCTTTGATGCACCAAACCTCAATTTATTGATGATGAAGGAGCATATACAATAGTGGTTTTGAGATTTGTGGAACTCACGCTCTCTCACTTACAATGTGTAGCTTGAAGGCTTCTCTCACACCAAGAGTGAAGCTCACAAGTGGTTGCTACACCTAAGTCTCTCCTCACGCATAGAGTGTTGGGGTGCTATGTGAGATATTGGAGGTTGTTTTACAAGAAGGAGAGGGGCCTATTTATAGGTTGGAGACCCCTCATTAAGATTATTGGAAATCCTAATTTACAAGCTAACAAATCAGGATTATGATTTTTTTGAATATCAAAACATTGCGGGCCTTCTTTGTCTGCTTGAGTCATGGGTGTGGGCTCAAAAGAGAGCATTATTGATGGTAGATAAGGTGAAAGTAAGTTTTAAGGAAGGGGAGAGAGAGAGAGAGAGAGAGAGAGAGAGAGAGAGAGAGAGAGTTACTATACATGTCTTGAGGTGAGGTGTCTTTTATGGTTAGGTCAATGCTATTTTGTGTTAGTATGTTAGTCGTTAGTAATCACTAGAAAGTTAATGTTACATTTACAATGGGTAGAGTGAGTTGATTTGATGAAGGAAGAGGGGTGAATTAAAAGAGAATCATTGAGATGGTGAAGCTTTGAAGAAGCTTGAACTCACCCTTGTGTAGATTGTGGAAAAAATGACCGCTGGTCTTCTTCTTCTTCTTCGCTTCTTTACGCCGCCGCCACGGTTGACCACCACGATTAAAAGAGGATTTGTTGATGAAAAATCCTCAATTTGCAGAAGTTATCATGGTTAAGATGCTGAATTTTAGATATTTTAGGAGAGGTAAATGAAATTGTAACATAGAAGCAATAGAGAGAGACATGGAGAGGGTGTATGTATGTAGAGGTTCATAAAAGAACTATAGGGATGAGAGAGAAGGGTAATGGTGAAGAGGGTGGGAGAAGCCATGGAAATTGCAGGTTTGAGTGAGGGAAGGAGAGGGAGGGATGTGTAAGAGTGAGTAGGTGTGTGGAAGGGTGAGAGAAGACTAAGGGCTACTTGTGAGAAAAGTGGGCAGACTGGGGTCCACTCAAAAAATCATAGCTCACCGCTGGTAGCTTCAAAAATCATGAAAAAATTTGAGGTGATTATTCAGAGCGTGGGCTACATTTTCTCTTTTGACCACCGCTCCAAATTCGGAGTGGAGATAGGTGCCAAAATTCTCACCAAAAAGCCTGTTTTTTATGCCTGCAAAAGTCTTTTAGTGGCCCCCTCCTTTGTTATATTATAATACAAAGCATTCAAGTTGCCCTTGACCCATGCATGGAGGAGGATTATTGGTGAAATAAGAAATATATACATGGTGGGACTAGTGTATGGACTATTCATGGACTTTAGCTCAATGAGCACATGGTGTTAGAATAATGAGTAAAAATAATAATAAAAATATGGAGGAGTTATGGATATGGAAAGATATTGGAATCATATGATATGGTCCCTCCTTGAATTATTTTGGGTGAAAGAGGAAAAGGTATGCAAGTAAATAATATAATAAACGTAACTAATGAGTAGAAATCAATTTTTTGTTTTCACGAGGGTGAGGGTGAAAATGTGGGAGTGATTTGTATAAAGGAAAAAAATGAGGTTAGAATATGTACATATTGGCAAAAAATATACTTATGGTGTAAGAGGATGAAAGAAGTTGTACATAGGTTTAATAAAACACACACCTAAGTAGAAATATTTAAATAAAATACCAAAATAATTATAAAAAATCCCTATATTTAGGCCATATATACAATGAAATATTTACACACAAAGAGGCCATAATATACTTTTATTTTTTATTTTTTTTATTTTTTTTTGGCTCACCTAGCCCAGTGACTAGCTAGCTGAGGGTTTTTAAGAAGATATGGGAAAAGCCCCCTAACTCACACACGCCTATGTACAGTGAAATGTCAGGGATAGCCATAGCGTTTGGGTGAATTTGGTAGGGTGGAGTAACTTAGTATGGCAATTATGGAGAGCCGAAAAACGGCTATCAATACCTTAGCCAAGGTTTTTGGGTGGTCAAAACTAATAATTTGGAATTCTACCCAAGTTGGGAATTGACTGGCTGATACAATCTGAAAGCTTGTATCCTCGGCTCATTAATTACAAAGTTTACCAAGAAAATATGAGTTACAATATTCCCGATTTATCAAAATAATAATTGTTTTACAATGAGAACTCCAAAAAATGGTGTCCGCGTTAGCTTGCTGCTAACGGTAGCACTACTTCTAGTTCCATTGATGAGGGTGACGTGTTATTCTTGTGATTGGACAAAGATAAGAGAGAAATTGGTGAAGTATTGCAAGTGCTAGGGGATATAAATGCTTCAAGACATCTATAAAAACTTAAGGAGTTGATGCAGACTAAACAAGAATTGCCTGTGTGATGAAGAAGGGGTTGATTCAAAACATGATGAGTACTGATTTGACACGAGGAGAAAGAAGGGAGTACTTAACAATGTTGGACAGATTTCCAAATCTTTTCATCACTGTGTATCAAGAAATAAGGGGTTTTGTTGGAGATCCTGTGAAAATTGAACTAGTTGAAGAAGCCAAACCAATAAGATAGAAATTAAGAAGGATGGGTAAGGAGAAAATGAATGCTTTAAAGGAAGAAGTGGATAAAATTTTGGATGCAGGGTTCATTGTGCCAGTGGATAATGCTGAATGGGTGAGCCCTATAGTGGTCACTCCAAAGAAAGATGGGCGTTGGAGAGTTTGTGTTGATTATAAGCCATTAAATGCAGCGACCAAGAAAGATCCTTATCCCTTACCTTTCATTGATCAAATTTTGGATGCAATGGCTTGCTTTGAAAGATACAACGTTTTTGATGGCCATTCATGATATTTCCAATTTATTCTTGCTCTTGAAGACCGGACTCCATGGGGCTATTTTTGCTTTTGCTGCCTTCTTTTTGGGTTGACAAATGGACCTAGAGCTTTGGAAAGAACAGTGGATTGGGTCCTTAACCCGTTCCTAAGGAAGTTTTTCAAAGGGTACATAGATAATTCTTGTGTATACAGTTCAAGGAAAGAGCATGTTCAAAAGCTTAAAATGACTTTTGCAAGGTATGGTGAATGTGGGGGTCATTTAAACCCTAAGAAATGTAATTTGACACATTCAAAAGTGAAGCTTCTTGGACATGTAATTTCAAAAAATTGGATTGAGACAGATCCAAAGAAAGTAGAAGGCTTGTTATTGTTGTCATCCCCAAAGGATACAAGACAATTGGCCACTTTCATACAGAAGGTTAAATATCTATCTCGATTTATACCTTTGGCATCACAACTATTGTATCCATTGCAGCAAGCGGTTAAAAATGATCCATTGGAGTGGACATGTGACTATGAAGAGGTTTTTGACAGAGTCAAAAAGGTTTTGAGTACACTACCTATTATGCAAACTCCTAACTGGAAAAAATAATTTTATGTTAATCCATCAGTAGGAGATGATGCCATTCGGGCTATGTTGTGGCAAAGAGGGAAGGAATCTTAGTATAGAAACCCGTGCATTATGCCAGCAAGGTGAAGACTCTTCATGAAAGAGATTAGTCAAAAATTGAATTGGTGATGACCAGTATGGTTTATGCTTGCAGATGATTTTGACATTACCTATTGCAACAATCATTCACTTTTCTCACCAGTTATTCATTGCTTCCTCAACTATTTAATAATTCAAATATATCAAAAATAGTGATGAAATGGGTTATTGAACTTTAGGAGTTTCTGTTCACTTTTTGGTGGAAGAGAGTACTTGGGCTACCCTGGCAGATTTACTCACTTATAAAGAGACTCTTTTTTTGGTTAAAGAAGAGGTTGTGCAAAGAAAGAAGATGGAACCTCTTGCCATTGACGAGTGCAAAGCGCAAAACGGACCCCGATGGCCTCTACGTCATGACCCTGCATACGAAGCTCATCACGGGAAATGAACAGGGGGCACCACCTAGCTTTGAGCGGCTAGGACATGGACAATGGTAATTTAAAATAACACAAATACTGCACACACACACACACACACACACACACACACACACACACACAGATAGAGAGAGAGACGTAGGTAATGAAAACCCCTTGCAATGTGAGGGAAACTTGATTCAAAGCGATATTTACAAAAACCCCTTGCGATGTGAGGGAAACTTGATTCGAAGTGATATTTACAAAAACCCCTTTCGATGTGAGGGAAACTTGATTCAAAAGAAATATTTACAAAAACCCTAGCTACAGCGAGATGGTAGCTGTGGTGATAGAGAGAGATAGAGATCCTATAGTGCATTCTCTAGAGGAAATTCTATATACACGGATGTTCTACTCTTGTGTGTGGTGACACTTGGAGTCAGGGTGTGTGCATAGCTTCCTTACCATAGTGCAAACTTCCCAGTCCTAGTGCTCAAGTGCCGCCCCCCCAAAATGCTACACCGTTCTCCCAGAGTGCTCTCGCAAAAATGCTTCCCCCCTTGATAGTGACGTCTCATTGACATCTTATAGGTGCAGGGTGCATTAATTTAGCATAATTTGATTTAGGTTAGGGCCCTAATCAAGAGAGACAAAGCAAGGAATTGGGTCCCGGATGGTTGACCCTTTCTTTTTCTTAGGAGAATTTTTAAATGATATCTCATAGGTGGGCCTTTGTGACCATCACCTAGAGTGAGGTGGCAACATAACAATGGTTTTTTTATACAAGATTTTGGCTTGAAGCTTTGTGGACGAGATGCCAGTGAATTGGGAGATTTGTTGGTGCATCGATGTTGCACGTTTTCCAGTTTTGGGGCATGCCTTCGGTGTCACTTCTTGATTTGGTGTCGCTATCGCATGATTTGGTCATCTTTCTCCTTTTGTGTTGGGCGTCGATGTCAAATTCTTTTGTTTTTTTACTTCTTGTGTGTGCGAATATGCGTGCAGTGTATGTGTATGTATGTGCATGTGCCCGTGAGTGTTTGAATGTGTGCGAGTGTGTATCTGCTTTTGAGTGTGTGAGTGCATGGATTTGGGGTTGTGTGTGCTGTGTGTAAGTGTGTGTGTGTATGACAGGAGTGTGTGTGGGAACGGGAGTAATAAATAAGATTTATTATATATTTTTAAAATTATTTTAATCTACTGGCTTGCTGATTACAGAGAACGTGAGTGAGAGAGAGGGAGCGCGTGAGGGTGTGAGAGGGATTAGAGGGGTATGGGGAGTGTGTGTGTGTGTGTGTGTGAGAGAGAGAGAGAGAGAGAGAGAGAGTGTGTGTGTGTATAGAGAGAGAAACTATTTCTTGCGCCTGCGGGCTGCTGTGTGTACGCCGAGAACGAGAGAGAGAGAGAGAGAGAGAGAGAGAGAGAGAGAGAGAGAGAGAGAGGGAGGGAGAGAGAGAGAATGAGAGAAGGGGAGAGCGAGGGGCTGAGGGGGTAGTGTGGTGTGTAGGGGGTGGGTGTATGTAGTTGGCGAGAGAGAGAGAAAGAGATTATGCACCCTGTCTAGTGCCGACTACAGACAGGAGAGAGAGGGAGTGAGAGTGAGCAAGCAAGAGGGGGAGAGAGGGAGGGAGAGGGTGTGTGTGTGGTGGGTGCTTAGAGAGAGAGAGAGATTCTTGGGCTGGTCTGGCTACTACACAGAAAACGAGAGAGAGAGAGAGAGAGAGAGAGAGAGAGAGAGAGAGAGAGAGATAATGGACGGGAGAGAGGGAGGTTGACTTGCACTGACTGAGGGAGGAGAGAGAGAGAGAGAGATAATGGAGGAAAGGGAGAGAATGATGCCAAGGGAGGGGCGACCCTTGTGGTGGGCATATGCGTGAGCAAGGGGGAGAGAGAGAGTGGGGATAGTGCAATGGAGAGAAAAAATGATTTTTTATAATGATTTTTTTGCATTATTAGGATTCCATGGTTGGGGTTCGCTCCCGTGGCCGCGGCTCGTCAAAGCTGGCCATCGGAGGGCTAATTATGGGCAATGATGGGCCACGACAAGGGGTGCCGGCAGAGCTAGGACGCGTGGGCCATGGCAGGGGTGTGAGTTGAGCACGTGGTGGGGGCCACAAGCCTTGCGGGATGACGGGCGGGGTATAAGGCCAAGCTTGACGAGAGCGAGGGGAGGGTCAGGGCTTGCAGGCGGTTGAGGGGTTGACGAGGGTGTGGCAAGCTAGGTGATTCCGGCAAGGCCAAGAGGGCAAGGGCTCTATGGCCTCGGCCTGCAAGTGGCAAGGGGTGGGTGATGCCATAAATGAGGGTGGCATCAGGGCTTGCAGGCGGTTGAGGGGTTGACGAGGGTGTGGCAAGCTAGGTGATGCCGGCAAGGCCAAGAGGGCAAGGGCTCTATGGCCTCGGCCTGCAAGTGGCAAGGGGTGGTTGATGCCATAAATGAGGGTGGCGTATTGGATTGGAGCAGGTAAGTCTTCTCGTACGGAGAGCCTTTCACTAACTAGAAGATAGCTTATTTTTCTCCTTTTCAAAGTGTTAGCCAGGCTACTCGACGTCTTCTATACTCGTGGATGAATGGCTAAAAATGCACCATTCGTGCCCCACCAGTCGACCAGTGCATTGTCGAGCCCTTCGGCGGTGTCGCCGTGCTCGGGTTAAGGAAAAAAAAGAAACATTTTTCTCTTTTTTTAAAATTTTCTAAAACCGACTATCATTAGCCCTCCTCTGTTGGCTAGAGGCATTCATGTCTCTAGCCCTACCTTTGATTCTTCTTTAGTTGATCTTGTAGGAGCCGATGTCGAGTTGCCTTCAGAACTAGTCATTCCATTTGGCCATTGGTGAGATTTATGGGATATCCATGAATTTGCAACACGTCTAGATGATAGCTTGTTCCTTGGAATAGTGCGGACTGATTAAATGGGAAGCCCATAGCTTCCAGAAATTTATGCCAGTGTCCTCTTGGATCCCAAGTGAATAATAGGACCATTATCTACAGTGTCTGGACAATAAAATTTTCATGCCAAATAGGACCAAATTTGTAACCATAAGTAGCGAGAGGAAAAATGAGCATCTTGGCTCCTGCAAAGGCAGAACTAAAAATTATGATTATCAAGAGTGTGCCAAGAATCCACCATATATGGCCGCCTTGTTGGTGTGGTGAGCTCCAGTTGTCTTCAAAATCTTTCTTACTGCCGCGACTTGAAAAGCCAACAAGCATATCATGCTCCTCTTGGGTGTGCTCAAACATGTCAGCTGTCTTTTCTAATGTTGATAGTGAGCCACATACCTTGCGGCTTAAATACAAGCGTAATCCACTCACCTCTCTCCAAAGAGAGGATGAGATATTTGTAAAAATTTGCACCAAATTGGGAATGAGGCCTTCATTCTTGCATTCTATCAGCCTTTTGTCTATCCAGGGATCCTTAACTTTTATCTCCATGCTGATCTTACCTCTATATTTCCTAGTGGTTAACCATAGCCATAGGTCTGATGTATCCCATGCAAACACAATGCTGCATTGTGAAGGAGTCTAGAACATCCTTAAAAGGTTGGCAACATGTTGACCATCAAACTTACTCTGAACACCCTCACATAAACTAGAGGCATTACCCATCTCCAAGTTTATAACACCTTTCAGTAGACGCGAGGCATTACCCATCTCGTGGTCTATAACACTACACAATAAAGTCTTTCTCGGCTGCCAAGCCTTTGGAACAATATCCAACTCCAAACCTTCATTCATACTTACCTCTTTGTTATGGTCCTCTGGTGAAACTTCCTTGATGCAGGATGCCTTCAGCTTGCTACACTGTTCTTGGTCCATGTTGGTGCAAAGTCTTCTGTTTTCAAAGCCCTCCCCTTTGCCTGATACGTTTTCCATCTTCTACAAAGCCTTCCTAGCAGGATGGCCTTCCTCTTCTCTTGTATCTTCCATGCTCTTTCAATCCCTCTTAACCCGACGAGGCTTGATCAACACTTTACACCTTCTTACCCTTACTACCCAATGTTGTGGATTGATCGCTTTGCTATCTATTTCATCCAAGGTTAGAGATGTACTAGCATTTGTAACAAGATTTTTTTGACTTACCTCCCTCGCTGGGGTAACATCTTTTGATTCTTTAACCTCTTGTTCCACTGCTTTAGTCCTCTGCACAAACTTCTTGCTTGACCCTTCTTCTATTAGCTTCATCTTGACTTCTTTTGCAAGACCAATGAAACTTAGTGTGTGGCTGCCAATTGGTGGTGGGTGTAGGATGAGTGTAAGTGGTGATTGTGGAGGTAGTTGCATTGGTGGAAATAGGACTTGAACTGGCAAGACTGGATATGGTTGCACAACTGGTGGTGGGATTTGAACAGGTGGGATTGGTTGCCTAGGTGGCGGTGGCCTCGCCCTTGGTGGAGAAATCTGGTTCTCCCTTCCTCCTCTATTGAAGTTCTGCCTTCTAGGATGAGGACAGTAGTACATGCCATGGTCGTACTCCTGGTTTTTCCTCTGTTGTCCTCTCCCTTGCTCTGGATTTTTGACAGCCCAGGTGCATGCCCTTGCTGCACTAGATGAACAGATAGACTTTCAAGCTGAGTAGTGATGCGACTCAACATGTCTTGCTCTTCTGATGCTTCTTGTGGTTGGGTTCTCAGAGAGGCTGTTGCAGTCACTAGGGTTAGTTGAACTGAGCTTGATTCCTCTATCTTGTTGACTCTTGATTGCATGTATAGCTTCTTGTCTTTAAGGCAGGCTACTTCCACTGCCAACTCATACGTTGCAAGGAATCTCCCCTTCACCTTCTCTTTAAGAGGCGACCACATGCCAACAATGAAACAATACTTCTTCAGGAAATTAGGTGCTCCTTCACCTTCCTCTAGTGAGGAAACCCATTGCTCCACAAATCCACAAACTTGGATTTGTAAGTGGCATACTCTAGCAGCCCACCCTGCTTTAACTCTATCAGTAAGCTGCCATAACTTTTCTGCGGTTGTGCCTCCACCAAACCTCTTCACAAAGGTAGCATGTAGTAGTACGTTCCATGCATTCTTGGTAGCTTGGGGCAAAGCATTGTACCAATTCTTGGCCTCTACTTTCATTAGTAGAGGAAAGATTTGTAGTTATGAGGCATCATCATCCTTGTTGGAAACCACACAAGCAATGTCAAAGTCATCGAGAAAATGGGTGGTGAGGTTTTCTCCCGTTTTTCCACTGAATGTGGGAAAAGAGACACTTGCCATGGTAATAACTCAATGAGCAAGAAATTACAAACCCTTGTTTTTGGATATATAGCACAAATGACTCAACGACTTATAGCGGCTTTCTTATAGGCTTGGGTGGATAGATTAAAATAGGAGCTAAGAGGATCGCAAAGCTAGAACATAATAAAGATGCTTACATCAAAAGAGTGGTAGTAATCAAGAAGGGGTAAGATGATTGGACATGGAGATCTAAGGATTTCATCAAGCATTTTTGCTCCGAATAGGAAAACAATCTTTTACTGGTAGAATATTTTCCTATCATTATATAAATTTACATGTATGTGTTGCAAGAAATGGAAAGGAAATACTTTTGGCCTATTGTAATTATCAATGTTGGGTGTAGGGAACTGATTACTAGAGTTGCATACCTTAAGTGTTGACAAGGTGACACCTTCACCACATGCCTCTACCTCCTGTTGAAGTCCGCACAATCCTCCACATTACGTTCAAAACAGATTGGGTGAGAAGAGTCTACCTCAATCGTCTTTCCACTCTGCATGCGGCAGCGGCGCTTGGGTGGTCGCACTTCACTTGAACTCTCTAGGCCTAGAGAGAGCGTAGGGCCTCTTGCGTCCACCAAATGCTTTAGGCTTTGTGGATTGAACTTTGTGATTGATGTAGTTGACGACTTTTCTCTAACCATTGGAGAGAAAACACTTGATGCTACACAAAATCTGATTGACGTGAGAGTGCTGCAGTTTTCAAAAGCAAAACTCACCGTTCTTTCTTCACCTCCTCTGTCGGCACTCATTGATAGAATGCTTAGGTTGACAGCAGTGATAACATTTTGTAGCCCTCCCACTTGATGCTCTTCATTTGAAATTAGCACGAGCAATGCAAGATGGGGAGCTTACCTCTTGGATATTGATGATGCAGATGGGGGCTTTTCACAAGCCAAGCTCCCATACCCCTCTTCTCTCGTCCCCACCCCATGAAAACCCCCTCTTAGGGAGGGAGTGATAAAAGGCATTGGAAAAAAGTAAGAAAAAAATAAAGTATGATTATGTAAATATATAAGAAAGGTAAAATAAGCCACCTCATGCCTGCGGGGTAGCCCATCCCCACCTTGTCTCCTTTTTCTTCACTGTTGCCCCGCCGTGTGTCCCTTTTCCTCTCCTCCACTCAAAAGGTCAACCCCCTCTCTCTTCCCCTTGTCCTTTCTCCTTTCTCTCTCCCCTCAAGCTACCCCACCTCTCACCAATAATGCATTATAACTCACCAATAATGCACCAACTCACATGCAACTTACCCTATCTTCCAAAATAGTATACCCCACCCCCTCTTTCTCTCTCCTATCATATCCCATGACCCAAATACCCCCCTCTCTCTCTAAAGGGCGCCATGTCTCTTGTCTTGTAGCTAAATAACCTCCCCCACACTCACATACACTCAGTTTCACTGAAAAAGGTGCCCACAGACCCATCCCCACCCGGTGGTTACCTGATTTTTCTTGTGTTCACACACATCTACACACAGATTCACCTCTGAACACACTCCCCTCTCTCCCCTCTTGTAATTACTTTATTCTCCATGTCACCTCTCACTTTTTTTCATCAACCCATCTCTCTCTCATGAGACTGCTGTTCTGGCACATATACACACAGCCAGACAAGTGGGGCCCACAGTCACATGGCCTATGTAGATAATGATTTCTTCATTTCTAAATTCTAGAATTTCTCCCCCCCTCCTCCCCTATATAAAGAGGGGTCACCATCACACAAAAACACACAACATCACCAAAGAACACACTATGCACTATGTGTGCCTAGTGCACACACACACACCCACACCATCACCATCACCGCAATCACCATGCTTGTCTTGAGCATGACCTCTACACCCTTGGCTATGGAAGATGAAGGTCAACTAAATGAAGGATGATGGCCAAAATCCTCATGCGAGTCTTCGCCATCAACTCCCACCTATCCGCCATGTGCTCTACCACTCTCTCCCTTCTCATTCCCCTACCCTATGCTCCCCATTTCATCGCCTAATTCTCTAAATAAAGCTTTAGGTTTTGTGAGTATGTTTTCTTGCAATGTTTTGCCCATGTGAGGTGTGCGGAATCGCCACCTAGTCTTGTGTTTTGGAGTGAGCTTGTGTATGTGTGAAGGGTGTGCGGATTCGCCATCCTTTTGTGGTGCCTAAGTACTAAGCCGCTATACCCCCTCCCTCACTCTCTCTCTCTCTCTCTCTCTCACTTGATCTCATTCCCTTTCCTCTTCATCATTACTCCCAAGCATCCATCTCTCTTGGATGAAAACTTTGTTATGGTGATGTGTTGTTTGCGTCCTAGCTGCTGAAGCTAGGTGGTGCCCCCTGTTTGCTTTACCATGACAGGCTCGAGGCGCGTCATTCGGTCCCCGGTGTTTTAGAGGCCGTCGGGGTTCGGGGTTCGCTTTGCTCCCGTCATTTGGTGACCCCACTGAGGATCTTTTCATGAAACCCTTCAGTTTACAAGACTGAAACCCCTAAACTATTGTGAATGGATGAATGGCTAGCAGGATTTGCTAATTGGACGATAGAAGAAGAAGAGCTCCAAGCACAACTAGACGAACTCCGCATCTCCATCGAAGCTCGAGTGCCAGGCGTAACACTAATCGATTTGCAGTGGGAGAGTCAACCAACATGCCAAACCCAGTGGATATACATAGGCCAAGTGCCAAGAAGAAGAAGGAGAAGGTCGAAACCATGTCCGCAACCTACAACCAACCCACAACAACAAAATGGAAGGAGCTATACACAATAGAGAATCAACACTATTCTACTTTGAGAATCGGGTAACTCAAGTCACCGAGGTAATTATCACAGTCAGTTTTCAAGTCGCACCTGATGCTGCAGCACAGATAACGGAATCATTGGCTCACACTCTCACTAGAGAAACTAGGGATCTACTGAGTTTGTTTCAGCAAAGAACACCACCCTCTCCCACAAGCTTGGACAGTGAATAAGCACCTCTAAGCTTCACATGAATCAGTACAACCTACCTCAAGACAGATCACACATACCAACACGTGTACGCTCAATCAAGGTAATACTGGATTTGAAGGCTCACTACCAGCACGTCATTGACACCATGCTGGGTGGGGAGCGATTTTTTGAGGTTCTGGCATCAGATCAACCATTTGTCTTACCTTTGGTACAAGGCAATGTACCGTTTGAAGTTTTAATCTATGTCCTAGTATAAGAGGGTATACACGCCTCCTTGTAAACAAGAAAAAAACTTTTGCAAGTTAAGCAGTGTGTCTTTCTAGCTCTCTCTCAGTAATCATGGCAAGTGTAGCATTTCCAACATTTAAAGGAAAGAAGGGGGAGGATTTGGTAACAGACTTCCTAGATGACTTTGAAGTAGCATGTGTAGTGAGCAACAAAGATACGGATGAATCCCGGGTTAGAATCTTTAAGCATCTCATGAAGCTAGAAGCTAGATCATGGTACAATGCACTTCCACAAGCAACCAAGGATGACTGGGAACCCTTAAAAACCGCTTTTAAGAGGCGCTTTGGGGGAGGTACCACTTCAGAAAAGTTGTGGGACAAGTTGAGAGACTTGAAGCAGGAGGGTCTTTTAGAATATGCCACCTATGAGTCCAAATTTGTGGATTTGTGGGAACGGTGGGTTGAGTCACTGGCAAGGGGGGAAGCCGCACCCGATTTCCTAAAAAAATATCGGTTCACGCATGGCTTATGGCCGCTTCTCAAGGAGAAGGTGAAAGGTAGATTCCCGGCTACGTACGAGTTAGCCGTTGAGATTTCTCGCCTTAAGGACAAGAAGCTGCGAATGAAAGCCAAGGAAACCAAATCAACAGAAGCAGGAACATCGCGTCGACCAGCAACTACGACAACCACCATACCACCACCACCGGCTCTTGGGGTAAGAGATGACCAACAAGATATGTTGGCCCATAGTACTGACCAACTGCAGAATTTGTCTGTCCACTTAATACAGCAAGGGAGGAGTCAAGAAAGAGATCAAGACCCTGGAAGAGCACGACGACAAAACAGGGAGTATCATTGCTACAACTGCGGAGAAGATGGTCACGGTATGTACTACTGTTCCAAACCACGACAAAACTATAATAGAGGAGGTAGGAGGAACCAATTGTCACCCCCTAGAGAAAGAACACCCCCATCCCGAGCACCACCCTCACCAACACAAATTCTACGTCCACCCCAGACACCACTACAAGCATCCATCCCACCTCTTCCACCAGCCCCACCACCTGATCGCCTTGTAAACATCATAAGGCTAGAAGAGAAAGGAAAAGCCGTAGTAGTGGATCCACCCAGAGTAAAGGAGAGGGACAAGGGTAAGGATAAGGTAGCCTTTTTAGAACCACTTGAAGCCATGACTGTGAAAAGAGTTAGGAGGGAGAAAGCTACACAATCAGATGATGAGAGAAGCATGAGAGGAGAAACTAGCAAGAGGCCATCCAGGCCACGATGAAAATTGGGCATCACTGACTTCCAGCTAGGGGAAAGTTCTAAGCCCTATGATCTAACATTGGATGCGGCAGAGCAAGGACCGAAGATTACATGGCCACAGCTGCTACATCTTGCACCAAAAGTAAGGCGACAATGGTCTAAAATGGTAAGTACAAGACGCTCCAAAACAAAGGTAGTCGGAGCAATTTCAGGATGCAACATGGATGACATCCTTCCAATTGTCGACGTAAACATAAAAGGAAAGAGGGTTGGAAACACCTACATTGATGGAGGTGCACAAATCTGTGTAATGAGCGAAGATATGATGCTTCGATTAGGGCTCGAGGTTGACAGGCCTTCTCCATGCAAGGCAAAGATGGCAAACAACGCAAAAGTAAAGTGTGTGGGTGTGGTAAGTTCCGTGAAAATAAAAGCTTTCAACACTGAGGTAGAGGTAGATGTTTTTGTAATGCCTACTAAGGGGGAGGGCTATCCACCAATTTTGGGAAGGCCATGGTTGATGGCCATGAAGGAAAAACAGGACTGGGGTACTGGCCTTCTACGCATGACCGGTAAGAAAGGGGAGACAATCTACTACGACATGAGGATTGGCAAGCAGAAGCAAATGAATCTGGAAACATCGGCAGATGAAACCACTAGCGAATCTTCCAGTTCTGAGGAGGAGACCACATCCACCGAAGAAAGTGACAGCTCCATTGATGTGATGGGTATCATTATGAAGGATCCACAAAGGGTAAGCACAAGTGGTGATCCATCACCAAAAGGGAAACCCAATGAAGAGGAGAGAAAATCACCTGGCCTAGGAGGAAGTAGGTTGAAGGGTATGTTGTCTACGGAATTAACACTTGAGGAGAAAGATAGTTTTTTGCAAATGTTGATGGGATTTCCTAACCTGTTCATTGACAACTATGAAAGAATCACAGGCATTACAGTGGTGGAACATCATATTAAGCTGAAGGAAGGGGTAAAACCAGTTGTGCAAAAGCTACGACGACTGGGGTTCATACAAGAAAAGGCACTCTTGGCCGAGGTAAGGAAACTGCTGGAGGCGGGATTCATCTATCCTGTAGAAAACTCAGAATGGGTGTCACCCGTAGTGGTGACGCCTAAAAAGAATGGTAAGTGGAGGGTCTGTGTTGACTACAAACCACTAAATGCAGCTACAAAGAGAGACCACTTTCCTCTCCCTTTCTTGGATGAAATTCTGAATGAAGTAGCGGGTTTTGAATGCTATACCATCTGTGATGGTTATTCTAGATACTTTCAAATACGCATAGCCTTGGAAGATCAGCTAAAAATCACTTTTATCACGCCATGGGGTTGTTTTGCATACAGGGTTATGCCATTTGGTCTCACAAATGCACCTGCCACATTCCAAAGATATGTCACATATGTTTTTCAACCGTTCTTTGGAACATCCATAAGAGTGTTCATTGATGATTTTTGTATATATAGCTCCCGTATTTCACATTTAGAAAAGGTAACTGAAGGTTTGGCCAAGTTGCAGAGCCTAGGTGGGCAATTAAATGTGGATAAATGCCACATTGGGGAGAGTAAAGTCATTCTACTAGGCCAGGAAATTTCAGCAAAAGGTATCAAAGCCGACCCAAGTAAGGTGTCCGCACTCATAGCCCTACCTTCACCAACGACCGCACGTCAACTGGTCTCTTTTGTACAGAAGGTGAGGTACTTAAGTAGATTCATACATCTACTATCACAACTTGTTCTACCACTGCAACAACTCACTCAAAGATCAACTTTCACTTGGGACGAGGAAAGCGAACATCACTACAACAAGGTAAAGGAGGTCTTAGCCACTCTGCCAACTATCTCACCACCTAAGTGGGATGAAAAATTCTATGTCACCTCAAGTGTTGGTGATGACTCATTGGGGGCTATGCTACTCCAAAAGGATACGACGACATCTTTCATGAGGCCAATCTACTTCTCTAGTCGAATGATGACAGCAGGAGAGAAAGGTTTCACCCATGTGGAACACTTAGTCCTAGCTCTTAGATTTGCAACTACAAAGTTTAGGTCATATTTGTTGCCTAAGAAATTTGTGATTCTAACCACGGATGAAATAATTCCCTATGTTATACAACACATGGATGTGTCTGCTAGAATTACTAAATGGCTAGTTCGTCTGCAAGAGTTTGACTACACGGTATAGGTAGAAAGCACGACAAGGGCAAGTTTGGGGGGACTCATGACCTACCAAGTCTTTGAAGGGAAGGAGAAGAAATCTAAGGAAGGAGAAGTCCGATTACCTCCAGTACCACCAATGGTAGAAGGAGCATACTCTCTCTACTTTGATGGAGCCTACAAGTGAGCATCCGACAAAGCAGCTGCAGGCATAGTGGTCCTTGATGACAAAGGGACAAAGGTATTTTCGTTGGGCCAATTGTTAGATTCACATTCTAACAATGAAGTTGAGTATGCAGCACTAACCAAGGGTCTACAATGGTGCGTCTCACAAGGTGTACAACGCCTTAATGTATTTGGGGATGCTCTACTTCTGGTAAGGCAAGTAAATGGAGCATGGACATGCAAGAATCCTAGTTTAAGGACTCACTTAAGTGGTGTAAAAACCTTGTTGGGTAAGTTTGAAGAAGTTCAAATACACCATATCCCAAGGGCTCAAAACCAAGAAGCAGATGCCCTAGCAAGTGAAAGACTACAGGAAGTGGTGGTTGGAGCAATAAAGCTAAAGCTCCCTCTATTTCAAGGCAGTGATGCCTTGCCTGACATCATGCATTTTTTGGAAACAGGAGAATGCCCATCAGATTTAACAAAGGGACAGAAGCAATGGCTGACGCGGAAGGCCACAAGGTATCGACTCATCAATGATGGTTTGTACTGTAAGGGTAAGGACCAAATACTCAGGAAGGTCCCTCTCTCTCAGGAAATCACGGGAGTAATTGCTAGTTGTCATGACGGGGTTTGTGGTGGTCACTTTTCCCTAGACATAACAAGTAGGAAAATCTTGCAGGCAGGCTTCATATGGCCTAGCCTCAACCGTGATGTACACCACTGGTGCAAAACGTGTAAGTTGTGTCAAAAGGCCGGCACTAGGTCACTTATGCATGAACCACAGACACCTATTCTCTCATATGGACCATTTGAAAAATGGGGTATTGATGCCATTGGGCCATTACCTAGGGCCAACTCAAGAAAATTCTACATTATCATGGGGGTCGACTACATGACTAGATGGGCAGAGGCTACAGCCACCACTAGAATCACAGCGGTAGAGGTAGCTAAATTTATCTACGAGCACATATGCTGTAGGTTTGGCACACCTTTAGAGATCATCTCTGATAGAGGGCCAGGTTTCAGAGCAGACTTGGTAGGAGAATTAATGCAGAAACTGGGCATTACAAGAAGGCACTCTTCACCATATTACCCTCAATGTAATGGCCTAGTTGAAAAGGTAAATGGAATGGTTTCTAAAATTATTACCAAGCAGGTAAACAATCATCCTGGAGACTGGGATAAGTATCTACTACCAGCTTTATGGGCCTACAGAACTTCATTTCGTACATCCTTGGGATTCACACCATATCATCTAGTATTTGGTAAGGAAGCAATCTTGCCCATTGAAGTGCAACTACAAAGTCTCAGAGTAATGGCAAGCCAGCTTCAACAGCCCAACATGCATTTGAGAGATCACATCATCAACTTGGAAAGACTGCAGCTGGACAGAGAAGAAGCAATAAATTATTATGCAGCACAAGCAGAGCATAGACGGCTTAGTTTTAACGAGCATCTCCGGAAAAAAGAATTGAAGAAAGGAATGTTGGTGCTTCGCTACGACAATCGCTTCGACACGCGCAAGGATAAGAAACTCCTACTCCGATGGGAAGATCCTTTCATCATCAGGAAAAAGTATGCCAATGGAAGCTACCAGCTTATGGAGGCTGATGGAAAACTTCATAAAACCAGGGTAAATGGTTGGCGACTTAAACCTTATTTTCTTCGATTTGACAAAGCTCCACCAATTGACATTCGAGATGAGGACACACCATCAGCCGCCACCTCTGACGATAATGATCAAACAGATGAGCTAGAGACATGAATGCCTCTAGCCAAAAGTGGAGGGCTAATGATGGGGGCTTTTCACAAGCCAAGCTCCCATACCCCTCTTCTCTCGTCCCCACCCCATGAAAACCCCCTCTTAGGGAGGGAGTGATAAAAGGCATTGGAAAAAAGTAAGAAAAAAATAAAGTATGATTATGTAAATATATAAGAAAGGTAAAATAAGCCACCTCATGCCTGCGGGGTAGCCCATCCCCACCTTGCCTCCTTTTTCTTCACTGTTGCCCCGCCGTGTGTCCCTTTTCCTCTCCTCCACTCAAAAGGTCAACCCCCTCTCTCTTCCCCTTGTCCTTTCTCCTTTCTCTCTCCCCTCAAGCTACCCCACCTCTCACCAATAATGCATTATAACTCACCAATAATGCACCAACTCACATGCAACTTACCCTATCTTCCAAAATAGTATACCCCACCCCCTCTTTCTCTCTCCTATCATATCCCATGACCCAAATACCCCCTTCTCTCTCTAAAGGGCGCCATGTCTCTTGTCTTGTAGCTAAATAACCTCCCCCACACTCACACACACTCAATTTCACTCAAAAAGGTGCCCACAGACCCATCCCCACCCGGTGGTTACCTGATTTTTCTTGTGTTCACACACATCTGCACACAGATTCACCTCTGAACACACTCCCCTCTCTCCCCTCTTGTAATTACTTTATTCTCCATGTCACCTCTCACTTTTTTTCATCAACCCATCTCTCTCTCTTAGTCTCTCTCTCATGAGACTGCTGTTCTGGCACATATACACACAGCCAGACAAGTGGGGCCCACAGTCACATGGCCTATGTAGATAATGATTTCTTCATTTCTAAATTCTAGAATTTCTCCCCCCCTCCTCCCCTATATAAAGAGGGGTCACCATCACACAAAAACACACAACATCACCAAAGAACACACTATGCACTGTGTGTGCCTAGTGCACACACACACACCCACACCATCACCATCACCGCAATCACCATGCTTGTCTTGAGCATGACCTCTACACCCTTGGCTATGGAAGATGAAGGGCAACTAAATGAAGGATGATGGCCATAATCCTCGTGCGAGTCTTCGCCATCAACTCCCACCTATCCGCCATGTGCTCTACCACTCTCTCCCTTCTCATTCCCCTACCCTATGCTCCCCATTTCATTGCCTAATTCTCTAAATAAAGCTTTAGGTTTTGTGAGTATGTTTTCTTGCAATGTTTTGCCCATGTGAGGTGTGCGGAATCGCCACCTAGTCTTGTGTTTTGGAGTGAGCTTGTGTATGTGTGAAGGGTGTGCGGATTCGCCATCCTTTTGTGGTGCCTAAGTACTAAGCCGCTATACCCCCTCCCTCACTCTCTCTCTCTCTCTCTCTCTCTCTCTCTCTGTCTCTCTCTCTCTCTCACTTGATCTCATTCCCTTTCCTCTTCATCATTACTCCCAAGCATCCATCTCTCTTGGATGAAAACTTTGTTATGGTGGTGTGTTGTTTGCATCCTAGCTGCTGAAGCTAGGTGGTGCCCCCTTTTTGCTTTACCATGACAGGCTCGAGGCGTGCCATTCGGTCCCCGGTGTTTTAGAGGCTGTCGGGGTTCGGGGTTTGCTTTGCTCCTGTCAATGCTACAACGTGGCAGTAGCACTTTGATGAAGGTGGTCAGTGCTTCTTCAATCTCTTCTTCTTCCATTCTCCAATTGGAGAATTCTTGCAACCATTCATCCACAGTCGATCATACACATTGTTTTAGTCTTGTAAATTGAAGGTTCTTGAAAAGCCCTTCTCAGTGGGGGCACCAAATGACGAGCGCAAAGCACAAAACGGACCCCAATGGCCTCTACGCCAAGACCGTGCATGTCAAGCTCATTACGGGAAATGAATAGGGGACACCACCTAGCTTTGAGCGGCTAGGACACGGTAAAATAACACAATATTGTACACACACAGAGAGAGAGAGAGAGAGAGAGAGAGAGAGAGAGAGAGAGAGAGAGAGAGAGAGAGAGAGAGAGAGAGATGTAGGTAATGAAAACCCCTCGAGATGTGAGGAAAACTTGATTCAAAGCAATATTTACAAAAACCCTAGCTATGGTGAGATGGTGACTGTGGCAATAGAGAGATATAGTGAGAGATAGAGAGCCTATAGTGCAGTCTCTACAGGAAATTCCATATACACGGAGGTTCTACTCTTGTGTTTGGTAATCCTTGGAGTCAAGGTGTGTTTATAGCTTCCTTCCCATAGTGAAAACTTCCCAAGCCCCAGTGCTCAAGTGCCGCCCCCCTAGAATGCTACACCACTCTCCCAGAGTGCTCTCCCAAAAATGCTTCCCCCCTTGGTAGTGACCTCTCAGTGCCCTTTTATAGGTGCATGCTGCATTAGTTTAGGATAATCTAATTTAGGTTAGGGCCCTAAAAGCAAGGAATTTGGTCCCAGATGGTTGACCCTTTCTTTCTCTTAGAAGAATTTTTAAAATGATATCTCAAGGTGGGCCTTTGTGACCATCATCTAGAGAGAGGTGGCAATATACCATGGTTTTTTCATACAAGATTTTGGATTGAAACCGAAAAATAATAATACCCTACGGATGTTACTGTGGAGATGCATCGTGGACGAGATGCCGGTGAATCGCGAGCTTTGGTGGTGCGTCGGTGTAGCACGTTTGCCAGTTTCGGGGTTGGCCGGGGCATTCCTTTGACGTCATTTCATGATTTGGTGTTGCTACCGCATGATTTGGTCATCTTTCTCCTTTTGTATTGGGCGTCGATGTCAAATTCTTTTGTTTCTTTACTTCTTGTGTGTGCATATATGCGTGCAGTGTATATGTATGTATGTGCATGTACCTATGAGTGTTTGAATGTTGTGAGTGTGTATCTGCTTGTATGTGTGTGGGGGCATGTATATGGGGTTGTATGTGCTGTGTGTAAGTGTGTGTGTGTGTGTGTGTACGACCAGCAACGGGCCATGACCAGGGGTGCCGCCAGAGCTGGGCTGCGTGGGCCATGGCAGGGGGCGACTTGAGTCCACGGTGTTGACGGGGCCACAAGCCTTGCGGGATGAGGGGCGGGGTATAAGGCCAAGCTTAGCGAGAGCAAGGGGAGGGGCCTGCAGGCGGTTGAGGGGCTGACGAGGGTGTGACAAGCTAGGTGATGCCGGCGAGGCCAAGAGGGCAAGGGCTCTGCGGCCCCGGCCTGCAAATGGCAAGGGGCGGGTGATGCCATAAATGAGGGTGGCGTATTGGATTGGAGCAGGCAGGTCTTCTCGTGCGGAGAGCCTTTCACTAACTAGAAGATAGCTTATTTTCCTCGTTTTCAAAGTGTTAGCCGGGCTACTCTAGGTCTTCTATACTCGCAGATGAAGGGTTGAAAATGTGCCATTCGTGGCCCACCAATTGACCAACACATTGCCGAGCCCTCCAGCAGTGTCGTCGTGCTTCGGGCAGAGGAAAAAAAAGAAAGGTTTCTCTCTTTTTTTTCTGTGATTTTTGAAAACTGGCTATCAACATATCCAATGCTTCACTGTTATGTTTTGATGGCTCTTATTGAAGAAGTCATGATGCTACTTTTGGAGGAACTGTCATGTATGATGCACAAGGAGAACTTGTAAGGAAACAAGTACTGAAACTTGATGCAAAAAGTTACAATGAAGCAGAGTACATGGCTCTTAAAGGTGGCCTACACATCTGTTTACATTTGGGAATTTGATGCCTACAAATCAAAGGAGATGCCTTGTTGGTTGGTGAAGCAAGTATTGGGAGTATGGAAGAATAAGAATCCTTAATTGAAACATTTATGCTTCAAGGTGAAATTGTTACTTAAAAACTTTGAAGCATGGAGTTTGCAGCATATTGAAAGGTCTCAAAATGAATAAGCTCATGACGCTGCCCAAGAAATGATCACTTGTGTGTTTGTGTTGAAAGCTAATGCCCCTTTATATCATGGAAGGGAAGTGCTATCAAAGGAGGTGGATTTTCTGTTGGCAAGTGTTTTACCTAAGGGTCTACCATCATCCAAAAAGCATGCTTTTATAAGAAAAGCTAGAAAATACAAAATGCTTGATGATGTGCTTTAGATGATGGAAGGAAGTGATTTAGTATTACGTCATGTGCCCTGGAAAGAGGAATTCTACAAGATTTTGGAAGAAAATTGTTAGGGATCTTGTGGAGGCCATTTTGCCATGAAGATTTGCAAGAAGGCTATGTATGGCCAAGTATTCAGTGCGATGTTAACCATTGGTGCAAATCTTGTTTATCTTGTCAAAAAATGGGAGAGAGAATTTTGAAGCCTGAATTATGAAAGACAATTCTAGCTTTTGATGTGTTTGAAAAATGGGGTCTTGATGCTATTGGACCCTTACCCATGACTAGTGAAAGGAATGCTTACATCGTGAGAGTAGTCCATTTGTCACGTTGGGCAGAAGCTAAGCTGTCAAACAGATTACCAATAAGGAAATGGGAAAATTTGTGTATGAACATATATCCTGCAAATTTGGTGTGCCACTAGAACTAATTTCTAATAGAGGAGCGATATTTAGAGGAGAGTTGTTTGATTTCCTATGTGAAAAGCTCAATATACACCATAGGTGCAATTCTCCTTATTATACACAATGTAATCGTGGCAATGAAAGTTTCAATGGAGAGTTGGTGAGAATCTTGACAAAGATGACCCGAACACATGGGAAAACTTGGGATTCAAAGTTTCCTTGTGCATTATGGGCCTATAGAATTGCTATCAAAATGAGTGTTTTCTCCTTACCACTTGGTCTATGACAAGGAAGCATTATTGCCAATTGAAGTGGGGATTCTTGCACTAAAATTGTTGTCATTGGGAGATGAAGAGCACAGAGATACTTGGCACAAACGGTTGTTGGATTTACAATGTTTACAATTGGACAGAGTTTTGGCTTTGAAGGATTATGAGAAATTGTCAAAGAAAGCTAAGATAAGAAAATTGAAAAGGGTGATCTAGTATTGCGATACAATAGTAAGTTGGACAATACTTTCTAGAAAAAGTTTCAAATCAAGTGGGAAGGTCCTTTTACTGTTGTGAACAAGTTTGACAATGGCACACATCATTTGGCAGATTTGGTTGGTGCACCACATAAATACCGTGTTAATGGATATAGAATGAAGAAATATCTAGCACGTTTGATGACAATTGTGACAGATGAGATGCTATCAATGGAGGAAGACTCAAGACATTCAAGGATGTAAATGAGGTTTCTGAGTTGCAATAATTGTTTACCCTAGAAACCTGTGCTTGTCATGAATGAGCAAGCAGGCTAGGGGGGTTGGAAACCTATGTCAAACATTTTTAGATGAGCACAAAGTCATTAGATCATGCCAGGAAGCTTGCTAACTAGCCTCATGTATATATGTGTACATAGTGCTTCAAGTCTTGGGAGTGACCATGTAAAAATACATGTACAAAGGTTTGATTTTGCTTGGCTTGTGTACTAGTGTTTTGGGTTGTTTGAGTCCCCAGAACTTGATTTTCAATAAGTATTTTCAACCGTGCTTTATAGCTTGTGAATTGGACTTGTACATCATAAGTTATGTGTGTCCGAAGTGGGCGGTCTTGACTTAGAAAGTGGTTGCAGATGCATGTAACAAAGGAAACTGGGCCAACTTGATGATCTAAAATTAGAAATACTGAGATTTTAAATTTTTGGAAATAGCCAAAGTAATGGGATCCGAGCTGTGCCTTATGGCATCCATTTTGTGGCCGAAGCGGTGCACAAATGCTCCGCGAAAGTTGGTCCTGAGAAGGGGTCAAGTTGGAAATTTTATGTGGGGAGAGAAGGAGTTGGAGAAGTGCAAGAGGAGGATGCCATGTGGCACTGGGATTATCCCACATGGGAAGGGGGAAGGAGGAAATGGAGGGTATAAGGTTGGATGGGGTGTATCAAAGGAGAGAGGAGCTCTCTCAAGCCTTAGCTATGGGGGCTCGTGGGATTCATGGGGGAGAAGATGGTGCCATTCTGAATTCCCACTGCTTGCCCAAGCGCGTGTCCACTATTTTGGTCCCCTGGACACTAGACACACCCCCCTCCCTTGGTCCAAAAGTCACCGACACCTCATTTCCTACCCAAATATGGCAAAAAATGGACCAATTGAAAGAAGCCTACAAGGAGAGTCTTGTCGACTGAGGAGAGAGAAGATCTCTTGGATAAGAGATAAAAAGAGGCCCCATTTTATAGCTTCAATTCTCTGCAACACCTGCAAACTTTCCAAAGAGCTCAGTTTTGAGCAAGAGAGAGTACATCCCCAACTTCGAGTGGCCATATCTCTCTCATCTTTTATCTATTTTTAGCCTATGGATGCTATACGGACATCTACTCAAGACGAACTACATATTTATTTCCTTGGTTTCTCCTAATTATAAGTGTGCTTCATGCTAGAAGGGTTCTTCATAAATCTTTACATGTGCTTATCATAGGTGGTTTTGGCGGTGCAATAGTTCTTCCTTCCAACGGTATAACTCAAGCAAGGCTATAGAGGCACTCATATTCCTTGTTGTTTGCATGCTAACAATGTGTCTCTCATCCGTATCTATACATAGCCTCAATATATTGTCATTTTCTTGCTTGTATATCCTTCCAGCTATTAGCAAAAGTGTTGGATTTTTGTGATGATGAATGTATACCTTTCAATTTGCAATGATCCAATGGTGTGTAGAGGTATAAAATGTTCACTCCACCTTTGTATCACCTCAAGGTTGAAAAGGTAGGAATCATAAAAGTAATCATCAACTGACAATGGGTTGCTTCTCCATGAGTCAATATCAACAAATGGTCAACCCTTTGATGTGTGGTTCCCCTTTTTTTCCAAGCTGTGAAATCAAACTCAAGCAATATAATGAACCATCTAACAATTTGCCATGTATTGCAAGGTTTGTTCACCAAGTACAATAGTTCATAATGATTCACAAAAACTACAAATTTGTTAGCAAGAATGTAGTGTCTGAACTTATTTAGAGCATAAATTATTTGTGACCCTTCTCTTTCTATGCTCATGTAATTTTTTTTGACACTATTCAATTGTTTGCTGGAGTAACATATAGGAAAATCCATGTTGTTCACTGTAGCATTCGCTAAAATGCATCCTATAGCATAAGCTGATGCATTGATGTGGACATGAAAGATATTCGTCCAATCAAGAGCTTTCAAAATTGGAGAAAAAATCAAACCCCGCTTCAATGTCTTGAATACTTCTTCACACTAATCAGTCCACTCAAATTTTGTGATAAGAGAGTAAAGAGGTTTGGCAATAATGGCATACATGTAAATAAATTTTTGATAATATCCACAATGGCCCATGAAGGCTTGTACCACCCTAACTGTTGTAGGTCCTGGTAGAGCAACAATCACTTGAATCTTCTCAAGATCTGTAGAATTGTTGTTCTTGGATATGATGTGCCCTAGAAATTTTCTTTGTCTTACCATGAAGAAACATTTATCTAGATTTAATAAGATATGATAGGTTCTATACTTCTCTTTTTCAAATGGTTGATGTGCTCATTCCTCAAGAGACAATGCACGCATAAGTCATCCATATAAATCTCTAAGAATTGTCTTAGGCTCTCCTTAAAAGCATGACTCATCAGCCTTTGGAATGTGGGAGGTGCATTGGTCAAACCAAATGGCATTACTTTGTAAGCAAATGTGTCCCATTGTGTTGTAGAAGATATCTTATGCTGATCTTCTGGCTTTATAGCAAGCTAGTTGTAGCCTTGAACCTGTTTAGAAAGCTATAAACTTCCTAAATTCTTGCATCTTGTTCTATCACATGATCTATAATAGGCAAGGGATAAAATATAAGGTGAAATCTTCTCTCGTGAAGCTCTCACACTCGAATGCTCCACACATCCAAAGATATGCTTTAGTCTATAACCATGAAGGTATCTCTTGCTTGTTGACCATTGTCGAGTCGAATTCCTCAACAGTGGTTTGCCTAACATCTCTGGAGTTATCGTACTTGACACTGACACTTGTTGTAATATCTTTGTGTCACAAGTAGGTATGGTTGTAGCCCCAATATTATACCATTTTAAATTGAGCATGAGTGGTGTCATAAAATCTCATATATAACCAGCCCAAATGATTTTCTCAAATTAAACTAAGCATTCAATGTGGAAGAATAAATGGGAACAAGGGTTAGAATATAGACATGTACTTATGGATCTATCTCAACATGGGGCCAAGGTTAAAGGGGTCCAAATGAGAGATGATATGTCAAAGAGAAAGGCTAGCTAATGGAGGTTAAAGACCTTAGGATTAGCTTCATTGAAGACCTCCAATGGTTGATGTTAAAAGTCCTTTGACCTTAGGCAAGCTAGGGCTGTGCTTGAGGTGGAAACCCAACCCAAGCTTGAGGTGCTTGTCGTGCTTGCTGACTAAGGTGCTTGAGGTGCTTGTCGTGCTTGTTGACTAAGGTTATTGAGGTGCTTAATGACAAAGGTTCTTGAGGGGCTTGAGGTGTTCCATAAAGTCAAAATGATACCTACACAAGGGGGGGCAAGCCCTCATTGTAGGAGCTAGAGAGAGAACACACACACCCTCACACAAGGAAATCTTGGTACAAAGAAAGAAAATAGCACACTTGTCAAACTCCTCTTCATGTTTCCCTCATAGTGTTCCTAAAGCCTATTGGTTGGCCTCGGTAGGTCCAATGATAATAAATTTAATTAATTTTTGATGCATTTATCAAGTCCTCTGTCTGAAAGGGGAAAGAGGGATACTTGTCCCAAGGCTACCCTTGCTGCTTAATATGCATTGGCCAGGCTTGAGGAGGTGCAATCAAATGCAAGATAGTGCTAGAAGAGGGGGTCGACCAAAGCAAGCAGGGGGACTAGCTTGGGGGGTATACTCTCCAACCCTCCCCCCCCCCCCCCCCCCCCCCCCCCCCACACACACACACACACACACACACTCACTCACTCTCATTGTGTGAGTTACAAAGTGCAAGAGCTCCATCTCCTTCTCCAAGCTTGTAGAGAAGTGGAGATCCTACACCGACACTCTTAGCTATGGAATGCAAATCCAACCAAGAGCCATGCTCCAATGCTTAAGCTTTCCATATTCTCCATCTTCATTACTGTGCTATTATGTATGCTAGCAAGAAGAGCGATGATAAGTGAGGAACTATTTCTTTCTCTTATGAAAGTTTCTTCTTCCTCTTCCCTACCCTCATTCACCGCTAGCTCTCTCCACCTTTGAAGGTGTTTGAGACCTTGGGACTGAGGCTAGGAATAGTTAATGCTTTTCACAAAGTCTATGGTATGCTCGTAATGCATGAAGTTTTCCATCTTCATTGCATCACCTAGGTCACAAGGAACACAAAGATATGTATTGTACCAGGTCTCTCTTGATGCGAGAATCTATAATACAAAAGCCTATTGAAGGGGGGACCGACTCCACATAAATCCGGTCCTCAAGTGTTGTCATGTTCCTAAACTCTCTTTCTTGCAAAACTATTGTTCATGCCAAGTTAATTAGGTACTATGATAATGTTGCTACCATCAATTAAGTTCACCCTCTATGTTCTCAAAGTAGTCTCACAAAAATGCTCTCTCTAGATTCTCATAATTCTACTATTCTCAAAGTTTATAGGCCGTTTCCATTAGATTGGTATCATAGCTATTGGTTTCTCTTTTCTTGCTTAAGAAGCAAGGTCCTTAAGTTGTCCATGAAAGATTGGTACTGTTTAATGCAATAGGGTAAGTGGGACATGGATCTATTATCTTGTTGAGAAGGAGTTAGTTCAAGGTACATTTTTGGGAACTATAGTCTTAATAATGGAGCCTCTTGAGGCTTGCCTTTGGCTTTACCATTAATGAGCTACGAACAAGTTCAATAGGAACCATAATCAACCAAGCAATGTTAGACCCTCTCCACTAGTCTTTGCAATCAACAATGTCTAAACCACGGGTGTGGCTACTTGACAACTGATTTTCAATGGTAGAGAAAGTTTTTTGAGATTACCAAAGCACAAATTAATTCTCTACATAATTATAACTAGTGACAGCCGGTTTTTAAAATCGTGACCGTAAGAACCAAACCCCAAGAAGGGGAGAGCATACCACCAAGGGAAAACGAAAAAAAGAATTTTTTTTAACATTCACCACACCTCTAGGCTTAACCACTCACAGGGCGCTACCAATTTTGCCACATCCCTCCATTATCGCCAGAAGACAGAGCCTCTCTCTCCTGCTGCTTGGCTCCGCCAACACTCTCTCTCCCACTTACCCTACTTCTGCATCACCTGGCCCAATGGACACATAAAAGAACATTGCCATTGTCTATATTCCCTGGCGGGCCGCCAAATTTACAAATTCTCTCTCTCTCTCTCTTTCATTATTCATAAATTCTCTCTCTCTCTCTCTCTCTCTCTCTCTCTCTCTCTCTCTCTCTCTCTCTCTCTCTCTCTCTCTCTCTCTTCGTTTGTCCATACCCTACCTGGTGGGCCACCATACCTCACCCCTCCCTCTTCCCTCTCGTCCACATTCCCTCGACCTCACTCTCCCCTCTTGTTTTCTTCCCACCGGCGGAATTGGTCTACACATTTTGGAAAGTGGAGACTCGTGTTTCACCGAACAAGAAGGATGTTTGTCAAAAGAGGATGGGGAGGAAAAGGTACATAGAACACCCTGTGCACCTCCTAGACGAGCCTCAGGTGATCAATCAAATACTTGTATCAAAACTTATACATCTTACGCATTGCATCTCTAGTGCTTAGTAACTTGTATATGCTGATCAATAGCATACTGATCTGTAGACTTTTTCTAGTTAGCATATGGACTGTGTTGGTTAGCATATTGACTATGCTAGTTAGCATCAGAGTATGCTAGTTAGTATGTATTGGGTTCTAAATAGCATACAGAGCTATTTGGTTAACACAATATGTATGCTAATAAACATACCTAGTATGCTAGTTAACAAACCTAGTATGCTAGTTACATACCTAGTATGCTCAATTGCATGATAAGTGTGTTGTCTAATAGAAAGTGATCATGCTAGTTAGCATATGGAGTTTGGTAGGTAGCATACGGAGAATGCTAGTTAGCAGGCCTTCAATTCTAAATAGCATACAAAGTTAGCTGGTCAACACAAAAGATATGCACATTAACACCACTTATGCTAGCTAACACCTAGTATGCTCACTAGCATGATGGGTATGCTATTTAAGACAAGGGTTATGCTAGTTAGAACTAGAAGTTGAGCTGGGTATGCTAGTTAGCATATGGAGTATGTTGGTTGGCATAAGGAGTATGCTAGTTAGCATGCCTTGTGTTCTACCTAGCATATAAAGTTAACTAGTGAGCACAAGATGTATGCTAATTAACATCATTTATTCTAGTTAGCACCTAGTATGCTCAATAGCATGATGGGTGTCCTAATGCTTATACTAGTTAATATATAGACTGTGCTACTTAGCATATGGACTCTGCTAGTTAGCATATGGAGTATGCTAGTTAGTATGCCTTGCGTCCTAAATAGCATACAAAGCTATTTGCTTAACACAATATGTACGCTAGTTAACATACCTAGTATGCTCAATTGCATGATAAGTACACTGCCTAGTAGAAAATGATTATGCTAGTTAGCACATGGAGTTTTCTAGGTAGCATGCCTTGAGTTCTCAATAGCATATAGAGTTAGTTGGTCAACACAAAAAGTATGCAAGTTAACAACACTTATGCTTAGTATGCTCACTAGCATGATGGGTATGCTATTTAAGACAAGGGTTATGCTAGTTAGAACTAACAGCTGGGCTGGGTAAGCTAGTTAGCATATGGAGTATACTAGTTAGCATGCCTTGTGTTCTACCTAGCATACAGAGTTAGCTAGTCAGCACAAGATGTATGTTAATTAACATAGTTTCTACTAGTTAACACCTAGTATGCTCAACAGCATGATGGGTGTCCTAATGAGTATGCTAGTTAGCATATGGTCTGTGCTAGTTAGCATGCCTTGTGCTCTACCTAGCATACAAAATTACATGGTAAACACAAGTGATATGCTAACTAACACTCTTTATGCTACTTAACATTCTCTGTTGCATGCAAATTAGGATGTTGATTGTGTTATTTAACACTATGATTTGTTTTCATGAAATTGTTGGATGTCCTAGTTAGCAATATGAATATTGATCATCATTTGGATGTTGCAGGTTGAGTTATTTCGTAGATTCAAGGAAAAACATCCAAATTGCAAGATTGGAATGAGAATGTTTGATATTTTGAAGCCATTATTTTGTAGGTGGCTGAAGTATAGATACAAAAGTTGTTGTGAATACCATGTGCAAATGTCTTTTTTGAAGGACACATTGAACCACATGCGCTCTCGTGCTTTTCGGTTGCATAGAGCAGGTTGTGATTGTGTATGCAGTATCTGTGCCCCATGTGGGAACATTAGCAAGGGTTGCTTGGCTTCACATCACACGTTCAAAGGTGTCACACATATGTGGGAGTCTGTTCTCTGTCCAAATCCCGCAGATGCAATTTTCCATAGAAGGTAATGCCTAATGGGAGAGTGTTTGACATGTGGAGTGAATAGGTTGGAATTATGCTGCTTGGAGACAACAAATCCAGGTAATAGTATTAATGTGATAGTATTTGCATATGTACAAGCTCAAGACAAGCATGGAAATAATAACAAAAGAAAATATCTTTTGCACAAAGAAATGCAGTGCTGGGAGTTTGTTCAACTCTTGAAGACCAAGTTGGAGCTCTTTATCACTCATAGCCATGTGGCTCGATGGCACGGACAACGATGCAAGGATGGCGTTCTTTGGTTTTTGGACGATTTCATCATGTCAATTGTTGATTTTGCAGAGAATTATGCCTTCAAGGAACAAAATGAGATTCAGTCAATGCATTGGCACTCTAGTCAAGTAAACATTTTTGTACACATAACATACTACCGCGGGGCATGGGAGGTAGTCAAAACCATCCACTTCTTCATATCAGATGACAAGGTGCATGACATGTTGTTCATGCAGCACTGCTTCATGCTACATAGTGACTGGTTACAACAAGAGGGTGCCACTCCTAAGCAACATTGGGTGTGGTTTGATGGTGCGGCCTCATAGTTCAAGGGAGCCAGGCCTTTTTACTTCGTTGTTGCAAGATATGGTGGACTCACAGAGATGGGGATGAGCTGGTTCTTCTTTGGATCAAGGCCCGACAAGCGAGAGCGTGATGGTAAAGGAGCAGTTCTGAAAAGAACCTTTACCCATGAATATCTAAAACCTAATGGAACTATTTTGCGGTGTGCCGCTAATGTGGTTGCTTATTGCCAAGCCAACTTGTCGCAGGGAGCACCTTCACACTATCCTTCAAAAGAAAGCAAACGTGCCTGTGTGTTCTAGGAGGTTAACGAGGGGGGAGTGAACAAGGAGGTGAAGTGTAATTGTGCCACTGTGGCAAAAACTCACTCTCTTCATGCTTTTTGTGGTCACAACTGTTGGGCTTCAGGCCAACTGGCCGGACATCCCACTCACTACTAACCCATCTACTAACTTAACCATTATACACTTATTCTTTAATACAATAGAATAAGGAGCTGCAATAGAATTACGTTGTTGTGTGCTCTACCCAAAGTAGGTCTCTCTCTCTCTCTCTCTCTCTCTCTCTCTCTCTCTCTCTCTCTCTCTCTCTCTTCTCTCGCTCTTGCACTCGCACACGCTTCCCGCGGCACCTTCAACTGGTATTAGAGCAGGGTTTTTTCTTGCCGTTATTTGCGTCCACACGCGCGTGCACTTATAAAAGTGCAAATAGGTTTTCGATTTCGGCATCGGCAAATTCAGCATTCCAAGAGCGTTTCCAACAGGTGTCCAAGGGTATTACCCCCCTTTCAAAATTTTTCGTGATGTCGAAATCTTCATCCGAGCTACGCTTCAGGAGTTGCATTTTTCAACTCCACTTTTGTTATAGCTACAGGTACAAGTACAAGACACATGTGCAGATTTTTTAGAGACTATTCTGGGATTGTATATAGCCATTTTATGGCTATTATGTGCTATTGAGACAATGTTTATGGGCTGATTAGGATCACTTTTCGGCATCGACATTGTCTCGGGTTTTTCAGGCATCCATCTCCTCACAAGTTCTTGCATACATACAGGACATCCAGGTTTCTTACAGGTTGTAGTGTTTTGCATTAGCACAGATTTTAGTGGGAGTACTTGATGCGCATATGCATTGTTTTGGCACTTTTGATAGTGCTTAAGCTCTTTTGAGAGCGGTTTTACTCCCCGCAGAGATTTGTTTACTGCTTGCACATTTTGTTTGGCACCTGTTTGAGCGCGTATACTACACCTTGTAGTATTGTTGACAGTGGATGTACGTTGAGTTGTGGAAACTGCCATATGTACCTTTTCTAGAGCCAATTTGGCTTGTTTCTGGCAGTCTCGACCGTTTCTAAGACTCGGTTCGGAGGCCCTTTCTGAGACTGGACTGGTTTCTTGTCTACATAAGCTTTTGTGAGGATTGATAGCGTGAGGTTTTCTTGAGCTGGGGGGTTCTCGAATGTTGAGATCCTTTCGGTGATACAGGTTGCTGGAGTACCCCTTTTTCGTGTCCTCTCCATAGAACATGTATAGAGAGGGCTAAGTGCATTTGATGCCATGTTGGCAATTTTGGGTCAGCTTTTGACTTTTTATGCACAGTTAGTGGTTGATGCGCCTGTCTTATGCTCTGAGAGCATTACTTTTGATGCGTTAATGATCTCTTGTGACAGTTTTGGATTGAGATTCTTTTAGTTTTTTTGGCAAAACTCTGCCAAATTTTTCTCAGAATTACCAGTGTTTATCACCATATTATCTTTAGTTTGTAGCCATGTCATCTAGTGGTGAAAGGATATTTACAATATCCGGAAATTTGATGGGATAAATTTTGCTATCTGGAAAGAGCGGATTCAAGATGTTCTTATACAAAAAGGCTAGCTGGATCCTATCATGGAGCGCCCAGAGGGCGAGGATACAAATGTTGAGTGGGAGAAACTTGATGCTAAGGCCAAATCTACCCTCTGTTTGCATTTGGCTGAATT
The DNA here is from genome assembly GCF_014529385.1 of Adiantum capillus-veneris. NCBI lineage: Eukaryota > Viridiplantae > Streptophyta > Polypodiopsida > Polypodiales > Pteridaceae > Adiantum > Adiantum capillus-veneris. The sequence goes on from NC_140932.1 coordinate 56,520,798, forward strand.
TGTGTACTTTACTATAGTTGGAGAAAGGGCTGCTAGAGATGTATGGGTTATGAGAACAAAAGTGCCACTAATAAGGTTTTCTTGATGAAGAAGATTTTTGACCTTCGTATGAAGAAAGAGGGCACTATTTCTACTCACATTAATGAGTTCAATATCATTTTCACTCAGTTGACCACTCAGGGTTTGGTCTTCGATGAGGAAATCAAATGTATCTTCTTGCTATGTAGTTTACCCTCGTCTTTGGATACGTTCTATACTGTGATTAGCAACTCAGCACCTGGTATCGGTCTAGTGTACAATGACATACTTGGGAGTTTGTTTACCGAGGAGATTCGTAGGAAATCTCTCGAAGGCAAGAATAATGGTGATGCGTATGTTGCTAGTGATAGACAGAGGGGTCGCACTCAAAGTCGTGCCAAAAGCAAGAAACGTGGGGGCTCACACAGTAAGTCTCGGGGTTCTATGCATAATGTCGAGTGCTATCATTGCCATAAAAAAGGTCATGTGAAGAAGGATTGCAGGAAATGGCAGCAAAGCAAGAAGGATAAACAATCCGGTGACACTTCTAAGTCTGATGATTCATACAAGGGCAAAGCAAAGTTAGAGGAGGTCAATGTGTTAGAGTCTTCAAATGCTCCTATTGTAGAGACTCTTCCAGCGGTTGTTATGCCACTTACCTTTGACGTATTGTTCTTCACAACAGATTTACCTGTCGAGGATCTTGTTATAGAAGATGTGGAGTATGCACAGAACTGGATAGTAGATTCTGGTGCAAGTTTCCATGTGACACCACATAGAGAGTGGTTCTCTACTTATTCTCACTCTTGTGGCAAAGTGAGACTTGGTGATGCTTATGAACTAGACATTGAGGGTGTCGAAAACTTCAAATTGCATCTAAGGAATGGAATGCACTTTATTTATGTAATGTCAAACATGTGTCCAAGTTGACTAAAATCTTGATTTCTGTTGTTCAGCTTGATGATTTGGGCTACAACACCACATTTGGCAATGGTTCATGGATAGTATGCAAAGGTAATCTTGTTGTACTCAGAGGAGGTTAGAAGCATGGTACCTTGTATTGCATGCATGTGTCAGATGTTGATCATGATTACATATCTATAGTCAAGTTGCTGTTTATTGAGTTGTGGCATTGCCGACTAGGTCATATTAGCCAAAAAGGAATGAGAAGTCTGACTCGTTTTGGCTAATTACCTATCTTGTCTTATGTTGAATTTCCTGTTTGTGAGCATTGTATCTATGGAAAACAGACTAGGTCCGTGCACTTACCATTGGGTCAAAAGCAAGATGAACCTCTAGTACATAGTGATGTTTGTGGTCCTATGTCAACCAAACCTCTAGGGGGGGGCAGCTATTTTGTGACATTCATAGATGACTCTACTCGAAAGGTGTGGGCATATCCTTTGAAACATAAGGATCAATTTCTTCCTGTGTTCCAAAAATTCTTAGCACTTGTCGAGAATCAGTCTGGCAAGAAACTCAAGAGGTTGCGGACTGACAACAATGGAGAGTATGTCTCCAAGGAGTTTGACAATTTCTGTGCTAAAAGGGGGATTAAAAGGTAGTTTACTGCACCATACACACCAACTCAGAATGAAGTTGCTGAGCGCATGAATCATACGATTCAGGAAAGAGTCACAACAATGCTTTCTAGAGCAAATCTCACACAAGGGTTTTGGGCAGAAGCCGTCTTGACTGCATTGCACATTATAAATTGTTCGCCTAGTACACCATTGAATTATGAGATTCCAGAAGAGTTATGGTCTAAACATAAGCCCCACTATGACCATCTACATGTTTTTGGTTGTGAAGCTTATGCTCACATGCCTAAACAACTTTGACAGAAGTTAGAGCCAAAGTCACACAAATGTATTTCCATTCGATATGGTGCAAATGGAGAGATGGGATATCGTCTCTGGCACCCGGAATCTTGTCAAATCATCCATATTTCACATGTTATCTTCAATGAGTCAAAGATGCATAAACAAACTATCAAGGAAATAGAGATTTGGAGAGTCACTTTTGAGGATGTTGCCTCAGAGACAGTGAAATCAACTCAGCGGGCTAGTGATGTACCTTCCACTAGCAATGCTCTAGAGGGAGTGGATAGCAATGGTCAAGGAGTGAGACGGTGTCAGGTATTTTCTGGGTGGAAATGAAGTTGCTAATCCATGCTAGAAAGCTTGCTCACTAGCCCCGAGTACATAGATGTACATAATGCTTTGAGTTTTTGGAGTGCTCTTGTAGAATTTATGTACAAAGGCTTGGTTTTGGTCAAGCTGTTGGTTGAGTTTTGGGTTGGTCGAGCTTTCAAAAAATATTTTTTAATGAGCATTCCTAGCCGTGCTTGATAGCTTGCAAATATGACTCCGATGTCATGAGTTACACGCACTCGAAGTGGATGGTTTTTCACTTAAAAAGTGGCGGCGGATGCACGTGGGAAGACGGCAAGTGGGCCGACTTGATGGTTTTTTTTTTAGCAATGGTATGTTTAGAAATTTTTGGAGTTAGCCGGGGTAATAAGCTCCAAGCCATGCTTTACGGCGCTATATTTGGTGGTCGGGGTCACCCGCTACGTCTCCGAGAAAATGGCTCAAGTTGGGGACAAAACAGAAATTTCAGGTTTGGACATGGGAAAGTTGGGGAAGTTGGGGAGAGCATGCCAAGGGGAAATGGAATAACCCCACATGGGGGGGAGCATGTGAAAATTGGGGGGTATAAAGGGGGGAGAAGGTACCCCCTAAGGGTGTATCAAAGGAGTTAATGGAGCTTCTTGGCCTTGCTTGAGAGGGCTCGTGGACTTTGGGGAGATGAGGGGTGCCCAATTTGTGTTTCCACTTCCTGGACATGCACCTTGCCCATTTTTTGGTCCCTGGACACTGTCCCCCCCCCCCCCCCCACTTGCCTTGGTCAAAAAGTGTCCGACAACCCATTTTTTACCCAAAAAAGGCTCAAAATGGACCAATAAAAAGGTTCCTAAAGGGGGAAATGAGGTCGGCTAAGAGGCAGAGAAAATCCCTTGGGATAAGAACCAAAAAATCTCCCTTTAATAGCTGCATTTATCTGCACACCTGTGCAGACACTTTCCAGAGACCTTTTTTGGAGCTTTTTGAAAACCCCCGAACTTGAAATGCTTGTAATTTTCTCATTCCTTATCGGAATCAAGCATATGGATGCTCTACGGACATCTACACGAGCCAACTATACACTCATTTTCTCTAATTCTTCTAATTCCAAGTGTGGTTTCCACTAGAGTTGTCATTCTCTAAGCTTTACAAGTGTTTAACATAGGTGAATTCGACGGTGCAGCTGTTGTTCTTTTCGACGATGTGATCGGTGCAAGGCTATAGGGGCATTCATTTTCATTGTCGTTTTCACTCCACATTGTTTTGGTGCCCCCATAGAGGAGAAATCCTCATGTGCTCCAATTTTCACAAAATTTGTCCACTATGCAGGCAAAGAATGTAAAGGGAATGAGGGTCATTATGGACAATCGCCTATGTATGTGCTATTTCGTGGATAGTATTTGAGGCGGTTGTTTAACTTGGATTGCAGCCTTTGTGAGGGTCGTGAGGTTTTGTGAAGCCGAGCACTGGGGGTCGGGTTACCCAGTGTGAGGTGTATTAGGTACTGGAGCGATCCTTCGACATCCCTTGAGTTTTTGACGTCACATGTAAGGATTTTTGTGGCAATCAAACATGGCAGACGAGTTCCCACAATTTCATGGATTGCCTAATGAAAATGCACAGACGTTTATAGAAAAGTTGGAAGTCAATTGCTTATTGTGCAATATACTAGACCAAGCTATATTGTTGTTGCTGCTGCAATATAGTTAACAGGATGAGGCAAAAGTTTGGTTACGTAATTTTGAGGAGTTGATGCAGGCACAAAACCTAGGGGTGGTTTTGGACTACAATCGTGTGAAGCAAGCTTTCGTGGCACAATACCGATCCATTGAAGCACCTGACGAAGTTTGGCATGAAATCTTGGGGTACACTCAGAAGGCTAACCAAAGCGTGGATGATTTTGTCATGCAGTTTACCCGTTTATGGGATAAATGGGCTCGAGCTTTGGGAAATGAAATTTTGCTGGCCATGTTAAAGAAGAACTGTTTTGTAGCCAATCTCAAGGAAGGTCTGAAGTTCAAAGTTGAGCTGAAAAGGACTGTTACTTTCAAAGAGGCAGTCGTGATTGCCAAGGACAAAGAATGGAAGGCTCAACGACTCCATGAGTACGGCAAGGCGGTTCCTGTGCAAGCTAATGGTGGCCAAGGTGAAGGAAATCAGGCAGAGACTGGAGTCCCACCCACTCAAAGGGCTATAGACCCTGAGCAATTACAACGTAATATGCATGACATGATGGAAATGATGCAGGAATTATGGCTCAATGTCCTTGGAGATGGAGGTGGTTGTGGTCCGGGTCGGGGCCATGGTAGAGGACCTAATGCTAATGCAAGTCGTGGACAGGGTGGCTTTGAACCACGAGGAAGGTTCATTCCAATTTTTTATAATTGTGGGAAACTTGGTCATATTAGCACTCATTGTCCAGGAGCAATAAGGATGGGAGGTGATATGTTTCCACTTCCTCAATAGATCTCTAACAGGGCCAATGATTATGCATTGGATATACGGGGAGATCAAGGTACTGGACAGGAAAAGCAAGCCTCAACCTCTGGTGGTCATGTGGGTATTGTGCGGGTAGAAAAGAAAGATGCAGATGTGTTGCCAATAGGCAAAAGAGAAAGGGAAGTCTATGCAGCACTAGGGCCTAGTCGAAAGAAAGGGAAGGAGAAGGAGGGTGAAGATGCTAAAGCCAAGAGAAAGAGAAAGCCTCGTAGGCGATTTGAAGTGGCAGATTTGCCTTTGGGAGAAGGCCAAACAGCTTACAGTTTAAAGAAAGACTTGATTGTTGGGAGGAAAGTAGATTGTACTTTTGGACAGTTGATGATTATGGTGCCCAAACTTAAAAGGTAGTGGAAGTCATTAGTGAATCCAGAAAAAGAGCAGAAGCATGACAAGTCAGAGTGTTGTCCGTGGGAGAGTTACCCGACATCTATCCTGTGGTGAACGCTTGGAACAAAGGTGTGGGCATGGGAGAAGCCTACATTGATGGAGGTGCTCAATTTTGTGTGATCACACAGTCATGTATCGTGCTAGCAAACCATGCCAAGGTGAAATGTTTGGGGATGATCAAGAATTTGGAAGTTGAAGTCTTTAACGTGAAAGTTATGGTGAACTTTCATGTTATGCCAGCCGGTCTGGGAGCCTTTCCTCTCATTTTGGGACAAACTTGGCTGAGAGCCATTGGTACCGTGTAAGATTGGGGCAAGGGCACAATCGGTGTGCATGGCAAGAAGGGTGAAAAGAGGGTGTTTGATATGACTACCAAAAAACCTATGGCACTTGAAGATGTGAGTGAAAATGATGAGTCCGGAACTACCAGTGATGATAGTTCTAAAGACTCAAAAAGTAGCACTACTTCAAGTTCCAGTGATGAGGGCGACGTGTCATTCTTGTTGTTGGACAAGGAACAGACAAAAGTTAGTGAAGTGCTATAATTATCAGGGAATATAAATGCTTCAAGCCGTTTAGAGAAACTTGAAGAGTTGATGCAACCTAAGCAGGAAGTACCAGTGAAGACAGAGTTCATTCAAAATATGCTGAGTACTAATCTAACACAAGGAGAAAGAAGGGAGTACTTAGCAATGTTGGACAGGTTTCCAAATCTTTTTATTACCTCATATCAGGAAATAAGGGGTTTTGTTGGGGATCCTGTTAAGATCGAGCTAGTTGAAGGGGCAAAACCAATTAGATAGAAGTTAAGGAGGATGGGCAAGGAGCAGATGAATGCTTTAAAGGAAGAAGTGGATAAGCTTTTGGATGCAGGGTTCATTGTGCCAGTGGATAATGTTGAATGGGTAAGCCCTGTAGTAGTTACCCCAAAGAAAGACGGGCATTGGAGAGTATGTGTTGATTACAAGCCACTAAATGCAGTGACCAAGAAAGATCCTTACCCTCTGCCTTTTATTGATCAATTGCTAGATGCAGTGGCTAGTTTTGAGAGATACAATGTCTGTGATGGGTATTCAGGATACTTTCAGCTTATCCTTGCTCCTGAAGATAGGAAAAAGACTACCTTTATCATGCCATGAGGTTGTTTCGGCTTTTTTTGCCTTCCTTTTGGGTTGAGAAATGGGCTAGGAGCCTTTGAAAGAAAAGTAGACTGGGTCCTTGCCCCATTTCTTGGGAAGTTTGTCAAAGGGTTCATAGATGATTTTTGTGTATACAGTTCAAGGAAAGAGCATGTTCAGAAGCTTGAAATGAGGTTTGCAAGGTATGATGAATGCGGGGGTCAGTTAAACCCCAAAAAATGTCATTTGGCACAGCCAAGGGTGAAGCTTCTTGGACATGTGATTTCAAAAAATGGGATTGAGGTAGATCCAGAGAAAGTGGAAGCCTTATTATTGCTGTCATCCCCAAAGGATACAAGACAATTGGCTACTTTCATTTAGAAGGTTAAATATCTGTCTCGATTCATATCTTTGGCATCACATTATTGTACCCACTGCAACAAGTGGTTAAAAATGATCCATTGAAGTGGACACAAGACTGTGAACAAGTTTTTGATAAGGTCAAAGAAGTTTTGATCACATTGCCTATTATGCAAGCTCTTGACTGGGAGAAAGAATTTTATGTTAACCTGTCAGTTGGAGATGATGCCATTGGGGCTATGCTATTGCAAAGAGGGAAGGAGTCCAAGTATATGAAGCCTGTTTATTATGCTAGCCGAGTTAAAACCCCTCATGAAAGACAGTACTCAGAGATTGAGTTGGTGATGATCAGTATGGTCTATACTTGCAGACGATTTAGGCATTACCTATTGCAAAAGTCGTTCACTTTTCTCACCAGCTATTCATTGCTGCCTCAGTTGTTTAATAACTCAAATATATAAAAGACAGTGATGAAATGGGTTATAGAACTGCACGAATTCAATTCACTTTTTTGGTGGAAGAGAGTACTCAGGCTACCTTGGCAGATTTACTCACTTACAAAGAGACTCCCATTTTGGTTAAGGAAGAGGTGGTGCAAAGGAAGAAGGTCGAAACTCTTGCTATATCCAATGATTCACTGTTATATTTTGATGGCTCTTATCGAAGAAGTCATGAAGCTCCTTCTGGAGGGATTGTTGTCTATGATGTGCAAGGAAATCTTGTGAGGCAACAAGGGTTAAAGCTTGATGCAAAAAGTAATAATGAAGTAGAGTACATGGCCCTTGAGGGAGTTCTACACATTTGCTTACAGTTGGGAATTAAATGCCTGCAAGTCAAAGGAGATGCCTTGTTGGTTGTGAAGTAGGTATTGGGGCTGCGGAAGAATAAGAACCCTAAGTTGAAAAATTTGTGTTTCAAAGTGAAATCTTTGCTTAAAAAGTTTGAGGCATGAATTTTACAGCATATTGAGAAGTCTCAGAATGAAGAAGCTCATGATGCTGCCCAAGAAATGATCACTTGTGTGTTTGTGTTGAAGGCTGATGCCCCTCTATATCATGGAAGAGAAGTGCTATCAAAGGAAGCGGATTTTCTGCTTATAGGTGTTTTACCTGAAGATTTTCCATCATCCAAAAAGTATGCTTTTATGAGAAGATTCAAAAAGTACAAAATGCTTGATGATGTGATTTAGATGAAAGGAAGTGATTTGATATTGTGATGTGTGCCCTGGAAAGAAGAAATCTATAAGATTTTGGAAGAGAACCATGAAGGATCCTGTGGAGGACATTTTGCCATGAAAATTATGCTACATAAGATTTTACAAGAAGGCTATGTGTGGCCGAGTGTCCAGCGGGATGTGAACCATTGGTGCAAGTCTTGTTTGTCTTGCCAAAAGATGAGGAAGAGAATTTTGAAGCATGAATTGCAAAAGGCGATTTTAGCTCTTGATGTATTTGAAAATTGGGGTCTTGATGCTATTGGACCCTTACCCATGAGTGGTAAAAGGATTGTTTACATTCTGACAGGAGTGGATTATTTGTCACGTTGGGCAGAAGCTAAGGCTGTCAAACAGATTACCAGTAAAGAAATGGGGAAGTTTGTGTACGAAGATATATGTTGCAAGTTTGGTGTGCCTTTGGAACTACTTTCTGATCGGGGACCAGGATTTAGAGGAGAGTTGTTTGATTTCCTTTGTGGAAAGCTTAATATACAACATAGGTACATTTCTCCTTATTATCCACAATGCAATGGTCTTAATGAGAGATTCAATGGAGAGTTAGTGAATATCTTGACAAAAATGACTCAGACACATGGGAAGACTTGGGATTCAGAGTTGCCTTGTGCACTATGGGCTTATAGAACCGCTATCAAAACAAGCACAGGGTTTTCTCCTTATCACTTGATTTATGGCAAGGAAGCTTTATTGCCTATTGAAGTGGAAATCCCTGCACTTAAGTGATTGTCATTGAAAGGTGAAGAGCAGCGAGATGCTTGGCGGAAAAGGTTGTTGGATTTACAATGCTTGCAGTTAGGTAGAATTTTGGCCTTGAGTCATTATGAAGAAGTGTCAAAGACGGCTCAGATGAAGGCCAATGAATGCATCAAGGATAAAGGAATTGAAAAGGGTGATCTTGTGTTGTAGTACAATAGTAAACTGGACAATACTTTCCAGAAAAAGTTTCAGATTAAGTGGGAAGGTCCTTTTATTGTTGTAAATAAATTTGAAAATGGCACATATCGATTGGCAAACTTAAATGGTGCAGAGCATAAATACCGTATTAATGGGTACAGATTGATGAAGTATCTGGCATGTTTGATGACAATTGTGACTGATGAAATGCTATCAATAGAAGGAGACAATGCGGAAACATCTGAAAATGTGGACGAGGTTTTTGGGGATGAAATGCAGCAGTTATTCACCCTAGGGACCTCTGCTTGTCATGAATGACTAAGCAGGCAAGGGGGGGTTGGAAAGCTATGTCAGGCATTTTTTGGGTGGAAATGAAGTTGCTAATCCATGCTAAAAAGCTTGCTCACTAGCCCCGAGTACATAGATGTACATAATGCTTTGAGTTTTTGGAGTGCTCTTGTAGAATTCATGTACAAAGGCTTGGTTTTGGTCACGCTGTTGGTTGATTTTTGGGTTGGTCGAGCTTTCAAAAAATAATTTTTAATGAGAATTCCTAGCCGTGCTTGATAGCTTGCAAATCAGACTCCGACATCATGAGTTACACTCACTCGAGGTGGATGGTTTTTCACTTAAAAAGTGGCGGCGGATGCACGTGGGAAGACGGCAAGTGGTCCGACTTGATGGTTTTTTTTAGAAATGGTATGTTTAGAAATTTTTGGAGTTAGCCGGGGTAATAAGCTCCAAGCCATGCTTTACGGCGCTATATTTGGTGGTCGGGGTCACCCGCTACGCCTCCGAGAAAATGGCTCAGGTTGGGGGCAAAACAGAAATTTCAGGTTTGGACATGGGAAAGTTGGGGAAGTTGGGGAGAGCATGCCAAGGGGAAATGGAATAACCCCACATGGGGGGGAGCATGTGAAAATTCGGGGGTATAAAGGGGGGAGTGGGTACCCCCAAAGGGTGTATCGAAGGAGTTAATGGAGCTTCTTAGCCTTGCTTGAGAGGGCTCGTGGGCTTTGGGGAGAGGAGGGGCGTCCAATTTGTGTTCCCACTACTTGGACAGGAACGTTGCCCATTTTTTGGTCCCCGGACACTGTCCCCCCACACTTGCCTTAGTCAAAAAGTGACCGACAGCCCATTTTTTACCCAAAAAAAGGCTCAAAATGGACCAATAAAAAGGTGCCTACAGAGGGAAATGAAGTCATCTAAGAGGGGAGAGAAAATACCTTGGGATAAGATCCAAACAATACCCCTTTAATATCTGCATTTCTGTGCACACCTGCAGACACTTTCTAGAGACCTCTTTTTTGGAGCTTTTTGAAAACCCCCGAACTTCAAATGCTTGTAATTTGCTCATTCCTTATTGGAATCAAGCATATGGATGCTCTACGGACATCTACGCAAGCCAAACTATACACTCATGTTCTCTAATTCTTCTAATTCTAAGTGTGATTTCCATTAGATCTGTTCTTCTCCAAGCTTTACAAGTGTTTAACACAGGTGAATTCGACTGTGCAGCTGTTGTTCTTTCCGACGGTGTGATCGTTTCAAGGGTATAGGGGCATTCATTTTCATTGTTGTTTGCACTCCACAAGGGTCTATTAGAGTCTCTCATCCACCTGCACGTTTTGAGCTAGGTCTTGATTACGTCATGTAGAACGATTGCGGTGAGCCAAGCTGCTACCAAGAATCCATGATGACGGATGATGTGGTGAAGTGGGAGCAGGCTATGGAATTTGAGTATAACTTGATTCTAGCTAATGATGCTTGTGACTTGGTTGAACTGCCAAATGATACAAAAGATTTACCTTGCAAATGGGTTTACAAGAAGAAATTTACCTCAGGTGATCCAAATCCAAAGTATAAGGCTAGACTTGTAGCCAAAGGGTTCAAACAGCAAAAGGGAGTCAATTTTGATGAAATCTTCTCGCGGGTGGTCAAGATGACAACACTTAGAACCGTACTTGGTCTTGTAGCGATCGAGGACATGGAACTTCTCCAAATGGATGTGAAGACAGAATTCCTTCATGGGGATCTCGATGAGGATGTTTACATGCAGCAGCGTGAAGGGTTTGTTCAGGAGAGTGCATCTTGTGAGGAGCTAGTACGTGAGCTCAAAAAGGCACTTTATTGCTTAAATCAGGGTTCAAGGTAGTGGTATCATAAATTTGATGCATGTATGAGGTCTCAAGGATATAAAAGGAGCGAAGAGGATCATTTCTTGTACACAAGAAAGCTAGATGATGGCTCCATGATCATTCTAGTTTTGTATGTTGATGACATGCTTATAGTTGGGAAATCCATTGCGTAAATTGCCAACTTGAAGAAAACACCTAGCAATAATTTGCAATGAAAGATTTGGGGGATGCTCCACACTTTCTTGGCATGTGAATCAAAAGATATCTCAAACATTGTATTCTTGAGTTATCTTAGGAAACATACATTGAGAAAGTTTTGCACCGTTTCAATATGGAGGGGGATAAAGCATTGAGTACCCCAATGCAGGCATTCTTGAAACTCAGCAAGGAAGATGCACCCAAATCTGATGTTGAGCGAGATGAAATGGCTAAGGTACCATATTTTTTGGTAGTGGGTAGTCTCATGTATGATATGGTTGCCCCACAAGACCAGACATTGCTTTTGCAGTGGGAGTGGTGAGCCGATATATGGCAAATCCTGGCAGCAAGCATTCGGAAGCACTGAAGCACATTCTTAGGTACCTCAAAGGTAAGATCGACAGGTGTTTATACTCGGGAATAGTGATGCATCCATCGTGGGTTATGCGGATGTAGACTATGCAGGCTGTGTTGACAATACGAGATCAACATCTGGCTTTATTTTCATATTTGTTGGAGCAGCAGTATTTTGGAGGTCATGTCTTCAATATTGTACGTCGTCTTCCACTACTGAAGCAGTGTATTGGAGGTCATGACTTCAAGATTGTACGTCATCTTCCACTACCGAAGCAGAGTACGTTGCATTGCCGGATGCAAGTAAAGAGGCTGTATGGTTATCTCGCTTGGTCAAAAATCTTCGCATTGATGAGACTCCAGTGATATATTGTGATAGTCAGAGTGCTCTTGCATTGGCAAGGAATCCCGTGTTTCACTCCAAATCAAAACACATTGAAGTTAGGTATCATCTCATGAGATTTCTTGGCCAAAAAGCTCATTGATTTGGTCAATGTACACACTGACAACAACCCAGCAGATGCTTTGACAAAAGGCTTAGCTTCGGAGTGGCTTACACATTGCAGCGAGTTGATGGGTATAGGTTGAAGCCACTAGATTTCTTCACGGCTGTACATACCAAGCACTTGGGATGCATTGGCCTGGCAAGTGGGAGTTTGTTGGGATTCAGGCCAACTGGCCGTACATCCCACTTACTACTAACCCATCTACTAACTTAACCATTATACACTTATTCTTTAATACAATAGAATGCTGCAACAGGATTACATTGCTGTGCACTCCACCCAAAGCAGGTTTCTCCCTCTCTCTGCTCTCGCACTTGCACTCACACACGCTTCCAGTGGCACCTTCAACTTGGGATTTAGGCCAACTGGCTGGACATCCCACTTACTACTAACCCATCCACTAACTTAACCATTATACACTTATTCTCTAATACAACAGAATAAGGAGCTGCAAAACAGGATTACGTTGTTGTGCGCTCCACCCAAATTAAGTATCTCTCTCTCTTTGCTCTCGTACTTGCACTCGCACACGCTTCTCGTGGCCCCTTAAACAACCCTGGGGATCCAACTGCCCTTGCAACAAGAGCCTTGGCATGCTTCTCTGATGCATGCATGCACGGAAGATGGAATCGCTGCGTCACTTAAGCTCACATGTAGCCTTGGTATTATCATGCTCTACTGCCATTACCTGATGAGGCTATGTCATAGAAAGAGCCAAAAGATGAAGCAACCACCTAGGATGACTTTACATACAAAGGTCATCATGATGTGTTGAGTAGCGCTCTTTGTGCTGGTGGCAGATTTGCTACAAATCCAGATGCTTCGACCAATGTCGAGGATGTGGATTTCTACCTAGTCAAGTGTGTTGCAGCAAAGGAGAAGGTGGAGAAGGGGTACCTTGATGCGTGGGGCAATGCAATTTATAGATGCTCATATGTTGTGCTAGGTCTGTATTACGAGAAATTGGATGTATACACCTTCAAGCTAGACCACAAGCAACCCATCGTCAACGTACTTTCACATCTAGTACGATGTATCAAAATACCCATGGAGCACATCCCAAGGAGACGGTAGGTGTGCACAATGAACCCAAAAATCTATGAAGAAATCTATAATAGCATTCCCTTCAGCTTTTAAGTTGTAATCATTGCATCTTCAATATACTTCTTGATCGGAGATAATCTAGTTTTATCAAAAACTTCCATATCTTGTGTCTCTTGTGTGCTTTGTGTATACATGGCTTTGGTTTCTATCACAGAGGGGTCTCAGTTTAAGAGAGATTGTTTGTACAACCTATTTCATTAAACATAGAGGATCTAAGCTCAGCAGGAAAATGTAGAACTCTAGATAGGTGATCAAACAAGCTCAAAGTCCGCCTCCTTTGGTCTCTTACAATGTACGCTTTTAATAGCAGGACTCCATATGGTTTGGGCAGGTAGCCCACAAATATAAATGGAAACAATAAAAGAAGGCACACCCAGCTTATAAGAAAGACATCGGGGTTTGGAAATATGTGTATAAATAAGACAAGTGGCTTGCACAGTATGATAATAAGAAGGTATGCTAATTATGTTTTGTGGGTATGCTAGTTATCATAAATGGTATGCTAATTAGCATATTGTTAATGCTAGTTAGCATACACAATGTTCTAATTAGCATACCTTTTGCTACTTTTCAAGGAGAAGAGATTGCAGTTTCATGTATACTGTGTATGCTAATGCTAATTAGCATACTGTTTATGCTAGTTTGCATAAACTTATATATGCTAGTTAGCATAAATAGTATGCTAATTAGCATAACTTTGGTGGTTTTCAAGGAGAAGAGATAGCAACTTTCTGTATACTGTGTATGCTGATTAGTATACTATGTTGTGAGTGGAATGCTAATTAGCATACTATTTATGCAACTGGCGTAAACAGTATGCTAATTAGCATATTCTTGCTGGTTTAGGGAAGAAGAGATGGTAGCTTTGTGTATATTGTGTATGTTAATTAGCATACCTTTGTTGGTTTTAAGGAGAAATGATGGCAGCTTTTAGTTCACTGTGTATTCTAATTAGCATATTGTTTATGCCAGTTGGCATAAACAGTATGCTAATTAGCATACCTTTGCTGGTTTTAAGGAGAAGAGATGACAACTTTCTGTATACTGTGTGGTCTAATTAGCATACTATGCTGTGAGTGAAAGTTAGCACAAACAAAAATGCACAGTATGCTAATTGAAGGTATGTTAATTAGCATATTATGTATGCTAATAAGAATACTCTTTTTGCCAGTTGGCTGGCATAAACAGTATGCTAATAATCATATCTTTGCTGGCTTCAAGGAGAAGAGATAACAGGTCTTTGCATCCTGTGTATGCTAATTAGCATACTTGTTATGCCGATTCACATTTTGTGGGTATGCTAATTAGCATAGTTATCTGGCATAAACAATATGCTAATTTGCTGGTTTCAAGGAGAAGGGATGACAGCTTTGTGTATACTGTGTATGCTAATTAGCATACTATACTAGGTGGAAGTTAGCACAAAAAAAGTACAATATGCCAATTGAAGGTATGCTAATTGGCATACTTTCTATGCCAGTAGGCATAGACAATATGCTAATTAGCATACCTTTGCTGGTTTTAAGGAGAAGAGATAAAAACTCTTTGTATATTGTGTATGCTATAAGCATATCATGTATGCTAATTAGCATATTGCATGCTGGTTTCAAGAAGGGATGGCAGCTTTCTATATACTGTGTATTCTAATTAGCATACTATGCTATGAGTGGAAGTTAGCAAAAACAAAAATCCACGGAATGCTAATTAGCATACATGTATTCTAATTAGCATATTGTTTATGCCAGTTGGCATAGAGAGTATGCTGATTAGCTTACCATTGCTGGTTTCAAGGAGAAAACATGGCAGCTTCCTATATACTATACATGCTAATTAGCATACTATGGTATGCTGTGAGTGGAAGTTAGCACGAAAAAAAATTCTCAATATGTTAATTAAAATGTATTCTAATTAGCTACTGTGAGTATGCTAAGTAGCATAATATTTTGGTTGTGTTAGCATAAACAATCTGCTTACTAGCATAAACATTTTGGTAATTAGCATACCTTTGCTAATTTCCAACGGGAATGTATACAAATTCAATGTTTACAAGACGCCAACAGTACACATAGTATTGTCTTCAAAAAAAGAATAGTACATGATTTGATCATTACTATCTGAAGTGAATGTCGGAATAGTTACAAACATTGGAAAGGCAATTTACAAATTTCCCTCATAATGTTACAAAATTGCAGAGAGCCTCCTACTCGGGATAAAATCGTGGTTTAGCGCACTTGTACACTCGCTTTTGCCCAATGTCTGTTTGCTTCTTTGTTTGCTGAGCTTTTGGTTCTTGCAACTCTCTTTCTTCTTCTTCTTGCTGCTGCTTCTCTAATTTTTCCCTCTGTAGCCTCTCTCTCTCTTATGTCTTTCAGCTTCTTCATCAGCCTCCCTTTGTCTCCTACGCATGGCTTCATTACAATGGGCCATGTTGCACCGATGCATTTCTGATTCCAGCTTCCTGATCACTTCTTGTGAAAATTTGGGGCAGTATCAAACGCATTTTCAGTTGTATACGTTGCACGATCCTCTGATTACATCCATAGGAACAACCAGCTGCTCAAAGTATCTATCAGGAAGTTTTGTTGCTTTTCTTTAGTCTGGTCCTCTATCTTAGGAGTAACAAGCCAACTTCCTTTAGGGTTCTGGCACACTTTGTACATAGAATCATCAATAATTAGACTGTTTTGGGGCCCAAATTTGAAGTTCTTCCAAAACAATCTTAAATCCTTCAAGAATACAGTCTTATTATATATCTACCAAGGCTGGCCACTACAATGACTCTGTGTAAAAACACCTCTCAACTTAGCCCGCTGCTCTTTGAATAATGTTTGTAATATTGCTGATAGCCGTTTTTCGGCTCTCCGTAATTGCCATAGTAAGCTACCTCACCCTACCAAATTCACCCAAACACTATGGCTATCCCTACCAATTTCACTGTACATAGGCGTGTGTGAGTTACGGGACTTTTTCCATATCTCCTTAAAAACCCTCAGCTAGCTAGTCACTGGGCTAGTTGAGCCAAAAAAATAAAATATATTATGGCCCATTTGTGTGTAAATATTGCATTATATATATGGCCTAAATATAGGGATTTTTATAATTATTCTGGTATTTTATTTAAATATTTATACTTAGGTGTGTGTTTTATTAAACCTATGTACACCTTCTTTCATCCTCTTACACCATAAGTATTTTGCCAATGTGTACATACTCTAACCTTATATTTTTTCTTTTATAAAAATCACCCCCACATTTTCACCCTCACCCTCGTGAAAACAAAAATTGATTTCTACTCTCTTAGTTACGTTTATTATATTCTTTACTTGCATACCTTTTCCTCTTTCACCCAAAATAATACAAAGAGGGACCATATCATATGATTCCAATATCTTTCCATATCCATAATTCCTCCATATTTTTATTATTATTTTTACTCATTATTCTAACACCATGTGCTCATTGAGCTAAAGTCCATGAATAGTCCATACACTAGTCCCACCATGTATATATTTCTTTATTCACCAATAATACTCCTCCATGCATGGGTCAAGGGCAACTTGGATGCTTTGTATTATGATATGACAAAGGAGGGGCTCACTCTTGGATGCATTGTACAAATTCAACAAAGGAGGGGGCCACCGAAGACTTTTTGTGAAGAAAAAACAGGTCTTTTGGTGGGATTTTTAATATCCATCTCCACTCCGAATTTGGAGCGGTGGTCAAAAAAGAAAATGTAGCCCACGCTCTGAATAATCACCTCAAAGTTTTTCATGATTTTTGGAGCTACCAGCGGTGAACTATGATTTTTTGAGTGGACCCTAGTCTGCCCACTTTTCTCACAAGTAGCCCATAGTCTTCTCTCACCTCTTTCCAAACTTCTACACACACACACACATTCCTCTCAATCCCTCACTCAAACCTGCACCTTAAATGGTTTCTCTCACCTTCTTCACCATTAACCTCCCCACTTACTTCCATAGCTCTCATATGAGCTCTCCATGTACATACACCATCTCTATGCCTCTCTCTATTACTTCCAAAGTACAATTCCATCTTACCCCTTATATATATACATAAATTCAGCATGTGTACCATGCTTAACCTCTGCAAATCAAGAGATCTCATCAACGGAATTACCATTTTCATCACGATAATCAACCTTGGCGGCGGTGGCGTAAAGAAGGGAAGACGAAGAAGAAGATCGATAGTCATTTTGAGAACCTACACAAGTAAGTCCAAAACTTCTTCAAGCTTCATCATCACAAGTATTTGCTCACTTCATTCAACCATCTTACTTCAACCATCCACCTCATTCTACCCATTGTAAATGTAACATTAACTTTCTAGTGATTACTAACACTAACCACTAACATACTAACACAAAATAGCATTGACCTAACCATAAAAGACACCTCACCTCAAGACATGTACAAAGTAACTCTCTCTCTCTCTCGCTCTCTCTCTCTCTCTCTCTCTCTCTCTCTCTCTCTCTCTCTCTCTCTCTCTCTCTCTCCTTACTTAAAACTTTACTTTCACCGTATCTACCATCAATAATGCTCTCTTTTGAGCCCACATCCATGACTCAAGCAGACAAAGAAGGCCCGCAATGTTTTGATATTCAAAAAAATCATAATCCTGATTTGTTAGCTTGTAAATTAGGATTTCTAATAATCTTAATGAGGGGTCTCCAACCTATAAATAGGCCCCTCTCCTTCTTGTAAAACAACCTCCAACATCTCACATAGCACCCCAACACTCTATGCGTGAGGAGAGACTTAGGTGTAACAACCACTTGTGAGCTTCACTCTTGGTGTGAGAGAAGCCTTCAAGCTACACATTGCAAGTGAGAGAGCGTGAGTTCCACAAATCTCAAAACTACTATTGTATATGCTCCTTCATCATCAATAAATTGAGGTTTGGTGCATCAAAGGCGTGATTCGACGTTCAAATCTTCGTCCTTCCATTTGTGCAATACGGTTTGGTGAATTCAAGGTGACTTGTGTATTTTGAATTTTTATCGGTTGATCTTGATTTTAGAAAGTGTTTTAGTGTGTTTTTCATTGCCACTTTTTTGTCCATTGTAAGAGGGTATTGTGGTGAGAGGTCTCCCACACCCTAAGACAGTGTGTGTGTGTGTGTGTGTGTGTGTTTTGGCAATGTTTAGCAATCACTAAGCATTGAGTGAGTTTTGTACAAGTTCTACGATAGCATCATAACGAACCATCTCCATTTGCAAGTCACAAATAAGGTATTACGCAAGATCCTTTCCTCTCTCTCTCTTCCCTTTGCTCTAGCTCTCTCTGGTCCATTTTGTGTGTGTCTTGGTGTGAGGTTGCTTGTGTTGTGTTGTGTGGTGCATCTTCTTAGTTGTGCCAAAATCTCTCTTGCGTCCTAGTTCGCATACCATAACTAGGTGGTGCCCCTATCTTGTTTGGGTTTGGTTGTGGGTTTGTTGTTGTGTTGTGCTTGTGGTTTCCCCAGCCCCAATTGAGCAGCACGGGAGCCTTGAGGGGTGTTTAGAGGTCGCCTCTCTTGTTGCCCGCCCCAGACCGCCTCATTGCATTCACTTTAGGTGCCATGTTGGTGCTCCATATATACACATGGAAAAATCGGAGGCACCAATCCCAAAATTTGTGGCTGTCTCTGCGACAAAATACCAACCTCCTATCTTGCACATTGTACTTTATCATTTCCCCTGCATGTTTAGGGGGAATGTCACCGTGCATTGTCTCTACAACTCGAACAAGCAGGCCATTTAAATCAAGAACCAAAGCGCTCCCCTCGTCTAGCAATGGCTTTGGCAGTGCATACCACCTAGCAAAAATCGATTCCCCCGAGGGATGAACATAACTGAAGTACTCATTAATTATCATGAAGAATTTAAGATAGTTATCCAGGTGCTTCTTAATCTCGGCTTTTTCTTTTTGTAGCTATCTATACTTGGCAATACGCCTCTTTCATATGGTTTTGCATGCACTAGCATAATTCAAATCATGCAGGGCAACTAACTGCAATTTCTCTTGCCCTTGACACAGAAATGGTATCGAATAAAGACACCATAAAGGACAAGCAAAAACTACTGAACTGTTGCACAATAAAATAATATTAAAGAGTTTTTCCATTATAAATATCTAGAGAGATACATGCCACAGGGTGTGGAACTTGCTAGCACTACATAACTTGGACACAAAAGGGAACATATTCAGCATAATTTCTTGCAAGCACGTGAGCGAATGGATTTTTTTTCACCTCTACTCCATTCGTTTACACTATCAGTCCTAAAACCTTCCCCTTGAGCACTCATACCTTCCTCTTGCACACTCCTAACTATTTCCTCTGAGATTCTTGTTTGATCATTTGTAGGGGACTTGGGTTTGGGATGAGTAATCATGATAAAATCTTCATCATCATCATCTGTTTCTTTACCATCTGTAGCAGCCTCGTGCGCTATCGCATGCTGTGGCATTACATATGCCATTTCATGTTGTCTATCCAGATCATCAGATTCATCATTATAGAGCTTCTCTTCTTTCCTTTGATTGACATGTGTATTGTCAGGTTTGCATCATGGATCATTGATACCTGTGTATTCCATTCACCCGTTAATTTTCAATGATACCATTATGATTGCTTGTATGCATAGTGTGACAAGTAGCATTTCATGTATGGTAGGCATCTATATCCTATAGACATTCATATTGTCTATGCTAACTAGTATAAAAAGTGTGCTAACCACCATGATCAATATGCTAACTAGCATAACAAATATGCTAACAAGGAAGTGTGAATATAGTGTGTATGCTAACTAGCAGAGAATGTATGCTAATTAGCATACATAAAATGTTAATAGGCAAAATTGTGTGTATGCTAATGGTATGCTTATTACTGATGGTGTGCTAATTAGCATACATGCTATGTTTATTAGCATAAATGGTATGATAATTAGCAACACAGTTGTATGCTAGCATAGATGGTATGCTAACTAGAGGATAAGGTATGTTAATAAATATAACGTCTCTGGTAATTAGCATAACATCTTTGCTGGTCAGCATATTGTGCATGCTAACTAAAATACACATTACGATAACTAGCAAAGAGGTATGCTAATTAGCATACAAATTATGCTAGCTAGCTCAAAATGTATGCTAACTAGCATAGAGGTATGCTAGCAAGCATACACATTATGCTAGCTAGCAAAGAAGGTATGCTAACTAAACTATGAATGCTTGTTAGCATGCACCAAATGCTAGCTAGCATACAAGGTATGCTAATTAGCATACTAAGTATGCTAATTATCATACCTTTTTTAATAGTTATCATACTTGCATGCTAGCCATCATACACAATGTTCTAATTAACATAAAAAGTGTGCTAATTAGCATACCTTGTTAGCTAGTTAGGACATTGTGTATAGTCATGTGTGCTAGCTAGCTAACCAGGTTAGCATACACAATGTTCTAACTAGCTAACAAGGTATGCTAATTAGAACATTGTTTATGATGGCTAGCATGCAAGTATGATAACTATAAGAAAAGGTATGCTTATGCATGCTAATTAACATACCTTTTTTCTAATTAGCATACTTGCATGCTAGGCATCATACACAGTGTTCTAATTAGCATACACTATATGTTAGTTAGCACACTGTGTGTGCTAACTAACATACGGGGTATGCTAATTAGTATACCTTGTTTGCTAGTTAGCACACTGTGCACTAATTAGCTTATTTATCATGCTGATTAGCATACTTTGTGTCTAATTGGGAAACTCTCTATGCTAGTTAGCATGCACAGTTTGTTAACTAGCATAGAAGATATGCTTATTAACATACACAGTATGCTAGCTAGAATACAAAAAATGACAACTAGTATTCACAATATGGTAGCTAGGATAACTAGCTGTGCTAACTAGCATACACAATATGCTTACCACCATGACAATGCATGCTAACTAGCATAACTAAGTTTGACAACTACCATACACAATATGCTAGACACCATAGCCACTAAGCTAACTAGAATACCTTCTATGCTAACTAGTATAGCTATGTTTGACAACTACCATACACAATATGCTAGGCACCATACCCACTAAGCTAACTAGAATACCTTTTATGCTAACTAGCACACATAGGGCTAGTGTAGGAATCAAGGCTGGATAACTGTTCCTTAACATTATCTTACCAGAACTCTGTGTGATTGGAGGTCCTTGCCCTGTGACCTTGCCAAACCATTCAGCTGGTATCCTCTGTTGGCAAGTGGGAGCTCTACATTCAGTCCCCAGGGAGCACGCAGCAACAAAGAAGATAAGGTGATAGGTATGCTCACATGGCATTTTGACCATTACACTGATGTGTACTTCTAGTGGCAGACCACAGCCAATACACACATTGCTTGTTGTCCCATCACATACCCCTCCTATACACTCTGTAAAAGTGTCCATAGCTATCTTGCATAGGGCAGTGGGGATGAGGAGCCTTGTATCATCCTACTTATCTGCATGAGCAGGTACAATTGACTATCGTAGGGGTGCACTTTCGCTTCCTACACCTCCACATTAATCTACAAACCAAAAAAACAGAGGCATGGTAAGTACATAGGATAGTTGTGCACATATTCAAAACATAATATTCAATCACAAAAACCATTAGCACTTACATGAAGATAGGTTATGGCAATATCAACGGCAGTGGGGGTTTCCTCACTGTGAGGAAACCCCAAACCATCCAGTGTCTCCTTCAGTGTCTCGATCTTTACCTTGAGCTCTATTTCTCTCCTTGCATCCACACTGTCAGTGAGGCCTAAACACCGCAATTCATTCTCAGCATCATGAAGCTTATGTATCATAGCAAGTTCTACAGGGCGGACCATATCATGGCTTGCTTTCAGAACCCTCGCAGCTTCAAGCTCCTGACCCACATTCTTGAGTTGTTGTTTAGCATCTTGTAGTCGATTTTTGAGATGGTCATTTGCACTCATGATGTGCTGAAAATCAGAGAGCCCACAATATGACAGGCTTGCTGTCACTTTGTGAGAGCTGTTAATAGAGAGGGGTGTTGCCTTAGCAGCAAAAACAACGTTCGGAGCTACTTGACCAGCGCAGTCGACCTTTGTTTTTGCAGAGCCCTCCTTTGTTTTTTGACTTGAGGGGTGGGTATTACGCACCCTCCACTTTTCAACATGGGCATCGTAGTATCCTTTTTCCCGAAGGTCCTGCAAATGCTGGATAGCAAACTCAGCCCCATTGAACTGCATGATTGAGACATTTTCAATTGCCACTGGATTGAATTGTTTTACAAAACCCTTTGCAAAAGCCGAATGAATTTTCATGTTGGTGGGGGACTTTTGGTACACCCTGTAGTGCACTTGAAGTACTTGGTCGTACATGTCGCTACAAATTCTACTGCATTTGAAGCAAATTTGCTGCAATCCTTTGCCTCTCTGAATACAGTGAACCACTTCAAATCTGTAATCTGCTCCCACTTCACCAATTTGGGGTTGACACCTTCCATGGAGAGGCCATGGACAACATTAAACTCTTCTGCTATTACACAAAACGTTTCCTGTAGTGGGATGTTAAACTTGGGAGCTTTCCATCGGCCTGCACACCACACAAGATTATAAGATTAAAACCATATAGAACCCCACTAGAATAGGGTTGTCAAGTAATTTCTACACAAGTAATTGCACGGGCTCTCCTTAGATGCAATCATCTAAGAATGCACCTTGAATGCCTAAGGCAATGCACAAGCACCTGATCAGTGTGAGAGAATCCACAACTAGATTGCAGCCAAGGGCTATTGAAAAAACAAGCATATAAGCTGAATGCATAGTCCTCTGTGTTGATTGCAACATATGTTTAGCAACACAATTTTCTCATGAGTGAGAGGATTCACTAAAACAGATTAGTAGTCGGGGCATGCTGGAGAAATGTGTCATGCTTTGCTTGATTTACAACTTCCAAATGTGGCCCCCTCATTGAAGAGAGAGAGAGAGAGAGAGAGAGAGAGAGAGAGAGAGAGAGAGAGAGAGAGAGAGAGAGAGAGAGAGAGAGAGAGAGAGAGAGAGAGAGAGAGAGAGAGAGAGAGAGAGAGTACCCAAGTCCTACTTCCCCTTTCGTGCATGCATGTACTTTGACATCGGGGATCCTTGAGGAATTGGAAGCATTCAATCTTTTGCAGGGCGAAGGAGAAGCAACAAAACCTTTGCCTCTTGACTTCCTTTGCGGTGGAGTACTGTCAAGATTGCTGTCGGAGGTGGCTGGCTCCAATGGTGAGCTATCCTCCACTTGGGATGACTGTTGGCCTCTGACTGCAGACTTGCTTGCAGCTCGCAATCTCTTTCCTCCCTCTCTCTAACCTGTGGCCCCTGTGCTATGCTTCCCTCCATGCTTCATGACTACACCACTACCTCAACGTAACGACTAAGCTTAACTGTTAAAGATTTTTAAAAATTACGATTCTTTTTTACAAAGTCCAATTATTACACTTTGTATAGTTCATGATGGTGGCCCACATACTTGAAGAAACATGAATGTCCTATCCATGTGTTATGCTTACAAGATGTTCTTGTTGGCATATGTTAACCAGCACAAAAAGCGTGACATGTTAACATGCTTTCACCCTCTTAGAGAATACAAGAGGGGAGGACATCGCACATGGAGAAGGTCACAAAAGCTCAAGAAGTTCAAAGAGGGAGGAAAGAGTATCTCTTATCTCACCTATGATGGCACCTTTGGTGCTACTGACAAAGTATTGGCCTTCATTCAGCAATTTGATGCGACCTTTGGAGATGAGGGATTCACGGAGTCCTCCAAGCTACACCATGTAGCTATGCACTTCCAAAAATTGACTCATCAATGGTGGGCTAGCCTTTGTGGCAATGGCGAATCCCCAAAGACATGGAAAACTCTACGAGTTTCCATCATGAAGAAATTCCTTGCAAGTGATGCAAAGGACAAAGTTATTACCAAATGGTGGAGTTTGAAGCTTCTCTCTCATGAGTCTATCCACAAATACGTGGACAAGTTTTGTCATTTACATCTCAAGGCTATTGTCTTTCATCAGATATAGGTTACTGAGAAAAAGCAACAATTCTGTGCAAGATTAACTGAAGAGATGGTTGAGTACGTCAACTCCCAACGGTTTGGTTCTATAACCGAAGTAATCCACCACACTATGGTTGCTTCGTGCATCAATTTCCAACAAGGGGCTAGAAGGAATGTCAAGCCCATGGAAAGAAAATATAAAAGTGATGCAAAGGGGAAAATCAATGCCCAAAATTCCTCCCAAGGCAATTCCAACAACAACAACAATCGGTCCAAGGAGAAGGGAGTTGACAAAGGTAAAAACAAATTCTCTCTTGAAGAGTTTGAAGCTTTTTTGCAAGAACCACAAATGTTTTAAGTGTGGAGAGCAAGAACATGGCTATCATTCTTTTCCCAAGAGAAATGCCCGCAATGAGACTCCTAGAGCTTCCACTATCGAAGCTCCAAAAGAGGATGCTCATTGCAAAGGATCACCTCTCTCATATGCTTAGGGAAAGGTAAGGGAGCATGATGCCTTCATCTTGTTTGACCCTGGCTCTGATATCAATGGAATTGGCCACCAAGTTGTGATGGGGAGGAGCTGGGAGCACAACGGAAGAAGAATACGCACGCACACACTCACACACACACCACCATAGCCACACACATGTTGAAGGGGGAGAGCCAACGTACTGTATGCCCCCTTTCTTTCTTCTCTTATCTTATGCACTAAGGCACAATACACATTGTACTTAGTGTTAGTGGCTCACACAAGTGTATAGCTGTACACTTAGGGTTAGCGGCAGTTAGTGATGGGCGGTCGGCCACATGGCCATTAAACCTAACATTCTCCCACTTGATGGCCAATGTGGGAGACTATAAAAATGGAAGAGCACCACTCTTCACCCAATGCCCATCAACTTACGACAGTGTTGAAACTGATGGCAAGAGAGACTCTTAGTGAGTGCATCCTTTGTGTTCTCTAATGTAGGAATCTTCACTAAATCAAGGCTCTTGTTTTCCAGGCATTCACCGACTGAAGTGATAGCGCACATCAATGTGTTTAGTTCTGGAATGAAACATTGGGTTGTTAGCCAAGGCAATAGCACTTTGACTATCACAATGAAGAACTGGTGTACACTGCTCCAATCCAAGATCTTTCACTAGGCGAGCAAGCCAAATAGCTTCTTTGCATGCTTCACTCAATGCAACATACTCTGCCTCTGTGGTAGAAATGGATGTGCAATCTTGAAGAATAAATCTCCAAGAAATAGAAGAACCAGCAAATGTGTAAATCCAACCTGTTGTTGATTTACGACTGTCAACACAGCCTGCATAGTCACTGTCTACAAATCCCTGAATGGATGACTCTCCACGACCATAGCATAACTGTCTATCTGCAGTGCCACTCAAGTATCTAAGAATGGACTTGACAGCATCCCAATGCTTTTTACCAGGGTTAGACATAAATTTGCTGACAACTCCCACTGCATGTGCAATGTCCAGTCTTGTAGCCACCATGGCATACATGAGACTACCACAAGCTGAAGCATAAGGAATTTTAGCCATCGCAGCTTTTTCCTCAGCAAATTTGGGACAATCTTTCTTGCTAAGTTTCAAATATGTAGGAAATGGAGTACTCAAGGCCTTCCCCTTCTGCATGTTGAAACGATCAAGAACCTTGTGCACATACTCTTTTTGAGAAAGGTACAACAACCTCTTCTTACAATCACGAGTAATGCGCATACCCAAAATGTGATTGGCTTCACCCAAATCTTTCATGTCGAATTGACTTTTCAGCTTGGTTTTCAAGTCAACAATGTACTTCTTAGAATGACCAGCAATAAGCATGTCATCTACATAAAGGATAAGCATAATAAGCTGTCCATTTGGTTGTCTTTTTATGTAAAGACATGGATCCTCATTATTGCACTTATAGCCTAGGGAACGCATAAATGCATCAAACTTTTGATACCATTGTCTGGACGATTGCTTCAAGCCATAGAGACTTTTCAGAAGCTTACAGACCAAATGTTCCTTGCCCTTGAGCACAAACCCTTCAAGTTGCTACATATAAATCTCTTCCTCAAGATCACCATGTAAGAAAGCTGTAATGACATCCATTTGATCAAGCTCCATATCTTCAGTGGCAACTAAAGCAAGCAACATTCTTAGTGTCATCATCTTGACCACACTGGAGAAAATATTTCCTGGAAATCTACACCATATTCTTGCTTGAAACCTTTGGCCACTAAACGAGCTTTGTAATTCTCAACATTGGATGCAATCTTCTTCTTGTAAACCCATTTACAAGGCAAATCTTTCCTACCTTTTGGCAATGGAACAAGTTCCCATGTTTTGTTCTTCGCAATACTGGATAGCTCCCTCTTCATAGCATGTTCCCACTGAACCTTATCATTGGCTAGCATAGCCTCTTTGTAACAAGAAGGCTCACCACTATCTGTCAGCAACACAAAGTCCACGCCTGGAACAAACCGTTCTGGCGAATGTGAGACTCTTTGAGATATCCTCGGCTGATCAGAGCTTGTACTAGCCTGTGTAGTAATTGGCTCTGGAGTTATCTGTACAGGAGGTGATACATCGGAAAACGTCACTTTCCAGAATTCAACCTCTTTCGTTGGCTGCCTATGCATCTTGGTCTCATTGAAGACAATATCACTGCTACAGATTACTGATCGACTTTCTGGATCCCATAAACAATAGCCAAATTGACCATCTACACCATAGCCAATAAAGATGCATTTCGTGGACTTAGGGTCAAGCTTAGCACGCAACTCCTTGGGTACATGTGCATAAGCTTTGCAGCCAAATGTACGGAGTTTTTCATAAGACAACTTATGTCCTGACCATAACTCCAAAGGTACACGAAATTGTAATGAAGCATGTGGTGATCTATTGATCAAATACACAGCAGTGTATAATGATTCAGCCCAAAACACTTGCGGTAAATTAGCCTGTGATAGCATAGACATAATCCTCTCTTGGATGGTCCTATTCATTCGTTCGGCAACACCATTTTGTGCAGGGGTATAAGGAGATGTAAACTCGCGCTTAATTCCCCTACTTGAACAGAAGTCTGCAAACTCTTTGGAGACATATTCTCCACCATTTCCTGAGCGTAAAGCTTTCAACTTATGTTCAGACTGAGTTTCCACACTAGATAAGAACTTTTTGAAACAAGAAAAAGTCTCATCTTTAGACTTCATGGCATAAACCCAAACATGTCGTGTTGCATCGTCAATGAATGTAACATAATAAGACGCACCACCATGGGATTTAGAAGGCATAGGCCTACATAAATCACTATGCACAAGCTCTAAGGGATTTCTTTCTTTGTCAAAAGATTGTGTACGATGTGCTCGTGTTTGCTTACCATATTGACAGTGTTCACAAAAGGGAAAATCAAAAAATGATAAAGACAGTAAGTAGCCCAAATGAGAAAGAGTTTCCATTCCCTTCTTTGACATATGACCTAACCGGCTATGCCACAAAGCAATAGTTGGCAGCTCAGTTACAGAAAGAACATTGTTCTTGTCAGATACATAAAGAGGATAAAGTGTACCAACTTTAGAACCATGGGCTAAAATAAGATGACCTTTTTCAATATGCCAAGACTGCTGATGAAACGTGACTTTGTAACACAAGTCATCAAGACGTCCAACCGAAATCAAATTTCGTGTCAAAGCTGGAACATGACGCACGTTATTTATGGTAAACTCACCCCATTTTCCATAACCATAGCAATATCACCTATGCCCACAATGTCACAAGAGTAGTTGTCACCTAGCATAACAGTGCCAATGGTTTCCTCATATGTAGTAAACCAATGCCTATGAGGTGTGACATGCAACGAAGAGCCTGAATCAAGAATCCATGTATGGGACACTTCACCACTAACAAGTAGCTCTGTTGGCATAGAACTCTTCAAAGATAGAGTTTCTTGTGCATCATAAAATACATCATTATTTTCAGTCAACATATTGATGTCTTGCGCATCACAATCATCTTGCACTATGTTCAGTTCTTCAATCTTAACCGAACTCTTTGGTTTCTCCTCTTTATCATCATTGTCTTTTCCTTTGTCTTTACCTTTGTCACGCTTCCAAGCATACCAATCCTTCTTTATGTGACCAAACTTATCACAATAATGGCATTGAACATTGCGATGACCAGGAGACTTTGATCTACCCTTTGAAGCATCTCTATTGCCCTCTTTCTTGGATTCACGATTCCAAGAATGACCTTTACACTTTTTTCCATCCTTTTGCACATAATGAGATTCGTTATGATGCAAGCTATACATAGCCTTGCAGCGCATTTCCTCTAACAAAAGAGAACTAGTGACATCAATGTACACTAGCGTACCATTAGGAGCAGAGTTACCGACAGCTGTGCAGAAGATATCTCATGAGGGTGGCAACGAACAAAGTAAGAAGATTGCTTTCATCCTCATCAATATTGATCCGTTGTGCACGAATTTGGGAAAATAGAGAATCAAAGTCATTAATATGACTAGCAACACTGGCTGACTCCTTCATGCAAATGTTAAACAGTTTTCGCATCATGAAAACCTTATTACTTGCCGTATCCTTCTCATAAGTGTTGCATAACTTTTGCCATAAAGCAGAGGCAGATTCACATTCCAGCACTGAAAAGTACACTGACTCAGAAAGGTGCAATCTAATAGTAGATCTTCATAGGTCATCAAGCTCCTCCCACTGAAACTGAGTCAAATTCATCTCTTCAGTCCGTGTCGCATAAATAATAGGCAATTTCTATTTCTTTTGGACAAGCACATTTTGCATCTGATTCTTCCAAAGCTGAAAATTAGTGCCATCAAACTTCTTTATGTCATAAATGTCACGGTCTTTGCTAGTAGACATGGTGACAAAACTACCAAAAGATTCTGGGAAAATTTCGGCAGAGTCTCCTTTGTATTTGGGACTATGTCAACCAAAATACGAGACAAAATGACCAAGTATGTCACTCAGAAAGCATAGAAGAGAGCAATGCCTCTCAAAATCACATTGTATAGAGACCAACTAAGGTGCATAAACAGTCAAACTGACCATAGACCGCCAACTTGGCGTCAAAAGCACCTATACCACTCTATACATATCCTATGGCGAGGACTTGTAAGGGATGCTCCAGCTACCTATATCACCGAAGGTATCTCCACATTTGAGAATACCCCAGCTCAATGAAACCTCATGCTATTGACCCTCAACAACGTAGGTTATGCAGCAAAAACCGTATAGCCAAGTCTCGGAAATGGCTATCTTCTGGACCAAGTCTCAAAAATGGGCGGGACTGCCATACTAGCCAAAAGATGGCTCCACAAAAGCGTACAATGGCAGTATCCACAAGGACGTACAAGTCTGTCAAGACGCTCAAACATGCATCAAAAGCATGTACCTACAACTAAACATCCCTGCGGGGAGTCAATCCGCTCTCAAAAGAGCTCAAACATTGTCAAAAGTGTCAACATATGCATGTACGCATAAACAACTGCTCCCACTGGAACCATAATATTGCAAGCACTGAAACCTGTAGCCTGTACATGTACCTGTAGTCAAAGAAGACAATGCTGTCAAGCTCCCACTCTATGTGTGTGTATGAGGCCACTCCGAAAGAGGCTACACACTCCTGAATGAGCCGTGGGCTCTCGTAGATGGAAGAGACTGCAAGAATGGTACCTGTAACTGGCTATAGAAGAGAGCAATGCCTCTCAAAATCACATTGTATAGAGACCAACTAAGGTACATAAATAGTCAAACTGACCATAGACCGCCAACTCGGCGTCAAAAGCACCTATACCACTCTATACATATCCTATGGCGAGGACTTGTAAGGGATGCTCCAGCTACCTATATCACTGAAGGTATCTCCATATTTGAGAATACCCCAACTCAATGAAAACCTCATGCTATCGACCCTCAACAACGTAGGTTATGTAGCAAAAAACGTATAGCCAAGTCTCAGAAATGGCTATCTTCCGGACCAAGTCTCAAAAATGGGCGGGACTGCCGTACTAGCCAAAAGATGGCTCCACAAAAGCATACAATGGCAGTATTCACAAGGATGTACAAGTCTGTCAAGACGCTGAAACATGCATCAAAAGCATGTACCTGCAACTACACATCCCTGCGGGGAGTCAATCCGCTCTCAAAAGAGCTCAAACACTGTCAAAAGTGTCAACATATGCATGTATGCATAAACAACTGCTCCCACTGGAACCATAATATCACAAGCACTAAAACCTGTAGCCTGTGCCTGTACCTGTACCTGTAGTCAAAGAAGACAATGCTGTCAAGCTCCCACTCTATGTGTGTGTATGAGGCCACTCCGAAAGACGCTACACACTCCTGAATGAGCCGTGGGCTCTGGTAGATAGAAGAGACTGCAACAATGGTACCTGTAACTGGCTATGGAAGCACTGCAGCACAAATTACCACAAGAGGGCTGAAAATTTCAGCTCCTGAATCGTAGCTCGAATAGGGTTTCTGATGGCTCGAATGGCTCCGAAACGGGGGTAAAACTGTAGGATACCTGCTGGAAACGCTCTTGAGAAGCTGAACTTGCCAATGGCAAAATCGGAATCCTATTTGCACTCTTGAAAGTGCGCGCGCGCATGGAAACGATTTTGAGAATGAAACCTCTCTGATACTAGATGATGGGGAGGAGCTGGGAGCACAACGAAAGAAGAATACACACGCACACACTCACACACACACCACCATAGCCACACACATGTTGAAGAGGGAGAGACAACGTACTATATGCCCCCTTTCTTTCTTCTCTTATCTTATGCACTAAGGCACAATACACATTGTACTTAGTGTTAGTGGATCACACAAGTGTATAACTGTACACTTAGGGTTAGTGGCAGTTAGTGATGGGCGGTTGGCCACATGGCCATTAAACCTAACAAGTTGGGCATTCAATCTCTCAAGATGGGAGATATGTAACTATCAATACCGCTTTCAAGGGGCAACAAGCCTCCATTACTCCCTTGATTGGGAAGTTGATGCTTCATGTCCACAGCTATGTCGACAAAGAAGACTTTTTTACCTCTCCTCTCCAATATGAGGATGCTATCCTAGGGGCACCATGGTTCAATTGCATGGCTGCCAACATGAAGCTTCCCCTGAAAGGAGAATCTACTTCACCTACAGGGAAAAGAGCATGTATGTAGATGCTAGTGAATCTGGTCGTACTATACCACTTGTAAATCATCCTGCTTCTAATAAATCAATGAAAAGCTCACTTTTTGCGTACATAATTTTGTCAAAGCGTCCCGAAAAGATCCTAATGTTTCATCAAATGTAAATGGTACAAATCAAGAAGTGTTAGAATTGTTTAATTTTCTAAAAGGATTCCAAGATGTGTTCATCAATGATATCCCTATGGACTTACCTCCAAAATGAGGAGATGATGACCATTGAATTGAGCTCCTACCCAAAAGCTCACTAACTAACAATCCTCCTTATCTAGTTTCCCAAGCTCAGCAAGAGGAGATCATGAGGCAAGTACAAGAATTGGTAGACAAAGGGATGTAAGGCCTAGCTCCACTCCCTTTTGTTCTCCAGTCCCTTTAGTACAAAATAAAGATGGTACATACCAACGTGTGTGGACTATCAAGCACTAAACCATATAGAGGTGCCAAGAAATGGTCAAGAAAATTATGAGCTCCTCAAATGTATGATGTAAAATCAACTTTTTAGGAGTAATAAAATAAACTTTGAAGGGTTTCTCTATCTTGTACATTCTTTTCAATGTGATCTCTCAATCTTGTAAGTTACTGAAATTGGTTCAATAAGTTGTGTCTTATTTGCTTAAAATAACAACACAGCA
Organism: Adiantum capillus-veneris; assembly: GCF_014529385.1. NCBI lineage: Eukaryota > Viridiplantae > Streptophyta > Polypodiopsida > Polypodiales > Pteridaceae > Adiantum > Adiantum capillus-veneris. The sequence continues at coordinate 56,552,634 of NC_140932.1, forward strand.
GCAGTGGGATGCACGTGATATCTGCTTTCAACTTACATTAATTTTGGGGAAAATACAGAAAACATTTGAGCTAAAAGAAGTGGAATTTGTACTGTCATGTTGCATTAAGGTTTGCTTTCACTCAATGTAAACTTTTTCTAGTAGCCTGGGGGGTAGACAAGGCTAAAAAATGCAAAAAAAGGGTGACCACAAGGGCGTGTGGACGGCTCATTCAGCTTTTTTGGGGGCTGTCCTGCGCGCCCTTGTAGCCACCCTTTTGTTTTTCATTTTTTGGCCTTTTCTGCCTCCTTGGAATCTGGAAAAGGTGAGATGAACATATGATTAAACTTTTCAAGTACATTATGCCTTCCTTCAACTCAACTTTCTAGTTCCGTGCACCAAATCACATGAGATTAAACATTCAAATCACATTGGACAGTCTAAAAAGCTAGTATCATGCTGCATAAACAACTGGTTTCAATATATATCAACATTTATGGTAACCTAAGGGGCAAACAAAGCTAGCAAATGCAAAAAAAAGGGTGGCCACACAAGGGCGCGCAGGTGAGCCATCCAAAACTGTTGGATCACCTGCGCACCCTTGTGGCCACCCTTTTTTTTGCATTTTCTATGCCCCTTAGGTTACCAAAACTGTAGATATTTGATTTAATTTTACCTCTTCATGACCAAAAACACTTAACTTAAACAGATGGATAGTCTGAAAAGCCAAATGACTATGGAGATAGTAGAAAAATCATAATCATTTTGTCATTGCAAAATCAGTGGTTATAAAGAGAAGGGTGCTCAATACAAAAAAGGATGTGTAAGTTCGGCTAATGCTCGAAGTCCCATGGCAATCGGAATGCAAGCTGCATATTCTTTGGCTGTATTGTCACTCTCTTTGCATGTATGGCGCATAGGTTGGTATCTTTTCCAACATCGATATGATGTGGGCCTCCGCAGCTTCTTGAATAGCCTCCAGCGCTATTGCTTGCATCCTATACTGATTTCCATAGCTTTGAAGCACCTTCTTCATCGTGCGAACAAAGGGGGCGCGTCAAATTAAAAGTTCCATACTCTTCTGGTAGTGCCGAATTTCTGCAAATGACCTTGCATTAGGAAGAGGATGGGGTGTAGGAGGGACTCTTTATTTTCCATGAGCTTATGGAGGTGATTAACATTTTGATGAATAGGTGTACGCCATGTGTGCAAGAGTGATCAAAGGATGCACTTTTTCCCCAAAAAAGGAGGTGGAAAATTTTATGATTTTTGGCCTTTCATAACTTCCACATATGAAATCCAATTTGAGAGGAGATCATAGATCTGCAATCTATGCATCGAGCTCTTTCCATAGACATGCTACATGATATGGTTTTACTCACTAGATTTTAAAGTCCATTTTGGGGGAAAACTTTGAATTCAAATAAACTAACCGTTTTCCTATTTGAATTAAAAAAGTATCCTTTGATTACTTTCTTAATACTGGAGGTTTTACTTCCTTAAACTACCAAATAAAGAGGCCCTCCTAGACCCCATTCTCTTCCTAATGTTATTTTTCGATGTCGCTGAGGTTGTCTTGGGGACACTTGCACATTTGCTGGTTGGCAACGTTTAGGCTACTTTGACTTGCACCTGTTTACATGCTTTGGGGCTGGATCTACAGCCTCTTCAAATTCATCCTCTTCCCTTGGCTCCCGATCTTGTGTTGTGGGGAGAGCTCCCTTGCCATGAGGCAATGTCTTCCCCTCAACGGGCACTCAGTGTGTGCGCGGTATATCAGCTCACTGCCATGGTGGCTCTGTCTTTGATTTGATATTTTTATGGACCACCCGCACTCTGGATGGTCTTGCTTGCGAAGTGTAGCGTGGCGGGTCCTCCCTATCACACTTTGGTGTTTGTTGGGCCTGCTCTTCTCGCCAATGTTGGGCGTGTTGCGTCACTCTATGTCGAGGCGTTTATTGTTGATCAGGTGAAGTCTCTTCTACCCTCAATGTCTTTTGGACCCAAGTACCATGCCCACTGCTACAAGAGTGCCTAGAACGGCCAGGTGTTCGTTGCCATTTTCTTGTGCCTTTAAGCCATGCCGGCTTCTCACATCCTTGGAGGGCGTTTCTGTTGGCATGGGGATGCTCTTTTGTGGTTTGTTTGGTGCGTTCCTTTGGGGAGGGTGTGAAGCTAAATCAACGATTCGACCACTAAATGTAAATGATTTCTCTATCACGGGATAAAGTGCCATTTGTCCTTGCTTGCAGAAAATGGCATATTTGTGCGCCATTGGGTATGGTAAGAGCTTACATCTGCTTAAGAAATGAGTGATTTATGAGAGCATGCAATATTTATAAGGTCCCATTTTAAAAGGGCCCTCTTCACACTAATTTTAAAAATATATATATTTTTTAAATGGATGCACCAAAAAAAAATTTTAAAACATGTCAAGAGTTAGACCGTGCATTCACGTGTAGTCTCGCGCGTAGAATCCAGTTAGACCCTTGTCGCACTCTGCATTGGCGCCATGCAACATGCTTGGCAGGGCCTTGCAACATTTTCCACTTGTTGTTGTGCTCTTGTTGACGACTCCATTTCCGCACTTCCCTAGCAATCTTGGATTGTTGCTCACACTCCATTGTGAGCTTGCAGAAAATGTTGTGCAAAAAACTCAGTTAAACATCTCCTCCAAATAATTGGATTGCACCATTCCACCACCATGTCAAATATTTTTGAAGTACACCCCCCTTACTCGATAATGGGACTTCTCCATGCCTTGAGTGCTAAAAATCTCAAGCGATCCATATTTGTGCATAAAACATACACCATGCACAAAGCATATGCTGTTCACATGAGTAAATAATCCACATTATTTAATGAAAACAATCCCTTGTAATAAGTTCACCATGTTATCAAGAAATTTGCGGTCTTGCCAAGAAAGCGCCGGGCTTTTGGGTATGAAAGTTTGTGAGAAAACTCTAAAAACTATATGAAGGATTTAAACCATAGATGCCATGAAGTCTAGGATTTGGAAGGAAGCACAATCAAAGAAGCCCTACTCTTTCTCTCTTGCACTCACACACACAAAGAAAGAACACAAAAGAGAATATCATAACAACACAAAGATAAAAACATCAAGGCTATGGTCATATCGTATCATGGGTAATATGAAAGGGTTAATAGATGAGTTAATGGCGTTCAATCTTTACCGACCAAATAGGCTACAAATTGTTCTTTGGAATTGTAATTTTGTGCTTACCATACTATATATGTTTGTCTAGTGATTGGGATTAATTGTGTGTACAAAACCTCTTGATTCATAACAAGATAACTACACTTATGTCAAAAAAAAATTATAGTCTATAAGGGGTAATATGATGGGATTCGATGAAAGAAGTATTTTATTGAGCCTTTCCGGACCAAAGAGAAACACTATATGTTGTTGAAAGTGTATTTTACGGCTAACCCATACATTAATTCTAATAGATCGCACAGAGTGGAAGCGATAGAAATTCACATAATTTGGATTATTCATCTAAGATAGTATATGAGATGTACATATGAGAGAAGTAAAGAGATGAGAAGTTTCCCTCCCAAGTCCTACTCTTGCACCTAGGCAATAAGAATATTGCGGGGAGAGATTCACTTGTAGCAAGGAGAACTAGAGTAAATGAATTTCTAAAGTGAGAGAGATAGGTTTATTTAGAGAGGGAGATGAAATTAGAGATATATGTTGGATTAGAAATGAAAAAGAAAACAACAAGAAATCAACAAAATATCAAAGTAGAACATATCTTACTTGACAAACCCTTTGAGAGTTATTCGCCATTTTTGATGGAGAGAGAAGAAGAGGGAAGACTTCAAGCCTTGATTGATGCATCAAGTTCAAGTCCTTCTTTGATTATAGCTTATATTCCAAGGATAGCTTACAAGATTGTCTAGTCTTCCTATAGGAGTAAGTGTAGTATTAGGCTTATGTTTATGGCTAAGTACAATTAGGCATTACTACTCTCACTCTCTCATGATTTCATCTCATGAGTAATTTACAAGGCAAAGGAGGTCCCCTTTTATAGGTGAAGGGAACTTCCAAGGGTTACACAAGAAAGAGAAGAGCTAGTGTGAACAGGAACTGACAAAGTTTGAAATGAGCTGTCCCTGCATAATGTAGAAAGACTGGGGTCCAATATTTTGATCATATCTCCTCAACCGTGGCTCCAAATAAAAAAGTAAAAATAGGGGCAAAAAATTAAGCTCATAAGCTACAATTCCAATTTCATACATTTTCCAATTCGGATTGGAACCATGTGTTAAACAATCATCAAAATAGGGTACAGTTTTGGTAGCAAAAGTCTTCTTGTGGTCCCCTTAGCTTAGACTTTCATTTGATTCCAATGGACACCTCATACAATATAAAATCATGACATTGCTCCTTGACAAATTTTTGTAATCATGCTTGCAATAATTCATTAAAATAGGTGTATCTTTGAGAATCATGCAAGCTAGTGTCCCACTAGGATTTGATTCCTTCCTAGTAGCTATTAAAAAGTAATATAGAAAAAATATGAAAAATACATAGAAAGCTACCATAGATATAGAATCTAGCTAGGGTGTGAGATAATAATGAGATAGTAGAAAGAAAGAACCAATGCTTTTTGCCCCAAGTTAAAGAGACGGAGCTATTGACGCTTTTTCCATAGTATTTTTTGACAGTAAAGTAAGAATATGTTACACTTGAGATAAATAATAGGATGAGATAGAAAGCTTATGATTATACTTGAATATGCATATGTACATTAAAGGGATTATACTTATGTTTTCAAAAAGTTACAAGATAGATCTTGTAGTATTTGTTTCCATAATGTACGTGTCACAACACAACAACGTAACATGGCTTACCATGTAGTGTGTGATGTTATTTTCACCCTAAGAAAGGGTAAAGACCTTGGTAAAATCCACCAAGGCTTCTTGAAATGATTGACGTTGTTCTTTTTTTGTGATGTTAAGTCCCATAAGCTTGACCATTTTATCAAAATGTACCCAAACTTGCTTGCGCTTGTTTGCAAGCTCGCCATTTGAATCATTGTCAATAGTAGCTTTGCATAACTCTTTCCAAAGTTCCCAAAGGTTACTTGCCTACTGGTTGGAGTTGTTTTGAGCATCACATCGATCTGGCTTTCCTTGGGTTACTTTCTTCGAGAAGTGTTTGGCTATTTATCCACTCATTGACACTTGTTGGGAAATTTCATGGGCCTCCCATGTGTTCTTTGTAGCAATGACAGACACATTTCCATCGTGACAGCCAATGGAATTCAAGAGTGCCTCCACCCTTTCGATCGATTCTTGGGACTTTTCCAATGGCTTCATTGTGAAAGCATAGTCAATGTGGAGATTCAATAGCCTATCAAAAATGCGCATGAATGCGTGTAATGTATAAAAATGTACATTTGATAGAGGAAATGGAAAGATTGGATTCCAAGCTTGGTCCTTTTGTGCACGGTCTGGGTCATTGAGCATAGGACATCTCAAAAAAGATGCTTCTCATTCTCTACCTTCATCTCCGACATCACGACATTCCAACCCTTGTTCTCCATCCCCTTGCCATGGAAGCATTAAACCGACCTTTGCAGAGCTCTTGTGTAATTTTTGTCCGCTAGGTTTGTACCCTTGAGTGCAAAATGGAAAAGGCATGAGAGAAGAAGCCCCTTGGTTGCATCCAAACAAACACTTTATGGTCTTCAAGTCCCCACCTAAGTGCCACTCCACATAATAGCTAGAAAACTCTCACCCTCCAACTTCTCACCTACAATTTGGGAGTGTATTACTTCTGTGATCCATGGAGATCTCTCAAAAATCCATGAAAGTACTCCATTGGTCTCTTTGGGCACCTCAATAGCACCCAACCACCAAATATCTTTCTCTGATTGCACACTAGATGATGGGGTGCTAGATGGCTCGACTGAATCCCTTTGCTTGGTTTGCAAAAGGGCCTCATTCATTAGAGTGACACATAGCCTCTCTAACCTTCAGCCTTTCACTATTTGACACTCATCGAGTTTTAGCACAAAAGCGACCTTTGTGCCAAGCACTGCAAAATAAATAGTGGCAAGACCTTATACTTCAAAGTCTATGATAAGAACACAACCAACAGAAAGAAGTTTAGTGTGTCACCTTCTTCAGGTATCTCATAAAATCTAAACATGGATTGTTGAAGCCTTCTAAGGTCCACAGAATAATTATTTCACATTGTGTAAGGGAAGCCCTTCTCCGAAGGTCTTATTATGGAGTGTTTCTTACCTTTTCCCTTACCTGTGTTGTGCATGAAGCATAAAACGAAGTTGGAATTGTGTCCTCAATGTGTAGGTATGCCCCAATGAGGGAGAACACATCTTCGTTTGTGGCCTTCTTTGCAAGGTTGACCTTGTGCGAAATGTGAAATAGGTTTTTCACAATTCCACCCTCTTTGAGGGCATCCTTTAGGAGTCGAGAAATATCCTAATAGACTTTGGTGTTGATCCCTGCCTCGTCACAAGCTTTGCACGTCATCTTCACTAACCACATTTCTCAATTTGCACATAAGGTCCTTGGTGACTGCATCATTAATGTGCTTACCTCCAGGTGATTGTAAGATAGAAATCACATCATGGATATTGAGACAACTAGTGAGAAGGTTGACTCGATCATCTTGGCTTGTTCCACCGCATGCCTCCTGGATGAAGTTTCTAGCAACCACTAAGATAAATGTTAGAAAATAGTGTGAAGTAAGAATACATTCAAGTAGAAAACAAATCACCTTGTGGCTATCACTCATCGTTTGCGTGCTTCACCCAAATGTGCAAGGGTTTCAATTGATGAATACGTGCGTTTGCATTCCCTTGCACCAAGGGATGTTTCTTTCAAATATGTGATGCTGTTGACAAGCTTCATAATGTGGGAATCCTTTCCTGCATTTGTTGTTGTTGAAGAGTTCCAACCTCCCTCTCCGAAGAGGAAATACTATCTTGTAATTCCACCATCTTGAGTTGAAGAGCTTGACATTCGTACATCCATATATGCAAAGAAGCACATGCACCCATACAAAACCGCTTGTAATAGCCTAACAAGCCTGCTTCTCCCCTCCCAGGATATTGAAGAAATATTGAAAGGCTATCAAATAATGGGTTGAAGTGGCTTATAGGAACAAATGGCCATCCACCCAAATGTCAACATTCATCTCACTGGCGGCGCGACATTCCTGTGCTGACCTTTGATCACCCTCACATGCGGGCCTTCGCTACAAATGTCGTGGGAAAGCGAATATGAATGCTTTTGGTGTGCGGAGTACGTGGTGGTGGAAGCAAACGATTTGTGATATCCGTAAGCACCATAGCAGGTGGTGCGTGAGGAAGCAAAGGATGAAAAGATAGAGGGGGAGGGGGAGGGAGAGGGAGGAAGATGGGAGGAGAGAAGGGGGGAGGGGGGTGAAGGAAAGATTGGGGAGGAGGAGGAAGGAAGGGGCAGGGAGGGAGAGGAGAGGGAGAGAGGAGGAGAGAACAAAGTGTTTTTTACTTTTTGGGAGAGAAGATTTTGAAAAAATGGACTTGTAGGTAAAAACAAGAGTCAAGAATGATTTTTGAATATGTATATGTTGGGAGGGAGTTTAAGTAAAAAATAAGTAAAAATAAGCTTTTTGAAAAAAGTCAAATTTTGATAGTAGTGACCCACTTTTTGTTGATGTGGCCACACCCCTATACTTCCTTCACTTTCAAAAAGCTAGAGAGAGAAAGTAACCTCTTAGGTCCACATCCTACATTTTTCCTAAAAAAAGGCTAGAAAAGCCTACTCAAAACTACCTTCTTCAATGCCCTTGTCCCCTTAACCCTACACAACATTAGCCTTAATCCTTGAAAATTTGGATTTCTCACAAGGCCCATGCAAAGTCCATATTTCTCCTAATGGTGTGTAAAGATTATGATTATAGGAATTGGATTGGCTACAATTAAGGAATGTATAGTGATAGATGCTCCTTAGGTGCTCCTTCTTGTACCTTTACTACCCTTATAGTAGTCTCAAAAAACTTTGGTCCATCGGCACCTTTATCCCACTACTTCTGGATTCTTCATTTTATGCGGCCTCCAGTTTCTCACAATCCTTCTCCCTTTACCATGCAGCTTGTGACACATCTCTTTTTCAGCCCCAATAGTGCTTTTATCTCAGCTTGGAGTAGACACCCTCCACCTTGATTCTCTCAACTTTCCTCGCCAGCACCGAGCGGCCTTGGTCTCAAGCACTCGAAGGCCAGAATTCTTCGATCTTAGGCTAATGGCGCTTCAGGTTCTCACTGTTTGCAACCATCAACCTCCTCTCATTAATGGGTGGCTCCCCAAAAGCCCCACTCTCTTGCATTGCTTTATGTGCTAGTCTAGGCCCTCCACAACATCCCCTCTGTCATCCTTAGAGACCCTCTCTTCTCGTTTGAGTGGCATCCCAAGTCCAACTCCTAGTGTTGTAGGGAAACACACACAACTTGAAGAAGACAAAGGAATCTTAAGGCACACAACTGAGTGTAGTATTACTTAGTATGAAATGGAAAGATAAGATAGCCCTAGAGTGATGGGAATATATACAATGCACGGAAAAAAAAACCTCCTAATGAGGAAAAAATACCCCGATGGTTTCACACAAATCACTACCATATATATATGGTAACAAATCTTCCCTGAGAGTGATGAGGTGAACGAGAGTTGTCACATATAGTATAGAGAAGTGCCATGCCACGAGGACATGATCAATCCACAAAGGGGAGTAGGCCCAAAGCTTTGCAGAAAGCTTTGAACTTCTCATGAGACAATGTATTTATGAAAAGATCTACAAGGTTGTCTTGTGTTGGTCAAGATATGATACATAAGCCGAACTGGTCCCTCCTGCTGAGAGTCTCTCCCTGACAAAATGGTAATTCACCTGAATGTGCTTTATGTGAGCATGAAAAACTAGGTTCCTTGCAAGTACCAATGTGCTTTGACTGTCACTGTAGATGATGTTGGTAGTGTCCTGTCCAACACCCACTGTCCAACACCCAAATCAGCCATAAGGCATTTGAGCCATACACACTCAACGGTAGCTATGAAGATTGCCATGTACTTAGACCCATAACTAGAAGTGGCCACAATATGTTGCTTCTTGCTCAACCATGATATGCATGAATTGCCGACCATGAAACAAAAACCACTTGTGGACACTCGCGTGTCAAAACAACCAGTCCAATTTGACTCCAAGAAAGCATGTAATCTAGCAGCAATGATCCCCCTTTGGATAAAACAATCCAAGATGTAAAGTACCACTCAAGTAGCAAAAGATCACTTGATAACTGGCCAATGCTTAGACCCCGGGCTATGCATAAATTTACTGACCTATGAGACTGCAAAATGAATATTTGGCCTTGTATTGCTAACATAAATAAGGCATCCAATAACATTTTGGTAGAGAGTGACATTGGTAGGATCACCAGCATCATGAAGACTCATTTCAATCCTGTCTCCATGGGAGTGGCAATAGATATGTAATCCTCAAGTCCAAACTTACATAGCAATGTCTCTATGTAACTTGTATGACACAAGGAAATTCCATCATAACACTGCTTAAATTGTATGCCCAAGTAATAATAAAACATTCTGAAATATTTCATCTTGAAAGTAGCATTCAAATAAGCCTTAAATTCAGTAATATGTGCCTCATTTGGAGCTGCGGTCAACAAATCATCCGTGCATATAGAAAAATGATGAGAAGTACATTTCCCTCATGTTTTACATGTACCAAACTTGATACTGCTTGTCATCACTTTGTTACTAGTATTTAACTCCCTTTTAGTGCTGGTTAGCTCCCTTTTGGTACATGAGTTTATGCAAAGAATGCTACAGTAAAAGTTTTGGTACTACTTGTGATCACTTTGGTGTTGGTTACCTCCCTTTTGGTACAGGTTAGTATTATTTTGGTACTAATTAGGGGCAACTTGGTATAGAGCTTGAAAATTAATGTACACCAACCTCAAATAATGAACAGAGGAAATGAAGAATAACAAGAAAAGCAATAAATCATGAGGAGACAAAAATGTATTCTATCTAGGAGAAAAAGCCCGCTTAGGGGTTCTTGAATTGTGTTTCAAGTAACATGGATGCACCATCATCGCTCTCATCATCATCATATGACATGTTATTGTATATGTTCTCATATAATTCAGTAGATAAATTGAATTGATTAAGTACTCCTGCAATAGGCTCCATCAAGAAACGTATGACCTTACAAGATGTCAGTAGATGATGACTGGAGATGTTGGATCCAATAGGCTATATGGATCAGCTTTTCCTTCAACTTGGCCATAGTAGAAGCCTTCAACAACCTTCCCTCCTATAACAATTTTATTATGACACTTATCCTTTTGTGCTCTCACCGTCTAGTACAACACTTTTGTGCATTTGATAAGCTAGAAGTCCTCTTTAGCCTCGACTTCCTTGACTGTAAAGTTATCACCAGCATTCCTCATAACATTTCAACGCATCCTTCATATAGTGGCAGGTTGAAAACATGGCTCATCGGCATAGAATTTGAATATCCCATCATCCTCATCATGTCATCCCTTCTTGTATTACTAGACCTTGGTAGTGGTTTTATGGAAACATATTTCCTTTATTTTATGTGCATTCTATTTTTGCATCTTCTCCATAGCCCACTCACACAGGGATCCCAAAAGCATGAAAGTGTTTGAAAGCGTATGGTGTACAGGTTTTCCTTTGAATACCCATCAGCACAATGAAATGAGTGGGAGCCCATGATGCACTCAAAATCCAATGGAGATTGTGTTGCACATCATCCACACCAATAAGCCAAAAGACTCTCTGTGTACTCAGACTTGTGAGACTATTCTCTTGGCTAAAAAGTTGCATTCAAAATGTTGACCACATCAACCGTACACTTCATAGGCCATCCATCTGGTTTCAATTCCTCATGCGCCAAGGTCCTCTTGATGACTAACCCTACCTCATCATGCTCTCCTTTTTCATGGCCAAATGCTAAGAAGTTATGCATCATGTGCAAGCCTACCAACTGATAGTACGTGACCACAAAATAGTACGGTCTACAAGCTTTGAAGTGTGAAACAACACCATCTGACCACACTCAATGGTGGTTCAAACAATTTCCATGCTATTTCAACCACTTATCATGAAGCATGAAACAATGCTATACAAACAACGTATTATACTACCTACCATCTGATATGCAAAAGTGTAGTGTCTTTTCAACATCACCTGCTGCATTTCTTACATAAGTGATGTGCTCAAGTATTGTGATTTGATTAGATCACCAATGCATTGATTGAACCTCATTCTAAATTTTAAAAGAATAATTCTCTACCAAGTCAATTATTAAAATAACAACATTGCTAGGAGACTTGAGCAAACAATCCTTGCGTTGTTGGACTTGCCAGCGAAAGACAAAGTTGTGCTTGATGAATCTTGTGAGGTGGGCTGAAATAGGCTTTAAAAAACAGAAATTTCCATTCGTTGCACAATCAAACCCTTTCTCTTCTTCTCACTCCCACCTAAATCAACCTATCCCATTCCAACATCCATGAAAACCTTCATAGACACCTCCCTGCTATCCTCTGCTATCTCATTGGGACAAAATGTCAACTTTCGTACACCACATTGGGAGCAGTCCCCCATCAAGAATTTATTGGCATGGTATTCACTATTTGGAGGCTTTGGGCACATGATGGATTCCCACATACTAGTGATGTGCTGACATACTTCTTGTTTTGCAAAACACTCTTCTATATAATCACTTCTACAACATATGGAGCTAACGCAAAGGTGACCTTTCTTGTGATGCCCAAACTTTTTTGTTGCATCTGATTAAAAGCCTCTTTGAGATAGAGCATCCGCACATGGGATACACAACAGCAAGTATACCGCTCTTTAAGCTTCCAAAAAAAGTATTGGCTTTAATGCCTCAAAGCATCTAAGAGACACTCCCACTGTACAGTGAGATTTCTTGAATCTTTGGTATAGTTCAACATATGGCACCAAAACAAAGAAGGTTAGAAAGTTCCAACTTCATGCAGATGGTAAAATGTCGTTCGTGCAGCAGTGGCAAAATTGGCTCTAGACATTATTAAACATGGCACTATAGAACCATCTTTGGTAGTCCACCAAACTTTAAAAATCCAAAGTACCAAAACGCCATATTGGGTAACCAAAAAGATTCATTTCTATCTTCTTTGGGAAATATAGAACCAATACACAACAATACACAACGAAATGGGTTGTTCCATATTTGGTATTTTCTTTAGGCTTTTGGTACTATGTACAACCATTGGCATGTAGGAGAGTACAAAATTGGGTAGATCAAAGGTGCTTGGGTACTATTCATGCAACCTTTGGTACTATAACATACTATTTCCATATTTGGTATTGTCTTTAGGCTTTTAGTACTATGTACAACCATTGGCATGCAAGAGAGTACCAAATTTGGTGGTTTATATAGCCTGGTTACTATACAAAGACCTTTGGTACTATGGAGGAACAGTGCCATATACTGTCTGACTGGTTTTGAGTCATAGTAGAACTCCATGTAGAAGAGTACCCATATGGGTACTTTGAAAATGCTTTGGTGATAAACAAGAATGCTTTGGTACTATAAAGGGAATAAGTTTGGTACTAAACAAAGACTTTGGTACTACACAATTAGGCTTTAGTAAAATAGAGTGAGGCTTTGGTACTCTATAGATTGGCTTTGGCACCTAGGGAAGGAAAAGGTACTATACAGAGGCTTTGGTACTCTATAGATAGGCTTTGGAATTACTAGTATACAATTGAACACTAAATTTTGTGCTACAAAGGGGCTTTGTTTCTATGCAAGATAGCTTTGGAACTACATAGGAATGCATTGGTATTGTATAGGAACTACCGTTGTAAGGCACTATGTACGCCCACTACCATATATCATACTACTAAATTTGGTATTGTCTTGACCAAATCAGCATTAAGGATTACCAAACAAATCACAACTTCTAAGAGTTGTTGGTACCTGAGAGTCATCGAGTAGATATACATGATGTTTGACAACATTTTTCTTTCCAATTCTCTTTTTTCATATGTCCTTCTTGTTAAGTGAAACTCTAGTCTTCAATGTCCAAAAGGCATGCACCAAATGAACTGTTATCACCAAATCTCTTATTTCATTTGGTGATAATGGCTCCTCGACGCAATTGTTTCTCACATGGAGTCAATGCACACTTCATCCTCACCTTTATTCTCCACACTTGAACTTGCAACAACTATATTTCTTTGATGGATACCTAGGACACTAGCAATTTTAGATTGGTTTATTGAGGTCACACCTGTATTTTTGTTCAAGATCATTGTCAAAGAGGTTCTCGTCACAAAAAGCTCACTTGTTGAGTGCGGGTCCTAAATTTGAGTCAAAGTGTTGCACACACTTGATAGAATAGTCTCTTCAACATTGCTAAAATTTAATTTTTGCATCTCAAAAAATATTTGGTGGTTGAAGAGTTGCCATAGACTTCCTTGTCCTGGCTTTCGGTAATCCATCTGCAAAAGAAGGATATATTTCTTTGCTTCTCTATTTGTGTTTCTTTGTAGCCCAACAATTACAAAGAAAAGACAGATTATTGAGACCTGTCTGAATGGAAGCGCTAATGGGATGGATTTACATATGTTCATCCATGCCTGGACCACCTTCCAGCTCATCAAAAGAGAGCAACTGTGGATCACCCTAGCAAATCTCATGCAATACTATCCATTGGCAAGGAGCAAGTGCAAGTAAGAGAGAGAGAGAGAGAGAGAGAGAGAGAGAGAGAGAGAGAGAGGGGGAGAGAGAGAGAGAGAGAGAGAGAGAGAAATAGATGAAAATGTCTATGGAGCTTGCTTGCAACGGATATAGAGCTTCCTGGCCTTTGTTGCTTGCTCAGTGTGTCTATCTCCGGCCATGAAGAGAGATAGAGATAGATAGATATATATATATATATATATATATATATATATATATATATATAGAGAGAGAGAGAGAGAGAGAGAGAGAGAGAGCACAAAAACTTCTGTGGTAACTAGACTTTTTCTAATAATTCCCAGAACATGGCATACATGTTGTTCTCAATCTGCTTAGGTGTTTGAAAGTACAAGATTTTCATCATAGAAATCCACAACAAAATGATCTAGCTCTTTTGTGAAAGGTCACTCATGAGACGGTTAAAGGTGGTAGGAGCATTACCCATGCCAAAAGGCATGACTGTGAACTCATAATACTCAAACCTTGTATTTAAAGCTATTTTAGGGGTATCTTTTTTTATCCCAACTTGGTAGTAGCCAAAATTGAGATTGATGTTAGAGAAATATCTGGCATCCCTTTCTTCTAGTTTAGTAGGCACATCATTACCCATATCTAAAAAAAGTCATGTTCACACAGAGTTGAGCAGGATCTTTAGATCCTTGTCACTTCCAAAATCCTCTACGAGTTCTACAACAAGTGACATCTAATTTGGTACAGAGATAACTCAAGGTGTTGGTGGCGCTCATGTATCATGAAGCACCAAATCTGAAGTGTTAGTTACAAACAAGTCCCGAGTAGCTCTATCTCTTGGGAGTTTACGTGGCATATTTTATGGATAAGGAAAAAGAAACCACTTCCTCTCAGCGATAGGTTCATAAATATCACGAATACACAGGGTCTCTTAAAATTTAGACATTTCAAAAGATGGATTCTCTTTATCACATCCAAAACTACATCTGGGGAAATATTAACAATCAAGAAAGAAACTTCTTTAGCATTTTGTAAAATGTTGAGTTCTTCCATTTCATGCTTTTGAGAGGATTGCCCTTTAAATCCATAGGATTAATATAATATTATAGACTTGAATAAAAAATGACTCATGAATTCCAATATATTTCAACAAGGGTCCAACAATAGTATTAGGACCTACTCCCAATTTTTCTGTCACCATTTCTAGATGGAGATTATCCAAATCCTAGTAATGGCCCCCACAGCATTAGTCTAGTTATATTGTAATTTGTGCCTTCTCTCTTTGTAGATTTCCAATTCTCTCTTTGGTAGGAAAGATGAGGTAGACAACGTTCTTTATCATGGCTTCTTTTTTTTCCTTGTTGCTTTCTTTTCTAGACTGGCTATCTCCATTTGTTCTTGCACAAACTAGAGAACTTCCTCTCTTAGTATTCTCATGTCGTTTTTGTCAATACCTCACTCTCTTCCTACCAAAAGTCTATTGAGAATCTTTATCTATCCAAGGAAAGAATTATGCTTTGATACCACTTGTGAGGGCCATGCCAAGGACCGTCAACTGCACCATCTCCAAATGGATACACCATGAATCTTTACATCCCTCCCGCTTGAGACCAACAGCAAGACAAGACTCCTCTCTCTCTTCGATGCCAACTCAAGGGGGTGATAACATTCACTTTTTCTCATATGGAACCATTAACCTCGTAATATCTTTCCTTATTGATTCAAAACTTTCCAATCAAGACATGAGACTAATTTTGAACTCTACCTTTTAGGTTCAAATGGTGAGAGTTCTCTAATCACCCTTGGTTTTAGGGTCATAATGTTTTTTTTTTGTTATGACTGAGCACAGTCATCAATACATTCCCGTAAGATGAGTGTATCTACTAACTATAGGAATCCCTCGTTCTTAAGTTTGATTCCTACTCCATAGGTCGGAATCCCTTTATCCGTTCTTGACTTAACTCAATGGATAACATAAAATTGGGTTCAACTTTCTCATCAACAATTAACCCTCTGAAATTCACCCTCCCACCAAACCATTTGGTAAATGCACCTTTCCAAGGTAGTACTATGATACTAAGAAATGGTATTCAAACATGTCAAACAAAGAATACATTTCAAGCATTTAAAAGCAGCATGAAAACTGTTGCATACCCTTGAAAGTGGGCATTTATCATGTCATTCCCACCTTTTTCATTGTAAAATGTTTTGGTTTCTTCTTTCTTTAGTATTATTAAATTTATCTAGTTATCTTTCAAGAAATCACATATACTTCTTCATGCATATCCCTATCCTCGTCCTAGGACTTGTGTTAGCAGCAGCTAACACATGTTACACCAATTATGCACCAAGTTGGAGATGTGCTATGGATGTGCACAATATCTCCTATCCACATTGTATAAGGTCTTGAGCTCATTGAGAGTTCCAAATTGTATATGCTAGCTAGAGGGCTCAAAATTAATCCCATAGTAGAAACAATTGTGGTGCAAGCCTTTATAAGAAAGCCTTTATGCGCAAGGAGGCTTCAATCTTGAGTAGTCATTCTTGAGAGCTCTCTCTCTCTCTCTCTCTTGAGTGTTCACTTTATGGATGGCCTAGCCATGAGCTTATTGTCTATTCTTAGAAGGTTAGTGCTAATCTGTTAGGACAAGGGCAAGGCCGAACTAGACAAAGGCAAGGCCGGGCTAGGCAGTGTGGAAAGGGAGTCCAACTAGGGCAAAGGTCTAGGAACCATGCTATATAGTGGGAGGTTGGGAGGTGGACTCCAAGGCACTAGTTCCCCTTGTCTCACATTGGTATCAAGAGCCAAATTCCTATTTTTGGGAAAAGACAGGCGTGGTTCTTTGGAGCCACAAAAAGCCTTGCATGAGTTGCATGCCGTGGTCAAGAGAACCGTGGAGCTCATCTCCTGCTAAGAGGGACGACAAACACAAGACTGTGTGTGCAAGCACCCTTGGCAAGGAGAGCTGTCGGGCGAAGGGAGCTCAAATTGAGCACGCAAGGGCTTAACGGCATCACGTCGGGCTACTGGGTAGTTCACGACACAGGGCCGAAGCCCACTTTGCAACATAGCAACCCCCATCTCCTTCCCCACACTCTTGTGCGCTACTGCTCACGGCCATGGCGTTTTTGGATCTCAATGTTCACATCAAAAACGCCTAAGGCCCTTGGCATTAGGACTTTAGATTTGGTACTAGAGGTGATACACAGCCCGCTCCAAGTAAAAAGCTCCAAACTCCGGAGTTCATGAGCATAGATCCAAGTTGGATCGAAGACAGGGCCGGCAAGTACACGACACATACACAAAAAATTTTCCTACTATCTGCAGAAAATCAAAAGATTGATAAAGCTTCTCAAGGGGATTCATAGGTGATGTTATTTCTCAAAATTGATTGCGGTCGAAAGCAATACCACTCACACTCGATTCGGCTACAACGAATCAAAGCGAGTCCCTTCAAGGCTGAAATTTTGGATCGATTTCGACTTGGACAAGATCGATTTCAACGCAATTAGCAAGGCTAATTAACCTTTGTGGTTCTCTCAACATCAAGTATTTTTTCTAACTATTCCTTCCACTGCACTGTGTCGCCATGGATTTTGATATCAATATAACTTTTGATTTCAAGCAAAATACACATGATCCTGTCCGTAATGGCTCGGGGCCGGATGCTCTCACGGAGAGTGCCCACGATACTACAGCGGGTGACGACACTTATGAACTCCTTGATCTTCAAGAATTTCGTGCACTTCAGACACGCATATCAATCATGGAAGGAAATTTTGCATCTTCAAATGAAAACGTCACTAAATTATCCACGTTAGTGATACAATTAATGCAACAGCAGTCCAAGGGTCCTGCTGACACGCACATGCATGAGTACGTTGCTACACAGGGGCAAGGCCCTTCTGATCATGGAGAAGGTCCATCTGTCGATGCTTTGCACACTCTCACTGCAAAAGAGGTGGATGAGTTATTGAAAAACACCAAACCACCGACTTTTAAGGGAGAATATCGAGATCGCAATAAGGATGCAGTGAATATCTTTCTCAGCAAGTGGGATGGAATTCACGCCTTACGAAGTAATCCGGACGCAGTCAGAGCACTGCAAACAAGTTTAACTCTGGAAGGCAAGGCCTACAAATGATGGATGTCTCTCAAGGAGAAGAATATCATACCACAGAGTAGGGCAGCTTTTGAAACTATGTTTTGCAATAAATTCTTGCCTACAAATGAGGTAGATCGGAATTGGACAGCTTGGGACACATGTTCCATGTGCCAATACCCATCATTACTTGAATATATATCTCACTATCGGGATGTTATCCTCAAGTTGGAAGGCCTAGACACCTTTCAACAAGTACGTGGTTTTATACGTGGTCTGACACTAGAGCTTAAGAAGCATGTCAAGACTCAAGACCCTAAAACACTTGAGAAAGCCATAGTGAAAGCACATATTCATGATGATCCATATGAAAAGAAACCACAACATAATCACGTGCCTGCTAATACACATGGTAATACAAGCACACAATATGGGCACAATAAAAGGAGATTTATAGTAGCCAATTCAGAAGCATCTAAGAAACCCAAGGAGTCCAGAGGTCCTCTCTCTCCTGAGGACTTTGATAAAGCTAAGAAGGAGAAATTATGTTTTCAATGTTTAGGAAGCGGGCATGGAAAAAAGGATTGTCCCAAGGGGAAATCTGCTGCTCATGGCAAGGAGAAAGCAGTGTACACGGTGCAACTGCTACCTCTTGAGTCTTCATCACGATTCTCTACAGTGGAAGTAACACACACCGAGGTGGTGCATGAATGATGTCTCACAGCTTCCATGTGGCAATAGACCTTCGTACCACATGAGTTAGTTCGTATGCAAGGATCTCTGCAAGGGCACAAGGTGCGCATCTTGGTAGTGATGGTGCTACTCACAATTTTATCAATTATGGATTGGTGAAAAAACTCAAATTGCCCAAAACTCGAGTACCCACCGCTACAAGGTAACAATGATGAACGGACATGACACCAAAATTTGGGATACTCAAGTCGAGCCGTTCTGTTGGAAGTACAAGGCTACTCCACATCCTTGTATTTTTAGGTTATGAACATGGAGAGAGCAGACGTGGTCCTTGGTAGGGAATGGTTGCATAGCCTAGGACCATCACTGAAGCATATCTATGAGCACAATAGCTTGATGTTCAAATCCCATGGCGCACATGTGTTGTTGTTAGGAGAGAAGGATGTACCTTCTTCACCATTGATATGTACAGCTGAGATTATGCAACTCGTTTCTGATAATGAAATAGATCAAGTTTTATTGTGTTACTCCTTGTTTCATTTTCTCTATAACATTGAATATGTTGAACATTCCTCAATGACGCATGCTTCTCTCTCATCTCTTCCACCAATGGCTACTTTCCAACAAGCAAAAGTTGCTAGTGAGTTAAAAAATTTATTAAAAGAATTGCACGATGTTTTTCCTAATGATTTGCCACCAGGATTACCGCCGACACCATCTGTGCAACATAGCATCGATGTGGTTGTAGGCAATAAACCTATCAGTAAACCGCCCTACCGTATGAGCTACTCTGAAGCTGCTGAGGTGGAACGTCAGCTTGCTGACTACCTTAGCAGAGGGTTCATACAACCCAGTTCTTCACCATAAGCTTCTCCTATCCTCTTAGTGAAGAAAAAAGATGGCAGTATGCGCATGTGCGTAGACTACTGTGGCTTAAATGCGGTTACTGTTAAGAACAAGTACCCATTGCCACGCGTGGATGAGTTGTGCAACAAACTCACTCATGCTCGTATTTTTACGAAAATAGACTTGCGACGGTTAGGTTATCACCAAGTCCGTATTCGACTTGCTGATATACCCAAAACTGCATTCCGAACAAGGTTTGGACATTACGAGTTTTTGGTTATGCCCTTTGGATTAACCAATGTGCCCGCAACATTCATGACACTTATGGATAGTGTCTTGAAGATGTATTTGGGCAAATTTGTCATCGTTTTTCTCGATGACATTCTAGTCTAGAGTGCTTCTGAAGAAGAACACTTACAACAACTGATGTAGGTGTTCGAATTGTTACTAACAAATAAATTATATCCCAAGGAATCTAAGTGTGATTTTTTGAAAGAAGAAATTCACTATCTTGGGCATGTTATTTCAGCTAATGGGCTATATATGGATCAATCCAAAGTGGATACAATCCGGGAGTGGCCTTCTCCTAAAAATCTGAAGGATTTACAAATTTTTAAAGGATTTGCAGGTTTTTATCGAAGTTTCATTAAAAACTATGCTACTATTGTTGTTCCCATGACGGACCAACTGAAAGGCAAAGGCAAAGCTTTTCAGTGGTGGGACCCGCTCACAACAACATAGTTTCGATACACTCAAGGATGCATTAGCTGCAGCTCCCATACTAGCTATTGTAGACCCTTTGAAACCATTCGTTTTGGAAATGGATGCCAATGACCGTGCTATTGGAGCAGTCTTGTTACAAGACGGACGGCCAATTGCATTTGAAAGAAAGAAGCTTGATGTAGCACAGCAGAACTAGTCTGCTTATGAACGCGAACTCTATGCAATAGTATCTGCCTTAAAAACTTGGAAGCATTATTTGTATGGTGCTCAGTTTGAGATTGTGTTTGACCATGAAAGCATCAAATGGTTTACACAACAAATGGATTTGAAGGGTCGAAAAGCCAGGTGGGCTGAGATCCTTCAGGAATATGACGCCAAGCTCCGGTATCGTAAAGGACGATACAATGTGGTGGCTGATGCTTTAAGTCGTATGCCGGAGATCAATTCTCTCTTGTTCACGAAACTTCTTAGTGAATTTTTGGATTCTCTAAAGGGAAAATATGAGCATGATGATGCATATTCTAAAGTGTGGAGCCATGTTCAAATGAGGGATCCTTCTCACCCCAATGATGGTAGTGTCACGTTAACCTCCACCGTAGTTCTGCTCTGTCAAGTTATGAACTACAGTGATGGAAGCATTTCACCATCGACAATGGGTACCTACTCCATAAGGGGAGAGTTTGTGCCGAAGGACACAGACATTCGGCGCCAAATTCTTTATGAATATCATGATAGTCCAAGTGCAAGGCACCCGGTTATTACAAAGACTTACGCTCTCGTATGATGACAGTTTTATTGGCTAGATTTACATGGCTTTGTTCAAGCTTATGTCTTGCATTGCCAAAAATGTCAAGTTAATAAAGCAGAGCACCTGAAAGCAGGAGAACTCTGACATCCTTTGGAGATTCCAAATGGTAAATGGGAAAGTATCTTTATGGATTTTATTGTGGGTTTACCAACCATTGTACGAGGTCATGACTCGGTATGTGTGGTCGTAGACCGGTTGACTAAACTATGTAAGTTTATTCCAACCAAATCAACGATTAAGACTCCAGAACTAGCCAAGTTATTTGTGGACAACCTATACAAGTTGTATGGTTTGCCAAGTAACATTGTCAGTGATTGTGATCCCAAGTTTAACAGTCATTTTTGAAGGGCTATGTTCAAACGATTGGGTACACAACTAAACCTCAGTACAGCTGATCATCCAAAAACAGATGGTCAGACTAAATGAGTTAACCAAGTGCTAGAAAATATGCTAAGAGCATACGTCAGCAAGAAACAGTCAGACTGGGAAGAATATTTACCTATTCTCGAGTTTGCCTACAATAGTGCTAAGTATGTCACAACTGGATTTAGTCCTTTCTTGCTCGTGTATGGGTTTCAACCTAGGTCACCTATTACGGTGGGGTTGGTACCAAAACACTCCAACAGGTTAAGGATTTTCTCCAAGACCACATGGATATGCTAAAACTAGCTTGTCAGAATGTCGAACAAGCACATGATCGATATAAGAAGTACGCTGATGAGAAATGTTGGCAAGTTACATTTGATGAAGGGGAGGAGGTGTTTTTATGTGTGCCAGAACATTTAAAAAGTCTGAAAACTCGACCAACACCTAAATTATCTCCACAATATTGTGGGCCTTTCAAAATAGTCAAGTGAGTAGGTGATTGTGCCTACAAATTATTGCTACCTACACATTCTTGTATTCATCCGGTGTTTCATGTAAGCCATTGTCAAGAAGTTGGCGGTCTTGCCTGGAAGGCACCGGGCCTCTTGCTGTGAGAGTTTGTGAGGAAGCTCAAGGGTAGCTAACATGTAGATAACATAGCTTCTAGAGCTAAAGAAGAAATGTAGCCAAAGAAGCCGCTCACTTTTCCTTACAAACACACACGTGATGGAGAGAACTCATGAAAGATAGTCAGAACAAAACAAAAATGAAAACATCGAGATTACGATCATATCGTATCATGGGTAGGATAAAAGGGTTAATGGATGAGTTAATGATATTTAATCTTTGTTTTCCAAATAAGCTACGAATTGCTCTTTGGAACTATAGCTTTGTGCTCACTATAATGTATATGTTTTGTCTAGCGGTTGGGATTAGTTGTGAGTACAAATCCTCTTGATTCATAATAAACTAACCACATTCACATCAAAAGAGAAGTCATAGTCAATAATAGGTAGGATGATGGGATCTGGTGAGAGAAGTATTTCATTGAGCCTTTCAGGACCAAATAGAAACACTATGCGTTGTTGAAAGTGAATCTTTCGACTAATCCAAATGTTGACCCTAATAGATTGCACTGAATGGAATTGAAAGAAATTACCTCTATGTGGATTATGGTTATTCATCAATGATATACTTAGTATGTTCAAAGATAAAGGTATGAAAAAAGTGAAAGGAGAAGAAGAAGAGAGTTTCTCTCCCAAGCCCTATTGTTGCCCTTAGGCAATAAGGATACTGCGGGGAGAGAAGTACCTGTAGCAAGGAGATTCTAGAGTTTGTGGAAGAGAATGAGAACCTTAAGAGAGAGAGATGCTTGTGGAAGATGAAGATATGGTTACTAACCTTGTGCACATAATTGTTTCCCGCAAGAAGGTTGTACCCATTACATTGACAAGGTTGCTGCTTGAATACCTTCCAATGAAACAATTAGGACACAACAAGAGAGATGAAAGGATGAGTAAAGATATAATTAGAGATAGATCTAAGTGTGGTGGTGGTATTAGAGATAGATAATGAGAGATAGAGATAGAGTTAGAGACAAGTATTGGACTAGATATGCAAATGAAAGTAAAACTAGCAACATATATCTTACATGAGAGCAATCGCCACCACCTTAATGGAGAGAGAGAGAAGATGAGGCAAGACTTCAGCCTTTCTTCAAGAGAAAGTGTGGCACTAAGATGAGTGTGTCACTATGCAATTGAGATATTCTCACTCACTCATAACTTGCCCCAATGAAGAGAAGGTTGCCCTTTTTATAGGTGAGGGAGCCATGTTTTACATAATCACTTGATTAGGCTAAAGAGTTAGCCCAAATCAAATGTTCTTTGGATATTTCTTTAAATGGGAAATATTAGGACTCAAAATATCATGAAATTCATCATTTTTGGTCGTTGAGGCTCCATGTGGGTGCATGATGTATGTGGGTCCCACCTAAGCATCTTCTGTGTGGCTCTAGCAGGGGGTCCCAACTTGTGTGTCTTGTCCTTCAAGGCATCTTTGAGGTGTCACATTCACATGCTTGTGTCTTTTATCCTCTAAATATCTTATTTTATGGAGACTCAAAATATCATGAAATTCAGCATTTTTGGTCGTTGAGGCTCCATGTGGGTGCATGATGTATGTGGGCCCCACCTAGGCATCTTCTGTGTGGCTCTAGCAGGGGGTCCCAACTTGTGTGTCTTGTCCTTCAAGGCATCTTTGAGGTGTCACATTCACATGCTTGTGTCTTTTATCCTCCAAATATCTTATTTTATGGAAAAAGACCAAGATTATCTCTTTTCACTTGATTCATCTGTTTACCATCTCTTCTTGCAGTGTAGTTGTGAAAGGGTTTTTCACTGGTTTCCCTGTAACTTTTGACCTGTAACTCGGATTGACATGCTTCAAAAGGAAAAATTGGCCTACTAAAAGAGCTTGACTTGGTTTTGGCCTTTTCTCCATGCCCTTAGGTCAGGATTTTCAAATTGGGATGGTCCAAGAAGCTTTGGATCTTCCTTTTCATAAAGTCTTCTAGTAGGCCCTTCCCTCTTGTATGTATCCAAGAAGGTATGCATTATTCAAGGGTTATATTATTAAATAAATGTGAAAAGAAGAAAATAATTTATATATGGTAGGGTATATCTGAGATATTAGAAGAAATATACAAATGCTTTTCCCCCAGACAAAAAGAGGCACAATCATTGATACTTCTCTTGCAGTACTTTCTAATAGTAATGTACATATATATTACTTCAAAGGTAATACTAAGGTATGGTAGAAAGATTTTATTTATGCATATGAGTATTATAAGAAGTATACTTATGCGTCAAAAATTCACTATATACTTAATGCCCGTTCCCACTATATACGTGCCACAGCACGACATCCACCCCCTCTAAACCTGCACATCCTCCGGTACGTGCCACATTGTCTCTTTGTAAGATCGGACCTCTTGTACATCTTCCTTGCTTTCTTCTTCACTGGATGATTCCACAGCTTCATGTTCACTTTGATCTTCACCTGTGTTTTGCTCTTCTTCCTCATCAACATCTTCTAGATCATTGTCTCCTCTTCTCTTAAACATTTTGATCCTTTTTCCTGCAATGGGAATCTTTACTTCTGTACCATCTAGTTCAGACAAACTGTAAGTAGCATTTTCATGCACATGCTTTACAACATACGGTCCAAACCATCTTTTTGAGAACTTACACATGACTGTGTGCTGGTTATCAAGGCTACTATCATACACTAAAACCCAGTCACCTTTGTCAATTACTTTGCTCCTGAGTCGATGTTGCTTATCAAAGTAGTCCTTGTTTTTCAACCTTGCATTTTTGAGTCGTTCTTTTGCAGCTTCAATGTCTCCAGGTCTTCTCTCTAGTTGCCTTATATGCAGTGCAAGGAGATCTTCCCTGCTAAGCCCCTCTTGCCAAGGTAGTACATTCCATGTGGGAATTGTATCTTCAATCGGCATCACTGGCTTTTGACCATACATTAGCTCCGCAGACATGTAGCCAGTTACTGAGCTATGTGTTGTACGATCATCCCATAAAGTATATGGTAACAGTTTTGGCCACTCACCAACTCTTCCTTCACAAGCCTTGGACAAAGCTTTGATGATAGGAGGATGCGCTCTTTCACTCTTTCCATTGCCTTCAGGGTTGTAAGCTGTAGTAAGAGAAAGCTTGATTCCTAATCTAGAAAAGAACTCCCTTGCTTCTTCGGCATCCATTTCACCTCTATCTGCAGTGATTTTTCCCACACAACCGTAGCGGCAAATCACCTCATCAAGAAGGAATTTGCACACAGCTTCTGTGGTTTTAGCTCATAATGCTCTTCCTTCAACTTGATTAGTTAGGTCCTCTCGTGCAAGAACCAAGTATCTCATCTTCCAGAGTCCTAAAGGCATTGTGACTAGATCCATAACCCATTTATAGTGCATGGCTAGTGGATATGTAGGGTGCAATCCATCACGATGTCGAACATTTGAATACATTTGACAAGTTACACATGACTCTACAAATTGAGATACATATTTATACATACCTGTTACCATATACATGTGGTAGTGATGTGTGTGAACACACTAGGACCGCCGGGGCATTTTTTCCCTCTTTAGGAGGTTTTTTCCCCCGTGCATTGTATATACGCCCATCACTCTAGGGCTATCTATCTTTCCATTACACACTAAGTAACACACTCTCTATTGTGTTTCTTGAGCTTCCTTCGTCTTCTCCAAGCTGTGTGTGTTTCTCTGCAACCCTAATTCCAACAATTGGTATCAGAGCAGGTCACGTCCTCCCGGGCTTAGTCGCCAGCTACTCCAGCACACGCCTGCTCACTTTCTCCGATTTCAGTGAGCTTTGGCGAGCGTTCGTAGGTCGACAAATATTTTGGGTGCACTCGAAGAGCTCGGTCTGCTCAGAATTTTGATTTGGGCTCATTTCGGCCTCCATTTCCACTACGGGCAGTACTGCACAGGCTATTTCGTCATTTTGTGCAGATTTTCTGTCAGTGCCGTTTTCTGCATAACAGGTGCCTTATAGTCTTCTACGGTTTGTGCTATATAGCACAAGTTGTTCCCGCTCCATTTCTCCTATTTTCGGGCAGTTATCACATCAGGTGCAGCATTTACCATGGCTGACAACAACAACACAGATGTGTTCAAGATGTTTGCTGCTGAGGACAGGTTCGATGGGGACAACTACCCTATGTGGGCTTATATGATGCAGCATGTTCTTGTGTCAAAAGGTGTTTGGAACATTGTGCAGGGCATTGATGTACGTCCTGGTTCTGAAGATGTAGGCGATATTGAGGATGTTGCAGGTCTTGCTGCAAGGATTGCAGCTGTTAGAGTTGTTTTGCCTACGGCAGAACAAGCTCGTTGGGATGTTAAGGATGCACAGGCTCATGCATTGATTGCGTTGTCTGTGAAGCGCACCATTATTCCTCACATCCGTTCAGCAAAATCTGCAAAACAGGCTTGGGATATTCTAGCAGGTCTTTATGCAAGGCGCAATGAGGCTAAAATTGCTTTGCTGCGTAAAGAGCTAGAGTCGAAGATTATGCATGAGGAAGATGATATGGACACTTTCCTTGCTAGTGTCAAGGATATCAATGAGCAACTCATTTCTACACGTGAAGTCATTTCGGACAGTTCCCTTGTGCAGACTGTTCTTGATGCCTTACCAGATTCCTACCAGACTTTTGCTAGTACTTGGAGACTCATGACCCAAGGAAATCCTGAAGTTGTCAAGTTTGATGCATTATGCACATTGCTGTTGCAAGAGTCACTTTCTAGAAAAAACAGGACTAGGCAGCGTGCAGCCACTTCTTATGGTTCTGCTGCGAGTGGCAAAAATTCTATTCCTAATGCTTCTGCTGGCAGCACTTCGTCTGGCAATTCTGGTGATAAGGGCAAAAAGAAGATGCGTTGCCATTATTGTAAAGCCAATGATCACTTGATCAAGTCGTGTCCTAAGTTGAAGGCCAAAGAGGCTAAGAAGAAAGAGGGTGGTTCCACTGCAAATGCTGGTTCCACTACAAATGCAGCCATTGTTGAGTCTTCTGTGAAAGGAGATTGTGATGCTGATGTTGATGCAGAATGGGCTTTTAGCGCAGAGTGCACTTACAATCCTGTTGTCCATGATGCATGCTTGTCAGTTGCTGCAGATTCACATGTGTGGTATTTCGACAGTGGTGCTACAAAGCACATTACCTCACATCGTGAATTGTTTACCTCTCTCGAGTCCGTCCATCATGGGAATTCAGTCACTTGTGCCAACAACGCCTCTTATCTAGTTCAGGGAGTTGGAAAGATTGTGCTCACTGCTGCTAATGGCAGTTCCTTCACACTTGTTGATGCACTTTATGTACCTGGGATCAAGAAGAATCTCTTGTCTGTATCCGCACTTGCTAGACTTGGACTTGTAGTCAAATTTGTGGATGACAGATGTACAGTTCATGATCTCAGTTTTGGTGATGAAATTGTTGCATCTGGGCTTTTGTGTCGTGGGCTGTATAAGCTCACTTTGTATGACAAGTGTGGACAAAATTTTGCAAATGCTGTTGCAGATTCAAGGGCTATTTCAGATGCAAAACTTTGGCATGCACGTTTTGGTCATCTGAATTTTGCCAGTTTGCTGCGTTTGCAGAAATCTGATATGGTTGCTTCTTTGCCGCCTCTTGAAGCACCTGTCAAACATGTTTGTGAAGGCTGTATTCTAGGTAAAATGCAGCGTTCTAAGTTTCCAAAGGATGGTTCAGTTAGGGCCACATGCAGGTTGCAGCTTGTGCATAGTGATGTTTGTGGGCCCATGCAAACTCCGTCCTTGGGCAATTACCTGTACTTCGTGACTTTCATTGATGATTACTCCAGGCATGCATGGGTATTTCCGCTTAAAGCGAAGTCCGAAGTTTTTATGTGCTTCAAACAATTTTTGGCTATGGCTGAAAATGTCTCAAAATGTACTATGGGCACCCTCCGTTCCGATCGAGAGGGGGAGTATATGTCTCATGAATTTAATGCATTTCTGGCTAGTCGTGGGATAAAACACCAATGTACAGTGCCTTATACACCTCAGCAAAATGGTGTTGCTGAGAGGAAAAACAGGTCACTAACGGAAATGGCACGATGTATGGTCAAAAGTCAAGCTTTGCCGCATTCTTTTTGGCTTGAGGCCATCATGTGTGCCACTTATGTACTTAACAGGTGTCCTACGAAAGCTTTGCAGTCTATTACTCCATATGAAGCATGGCATGATAGAAAGCCTTCTATTGAGCACATGCGTGTTTTTGGCTGTTTGGCATATGCTTTGGTGCCACAAGTGCAGCGCAGAAAATTGGATGATAAGGCTGTCAAATGTATTTTTGTTGGTTATAGTGCTGAAAGCAAAGGTTACAGGTTGTATCATCCGCAAACAAAACGTATCCTGGTTTCACGGGATGTAGTGTTTGTGGAAGATTCTGTTCAGCCCTTGCTGTCATGTACTAGAGACAGTAATGTAAGCTCACAGGACATTTATGACACTTTTTTGCCTCTTTTCAGTGGTGGAAATACGAATGTAAGTTCCAATGAGGCAAATGTACAGCCTATGGGGGTTTCTGAAAATGTTTTAGAACAGCCTATTACTGATGCAGATGTACATGATGTACTTGATGAGGAAAGGGCTGAAAATGAGCAGGCTAGAGGTATGCCAAAATGGCTGGTGCACACTTTGCGTGACAGTAAATTGGATGCACCTTTATCTAGTCGTACTCGTTCAGGCTCTCGCCATGCATCTTATGCATCAGATTGTTATGCTTTGGCTGTGTCTAGTTTACATGATGTTGAGGAGCCTCTGTCTTTTGATGAAGCACAGAATTCAGAAAATTGGATTGCTGCCATGAAATCAGAATATGATGCACTTATAGAGAATGACACATGGACTTTATGTGATTTGCCTCCTGGCAAAAAGGCCATTGGTACAAAGTGGGTTTACAAGTTGAAACGCAAGCCGGATGGTGAGATCGATCGCCATAAGGCTGGACTTGTTGCAAAGGGTTATGCACAACAAAAAGGCATAGATTATGAAGAGACTTTTGCTCCCACTTGTCGTATGACTACTGTGCGTTTTCTATGTGCATTGGCAGCTCATTTTGGTTGGGATGTACATCAATCAGACATTGTTACTGCTTTCTTGAATGGTGACATATTTGAGGAAGTTTATGTAACGCAGCCTCGCGGTTTTGTCATAAAAGGACAAGAGGACAAAGTGTGCTTGGTATGAGAAAGCTGACACTCATTTGGTTAAACGAGGCTTTCGTAACAGTCCAACAGAAAGCACATTGTATGTAAAGCGTGAGGATGATGTATTTCTCATTGTGGTTCTTTATGTTGATGATTTGCTGATCACTGGACCAAATGAGAGACATATTGCTGAATTTAAGGCTAATTTGAATGCTACTTTCAAGATGAAAGATTTGGGGCTGTTGCATCATTACTTGGGTATACAGTTTAAGCAGTGTGATGGTGGTATTGCCTTGTGTCAGAAAAGTTACATAGAGACATTGCTATGTAAGTTTGGACTTGAGGATTGCAAACCTATTGCCACTCCCATGGAAACAGGTTTGAAGTTGAGTCTACATGATGCTTGCGATCCTGCTGATGTCACTCTTTACCAAACTGCTGTTGGCTGCCTCATTTATGTATGCAACACGAGGCCAGATATTCAGTTTGCAGTCTCGCAGGTCAGCAGATTTATGCATAGCCCAGGGTCTAAGCATTGGCAGGCTGTCAAGAGGATTTTCCGCTACCTTAGTGGCACTTTACATCTTGGCTTGTTTTATCCCAAGGGGGGATCATTGCCGCCAGACTTACATGCTTTTTCGGACTCAGATTGGGCTGTTTGTTTTGACACGCGAGTGTCCACAAGTGGTTTTTGTTTCATGCTTGGCAGTTCATGTATATCATGGTTGAGCAAGAAGCAACCTACTGTGGCCACTTCGAGTTGTGAGGCTAAGTACAGGGCAGTCTTCACAGCTACGGTTGAGTGTGTATGGCTCAGACGCCTTATGGCTGACTTGGGTGTTGGACAGGACACTGCCAACACTATCTACACTGACAGTCAGAGCGCATTGGCAATTGCGAGGAACCCAGTTTTTCATGCTCGCACAAAGCACATTGAGGTGCATTACCACTATGTCAGGGAGAGGCTCTCAGCAGGAGAGATCAGCTTGGCTTATGTGCCAACACAGGACAACCTTGCAGATCTTTTCACAAAGGCATTGTCTTGTGAGAAGCTTGAAGCTTTCCGCAAAGCTTTGGGCTTACTCCCCTTTGTGGACTGATCCTGTCGTCAAGGCATGGCACTTCCCTTTACTCATGTTCCAGCTCTCGTTCACCGCATCACTCCAGGGGGGATTTGTTACCATATACATGTGGTAGTGCTGTGTGTGAACACACTAGGACCGCCGGGGCATTTTTTCCCTCTTTAGGAGGTTTTTTCCCCCGTGCATTGTATATACGCCCATCACTCTAGGACTATCTATCTTTCCATTACACACTAAGTAACACACTCTCTATTGTGTGCCTTGAGCTTTCTTCGTCTTCTCCAAGCTGTGTGTGTTTCTCTGCAACCCTAATTCCAACAATACCCTTCCACCAGTATTTTTCTTTCAACTTGGAGAAGGTTGCCCACACACCCCTGTGTCCAGCCCATAGACTCTCATGAAACTCTTGCATGAGCTTTACTTGAGTCTCTTTTTTACATATAACCCGTTGTGGTGTAGCACCCTTTTGTTTAGGATGCTTCCACAAGTACCCATCCCTCAAAAAGTACCCATATGCTTTCCTGCGTATCCTCTTGAATTCTTGTTCAGACCAATCATCCTGTTTTGTTAGAGTACTCAAGTAGCTTCCAATAGAAAGCCAATCACCTTCGTAAAGATCTTTCGAGAACAATTCAAGTGAATTAGTCATGTAGACATTGTTACCTTTCACATGAGAGATAGAATAGAACTTTGTACCTACATCATCTCCCTCATCAATCATTTGTGACTCATCTTCATACCTTGCCCTTGATAGCATATTTTCCACTATATTGTCTTTACCTACAATGTGCTTAAACTCAGGATTTAAAGACTTAATGTAGGCAATCCACCGCAACACAGCAATGTCTGGCATTGAGCAGCTTGTAATCATCCCAAGAAGTGGTAGACAATTTGTTTCTACAACCACACATGCACCAATTAGGTCCTCTTTCCCACTTTTCAAGGCTGTAACCATACCCCATAACTCTCTCTTTATCTGTGGATAGTTTCTTTGGCGAGCACTTAGTACCTTTGCTCCAAATCTTACCACATACCTGTGTCCTTCTTTGTCATCTTGCCCTATTGCCCATCCAATCCCTGTAGGACTGGTGTCTACTGTCACAATTACTGGCCTTTGACACTCATAGTCTACCTTTCTCAAAGTTGTTGCTGATTGGAGCAACTCCTTTAGCTTTTTCATGGATTTTACATGTGCTTCTGTCCATTTAAACTTCTGATTCTTTCTAAGCAGTTGATAAAGAGGATCAGCTACATGTGCATAATGTGGAATCCAAATAACATAGAAGACACATGCTCCCAGAAACCTTCTAACCTCAGTGATGCTAGTGCATGTTTCTTTCATTCTTTGGATGGCATCTACCTTTGATGGTGGACAAGGTTTCCTACCATATGGCCCGCACATGTGCCCCACAATGAGCACTTCTTTGACACCAAACATAGACTTTTTCCCTGACAATGTAAGATTCACTTCTTCCAACCTAGACAAAATTTTATCACAATCATTTATGTGATTTACCACAAACCTGCGACATCCCTTGAGATCCAAAGCTTCATCTTTGTCACTTTCTTCACATCCTTTGATAGGCAAATCATCAATGAAAGGCATTGTGATCTGAGGAATAAAGTCACGTAAGACCTTATTCATCCCATTCATCATATGTGCAACCGAGTTGGTTGCTCCCTGTGGCAAGGTACACATCCTTACCAAACCCAAAGGTGTCCTCATGGTTGTCAAGTCTCTGCTTTTGATTGCAAGTTGAAATTGATCATACCTTGAGTAGAGATCCCCCATTGAGTAGATTGCCCTCCCTGCAAACGCCTCTGCAAACTCATCCACAATTGGACCTGTACCTACATTTCTAATTGTCACCTTGTGCACTTGTTGCATATCTTGGATGAAGCGTAGAGAACCATTCGTCTTTGGAACTGTGAACCACCTGTTTGAGTATGGAGTACAAGAAGGCTCCAAGATTCCCATTTTGATTTTCTCATTCAGTAGCTCTACTAACTTTGGCAAATGAGCCTTTGCAACTGGAATAGGCCGCAGATTCCAAGGCACATGAGGTATTGTGAAAATTACCATAGGAGCTACAATAGAAGTATCAACACATCCTATCTCATGTGGCTCAAATGCAAAAGCCTTACCATGCTTTGAAAGCATTTCCTTGAAGCACTTTGTCTCCTCCTATGTTAGAAACTCCTCGCAACCAATCTGCAACTCTTGAAAAGACTCCTTTGTGAAGGTATGCCCGATCTTTTTAGGATTCCTCAAACTTGGTTGTAAAGAAGCCTGCTCAATCTTTTCCCTGTCGTTGGGTGGTAAGGGTGAAGCTACTGGTTTCACCTCCTTTGCTACACTCTTGTATTTAGTTTCAACATGGACTTCTAGGCCAACTATTTTGCTTTCTTTAAAGGCTTCTATTACTTGATACATTTCCATAGAGAAAACTTCCACAACTTCATTTTCAAGATTCAAACTAGACCTCATTATAGCATCAAGCTCACCCATAGTATCTACAAAAGAAACTTGTTCACACAAACCCAAAACATTTTCAGTAGGCTTTAGCAACCCACTCTTTTTCATGCCTATTTGTACATTATGCACATATTGCCTCTCACATCTCTTCAAATCTTCAAGTTTTGTAAAACATACTGATCCATTCCTTGTTACCAAGGAGCTCATTGAGAAATTTTCACCTATTTTTGGATCAGGCGAGACCATTTTTCTTTTTGTACCACTGCAATCCCGCTTTACAATGGTACTTGGCCAAAACCCATCATTTCTCTATGATCATGAAACTCTTTGCTTACATTTGGTAGAGGATTTTCTCTGAGGTTGTCACAATGTCTTTCATGGTTTACACAAACTGTGAGAAATTGGACAACTCGTTTACCATCTTTGCTGCGTATCCTAGCATTACCTTTGTTTCCAATCGAACTCCCACAATGTAGGGCTATCCAAGGATGACATGATATGAATATGTATCCTGAACAAAGAAGTTTTGGTCAATCTTTACATCACCTATTGGCACCTTCACAGCTGGACATGCTGCATATAATTCACCAGATGAATTGTTTGCCACTTTTACCGTCCAGCCATGATCTGTGTCCATCGTCCATTTGCACTTGTTGAAGATACTCTTTGACATTATGTTTATTTCTGAACCATGGTCAATCAAGGCAACAAATGGCTCTTCAAGATCACCTACCTTGACCAAAGTTTCTGTAGTAGCCCTTGCCCAGTGACTTCGTGAATAGTAGCTCCTAGGAATATCTTCAACTTCTTCATCATCATTTGAGAAATGCACTTGCTTCACTCTCCCACTAGATTGGTAGCATCCTACCACAGGTCCATCCTCCTCCTTATTTAGCAGGTGCATCCCTTGTGTCTTCGAGCTTTCCCCTTCAACCTGTGGAGGAGAAACTTTAGAAAGGGTTTGCCTCTTCCTCTTGATGATGTTGAGGCGGTCCAGGGTGGGCAACAAGAAGAGTGGACTCTCAACACCCTTCGAGGCTCCCGTGCTGCTCAATTGGGGCTAGGGCAAGCACAATCAGAGACAACAACAACCCACAGCCCGAAACCAAACAAGAAAAGGGGCACCACCTAGTTGTAGATGCAAACGAGGACGCGCGTGATATCTCCTTGTACTCAAACGAACAAAGAGAGGGGAATGCAAGATAGCCACACACACCAAACACAAACATTCACCACGCCAGAGAGAGGTAAAGAGCACAAATCAACTTGAGCAATGCAGTCTTAGCCTTAAAGACTAGATTCACACAAAGCTTGATGAGAAATAGAGAGACAACACAAAACTTGACCTTGTTGCCAATGCACAAATTGTCTTAGGGTCACGGGAGCCCTCTCACCGAGCACCCTCTTACAATTGACCTTTTAGGCAAACAATTCAACAAGCCCTCAAACCACCAAGCATGAAATGGCACAACAAACTTCAAGGACAATATACCTTCAACCACCTGATGAGCCAACTTATCAAGTCAATTTGGAGAGAAGAGTCGTAGTTGCAGCATACAATTGCACCCAAAACTATAAATCTTATTTATGCACAAGAGTAGGCTACAAGTGTGGTGAAGAGTATGGCATACACTCCACTCCTCTAGATGGCATAACTAACTTCAAGCTTCTCCATGCACCTATGTGTAATGATGGAATAGAGTACTCACGATGCACACACTGTACACAACTAGGCTTAAAGAGTGGTGTGTTATGTGTTGAGAATGGTGTAGTGTAGTGTGATCATGTGATGATTTACAAGGGAGAGAAGGGCTCTATTTATAGGTTTAGAAGCCCCGATTAGGATTAGGCCTAATCAAGTTTATTTGAAGGAATAAAAGATTGTGCATATTTTTAATTTTTTTAATGAGGGTGGGTCTCTCTTGTCCTTTGAGTCACATGGATGTGGGCTCAAGGGAAGAGAATTATTGAGGATGAAAGGAGAGAGGATTGAGTGAATAATTTGGGAGTGCCTACTTTAGTACAGGGTGCATTTTATAATAAGGTTAGTGGTTAGGAGTTAGTAATTATCACTAAAAAATATTTACAAAATCATTCACCAAATGGTGAGATATATGATGAGAAAAGTTAGAGAAGGGATGAGCTTGTAAAGAGAGGTTGAAGCTTTGGAGAAGTTGACATTCACCTCTTTATAGCACCTGAAGAAGAAGCAGTCAGCATGGCGAAGCAGCGCGTGTCGATGAAGCTATGTTATCTTCAAACCTTGAAAAATTCATGATAAAATCCTTCATTTGCAGAGCTTATCCTTGGATTTTTGCTGATTTTTTTGAAGTTCTTTACAAAGCTGAAGAGAGTATGGTAATATGGACATATATGTAGAGAGAAAGGGGGACACATAGGGTGTAGAAATGGAGGATGAAGGCTATGGAGGTGTGAGAGATGCGGTAATGGTGAAGAGGGTGAATTAGGACATGGGAGTTGCAGGTTTGGGAGTGGGAAGGAGAGGGAGGAGTGTGTATGAAAGAGGAAAATGATAAAGTGGAAGAGGGAGTGTGGCTGCATAGCATGGGCAAACTGGGGTCCACCAATAAAATCATAGCTCACAACTCGTAGCTCAAAAAAACTATGAAAAAATTTGAGGTGAAATTTCAGCTCACGAGCTACAACTTTTTTTTGTATCACCTTTTCAAATTCGGGGAGCATGTGATCTTTAAAAATTCAGCAAAACTGACTGTTTTTTCCACTGCATAAGGTCCTTGTGAGGTCCTTCTTTGGATGATTCTTTTGAATACCTCCAAGAGTGAGCTCCCCATGGTGCATACATGCATGCCACATACCCTTTACCTTATTTGGTAGGTCTATAATTGAAGATATTGTTGAGATCATGATATAAGTGAATAGTACAACTAAGAAAATCAAATATTGAGGTGTCTAAATAAATATGTACATGTCACATATATATAATATAGGTGGAAAAAATATAAAGGGGTCAAAATAAATCTCTCTCATTATAAGTCTACCATAAAAAGATGAATATTTTTTGTGGTCTAATTGAGAGTAATAGAGAATAGATGTAAGAAGGAAAAAATCACAATAGTGAAAAAATATACACATAAATAGAACTAGTTTTTTTGGATTTTTGTCGGGATGGAGTTACACCAGAAATAAGAGAAGCTTGCATGAAATTATTTTTATATGGAATAAAGAGTATGCACATATTGCCTCTCACATCTCTTCAAATCTTCAAGTTTTGTAAAACATACTGATCCATTCCTTGTTACCAAGGAGCTCATTGAGAAAGTTTCACCTATTTTTGGATCAGGCGAGACCCTTTTTCTTTTTGTACCACTCCAATCCCGCTTTACAATGGTACTTGGCCAAAACCCATCATTTCTCTATGATCATGAAACTCTTTGCTTACCTTTGGTAGAGGATTTTCTCTGAGGTTGTCACAATTTCTTTCATGGTTTACAAAAACTATGAGAATTGGACAGCTCAATTACCATCTTTGCTGCGTATCCTAGAATTACCTTTGTTTCCATTCGAACTCCCACAATGTAGGGTTGTCCAAGGATGAGATGATATGAAGATGTATCCTGTACAAAGAAGTTTTGGTCAATCTTTACATCACCTATTGTCACCTTCACAGCTGGAAATGGTGCATACAATTCACCGGATGAATTGTTTGCCACTTTTACCATCCAGCCATGATCTGTGTCCATCGGCCATTTGCACTTGTTGTAGAGACTCTTTGACATTATGTTTATTTCTGAACCATGGTCAATCAAGGCAACAAATGGCTCTTCAAGATCACCTACCTTGACCAAAGTTTCTGTAGTAACCCTTGCCCAGTGACTTCGTGAATAGTAGCTCCTAGGAATATCTTCAACTTCTTCATCATCATTTGAGAAATGCACTTGCTTCACTCTCCCACTAGATTGGTAGCATCCTACCACAGGTCCATCCTCCTCCTTATTTAGCAGGTGCATCCCTTGTGTCTTCGAGGTTTCCCCTTCAACCTGTGGAGGAGAAACTTTAGAAAGGGTTTGCCTCTTCCTCTTGATGATGTTGAGGCGGTCCGGGGTGGGCAACAAGAAGAGTGGACTCTCAACACCCTTCGAGGCTCCCGTGCTGCTCAATTGGGGCTAGGGCAAGCACAATCAGAGACAACAACAACCCACAGCCCGAAACCAAACAAGAAAAGGGGCACCACCTAGTTGTAGATGCAAACGAGGACGCGCGTGATATCTCCTTGTACTCAAACGAACAAAGAGAGGGGAATGCAAGATAGCCACACACACCAAACACAAACATTCACCACGCCAGAGAGAGGTAAAGAGCACAAATCAACTTGAGCAATGCAGTCTTAGCCTTAAAGACTAGATTCACACAAAGCTTGATGAGAAATAGAGAGACAACACAAAACTTGACCTTGTTGCCAATGCACAAATTGTCTTAGGGTCACGGGAGCCCTCTCACCGAGCACCCTCTTACAATTGACCTTTTAGGCAAACAATTCAACAAGCCCTCAAACCACCAAGCATGAAATGGCACAACAAACTTCAAGGACAATATACCTTCAACCACCTGATGAGCCAACTTATCAAGTCAATTTGGAGAGAAGAGTCGTAGTTGCAGCATACAATTGCACCCAAAACTATAAATCTTATTTATGCACAAGAGTAGGCTATAAGTGTGGTGAAGAGTATGGCATACACTCCACTCCTCTAAATGGCATAACTAACTTCAAGATTCTCCATGCACCTATGTGTAATGATGGAATAGAGCACTCACGATGCACACACTTACACAACTAGGCTTGAAGAGTGGTGTGTTATGTGTTGAGAATGGTGTGGTGTAGTGTGATCATGTGATGATTTACAAGGGAGAGAAGGGCTCTATTTATAGGTTTAGAAGCCCCGATTAGGATTAGACCTAATCAAGTTTATTTGAAGGAATAAAAGATTGTGCATATTTTTAATTTTTTTTAATGAGGGTGAGTCTCTCTTGTCCTTTGAGTCACATGGATGTGGGCTCAAGGGAAGAGAATTATTGAGGATGAAAGAAGAGAGGATTGAGTGAATAATTTGGGAGTGCCTACTCTAGTAGAGGGTGCATTTTACAATAAGGTTAGTGGTTAGTAATTAGTAATTATCACTAAAAAATATTTACAAAATCATTCACCAAATGGTGAGATATATGATGAGAAAAGTTAGAGAAGGGATGATCTTGTAAAGAGAGGTTGAAGCTTTGGAGAAGTTGACATTCACTTCTTTATAGCACCTGAAGAACAAGCAGTCAGTATGGCGAAGCAGCGCGTGTGATGAAGCTATGTTATCTTCAAACCTTGAAAAATTCATGATAAAAGCCTTCATTTGCAGAGGTTATCCTTGGATTTTTGCTTATTTTTTTGAAGCTCTTTACAAAGCTGAAGAGAGTATGGTAATATGGACATATGTGTAGAGAGAAAGGGGGACACATAGGGTGTAGAAATGGAGGATGAAGGCTATAGAGGTGTGAGAGATGTGGTAATGGTGAAGAGGGTGAATTAGGACATGGGAGTTGCAGGTTTGGGAGTGGGAAGGAGAGGGAGGAGTGTGTATGAAAGAGGAAAATGATAAAGTGGAAGAGGGAGTGTGGCTGCATAGCATGCGCAAACTGGGGTCCACCAATAAAATCATAGCTCACAGCTCGTAGCTCAAAAAAACTATGAAAAAATTTGAGGTAAAATTTCAGCTCACGAGCTACAACTTTTGTTTGTATCACCTTTTCAAATTTGGGGAGCATGTGATCTTTAAAAATTCAGCAAAACCGACTGTTTTTTCCATTGCACAAGCTCCTTGTGAGGTCCTTCTTTGGATGATTCTTTTGAATACCTCCAAGAGTGAGCTTCCCATGGTGGATGCATGCATGCCACATACCCTTGACCTTATTTTGTAGGTCTATAATTGAAGATATTGTTGAGATCATGATATAAGTAAAATACAACTAAGAAAATCAAATATTGAGGGGTCTAAATAAATATGTACGTGTCAAATATAAATAATATAGGTGGAAAAAATATAAAGGGGTCAAAATAAATCTCTCTCATTATAAGTCTACCATAAAAAGATGAATATTTTTTGTGGTCTAATTTATGAGAGTAATAGAGAATAGATGTAGGAAGGAAAAAATCACAATAGTGAAAAAATATACACATAAATAGAACTAGTTTTTTTGGATTTTTGTTGGGATGGAGTTACACCAAAAATAAGAGAATCTTGCATGAAATTATTTTTATATGGAATAAAGAGTATGCAAAATGGTTAGAAAAAATATGGTAATGGTGAGTCAATGTACATAGCATAAATAACACACGCCTAAGTATAAATATTTCAATAAATACCAAAATAATTATGAAAAATCCATATATTTAGGCCCTATATACAATGAAATATTTACACACAAATGGGCCATAATATACTTATATTTTTTATTTTTTTTATTTTTTTGGCTCAACTAGCCCAGTGACTAGCTAATTGAGGGTTTTTAAGAAGATATGGAAAAAGTCCCCTAACTCACACACGCCTATGTACAGTGAAATGGTAGGCATAACCAAAATGTTTGAGTGATTTGATAGGGTGAGGTATCTTACTATGGCAATTATGGAAAGCCGAAATATGGCTATCATTAGCCCCCCCCTTAGATAATGGTACATTCATGTACCATTTATCCGACCATACAACATGTAGATTGTGTAACGTCTGTCTTTGTCTGCTCTCATCTTTGAAGAACCTTTGTTGTATGATTAAGAAACCTTGTGTGATATGAAAGCATCTCAGATCCAATAGCAGGATATAATGAAGTGACTGAGTAAACCTCCTTCATTGAGAAAGTTTCCATAAGCACCCCCCAAGATCAAAGATCTTGAAATATCTTTCCCAAAGAGAGATGTATGGTATGGAATCACTTACTGATTTTGGTCGAAGAAACTTGTAGATTTTATTGTTGTCCATCATTGCATCTATCACTATGAATGTGATATAAAAGATTGGTTGCTCTTCCTCCTGTGTTAAGTTGATGTATGTGCTACGATCTTCAAGAGCTTGTATGAGCAAATTCCTGAAGTGTAGCTCATAAAATTCATTCAACTTGGGTAGGCTCATCAAGTCAAAAATTCTATGACCTTCATGATTTAGGAAAGCTTGATCCATGCTTCCAACTGCTATTGGAAGATATTGCAAATAGTTTACCATATAAGTAGCTAATAGACAAAGGTTTCTATTGCTTCCAACACATTGGAAGAGAATAGATTTTGGTACTGATTGATGAAATATCCACATGTAGCAATCAACAAGTTTTTCATCTATGATGAAGACCAGAAGCATCACAATGTGCGACCTCCATACACCAAAGAACCATCTGTTCCTCACCAAGTATTCATGTCCTCTTCCACTTAAGAAGGTATGGTGCTCCCGATGAAAGGTATATGTGAAGAGAGGAGAAGTTGACTTTGAAGAGGTGAAACCCAATGTGAAGATGATTGGGGCTTCAAAAAATTGGATTTTCTTGCTAAGAGATTGTCCCATGAATGAAGAGCCACCCACTAAAACACCGTTGGAGAGAATGATACCATTCTGATAGTTTCCTTTTATGATTTTATTTTTTACTACTCTGTCATGTTCTTCATCCCCTTCTAAGCCCCCCCTTTGGCAAGGTTGTAACTCCTCACATTGTACCACGCAAAGGTTGATGGATTACTGTTTGATTTTGTGAAAACTTTGGCTTGTTGCATGATAGGGTCCTCCATGCTTAATATACATGGGTCATACCAATGCTTTTCAACATCCTCAAACACTTCTTGAAGATTATCCTCACATGGATTCAACTCACACTCTTCTACTTTGTTTTGGAGTTGTCATTTCATGTACACAATCGTCTCTTTATGATCAATGTGGTCTATGATCTCCCCACCTATGATTTCATCTTCTTCTTCACTCTCTTCTCTTAGACAAGATACACTCTCAGAACATTCCGTAAGAACAAGGTTACCTTCAAGGTCTTCATTCTCCATAGAGTCATGTTGCACAAATGATTCGTCTGCTCGGACTAGAAATTGATCCTCCGCCAAAAGGTTTGATGTATCCATTATTGAATCATCAATGCCATTTGAGATATCTTGTGTCGATTTTTGCATGCTTGTGATAAAGGTAGAAGAAAGAGATTCCACATTTGAATCTTGGCCACACACTTTAGCACTTGAATAATCAGTTGGCATGTAAGTAAGTTCTTCAATATTTGTCGGAGTAGAAGGAGACAAGTATGGCAAAGGAGATGACTCCTTGATAGAAACACTTTCATGATGGTTGGTTCTTCCAGCATGATGGAAACCATTTTTGATGTAGAAGTACTTGTGAAACTTCCTTCAGGCAATAGTGACCGCTTCTTCAAAGGTAGAGGGTCCACTACAAGTAACCTTAGTCTTTAGGAAAGGAGACAAACCCAAAATAAATTGCTCCATTTTTACATAATCTGGAAATGTAGAACTAAACCGACATCCTCCCCATTGACGAGAAAAAATATCCTCATAAGCATAGTAGTCTTCACCATGTTGTTGAAGTCTCCCTAATGAAGCCCATGCTTTCTCCATTGTTGGAAATTTAGAGAATCTGGTCTTCAAAGCTTTGGAAATTTGGGTATACCCATCTTCAATCTGAGAAGACATACTCCAAAACCATTTCTCAGCGTTGCCTCTAAGGCATAGCAATAGAAAATCCCGTTTTTCAATGTCATCCCTTTTACCAAGGATACGACAAACCATTCTAAAATCATCAAGAAAATCATCAACATCTTCTTCTAGATTTTCGAAGAAGATTGGGATATCATCAAAGGTATAGTGTGTCATAGTCTCTCAATGCTAGAACCACACAAAGATTAGTTCCAAACAATCATTTTCTCTCATGACATCAACTAACTACACAAAGTTTTCAAAGGTCTTTCAACATGAATTCTAGATTCTTATGTGAGAATGTTTTTTTTCTTTCTTATGTTATGCTAATCCAAACCATATTCTAGATCAATTTTTGTTGCCTTGAAATGAAATTCGGTCATACAAGCTTTCTTCAAAGGCTTCTATTACTTGATACATTTCCATAGAGCAAACTTCCACAACTTCATTTTCAAGATGCAAACTAGACCTCATTATAGCATTAAGCTCACCCATAGTATCTACAAAAGAAACTTGTTCACACAAACCCAAAACATTTTCAGTAGGCTTTAGCAACCCACTCTTTTTCACGCCTATTTGTACATTATGCACATATTGCCTCTCACATCTCTTCAAATCTTCAAGTTTTGTAAAACATACTGATCCATTCCTTGTTACCAAGGAGCTCATTGAGAAATTTTCACCTATTTTTGGATCAGGCGAGACCATTTTTCTTTTTGTACCACTGCAATCCCGCTTTACAATGGTACTTGGCCAAAACCCATCATTTCTCTATGATCATGAAACTCTTTGCTTACATTTGGTAGAGGATTTTCTCTGAGGTTGTCACAATGTCTTTCATGGTTTACACAAACTGTGAGAAATTGGACAACTCGTTTACCATCTTTGCTGCGTATCCTAGCATTACCTTTGTTTCCAATCGAACTCCCACAATGTAGGGCTATCCAAGGATGACATGATATGAATATGTATCCTGAACAAAGAAGTTTTGGTCAATCTTTACATCACCTATTGGCACCTTCACAGCTGGACATGCTGCATATAATTCACCAGATGAATTGTTTGCCACTTTTACCGTCCAGCCATGATCTGTGTCCATCGGCCATTTGCACTTGTTGTAGATACTCTTTGACATTATGTTTATTTCTGAACCATGGTCAATCAAGGCAACAAATGGCTCTTCAAGATCACCTACCTTGACCAAAGTTTCTGTAGTAGCCCTTGCCCAATGACTTCGTGAATAGTAGCTCCTAGGAATATCTTCAACTTCTTCATCATCATTTGAGAAATGCACTTGCTTCACTCTCCCACTAGATTGGTAGCATCCTACCACAGGTCCATCCTCCTCCTTATTTAGCAGTTGCATCCCTTGTGTCTTCGAGGTTTCCCCTTCAACCTGTGGAGGAGAAACTTTAGAAAGGGTTTGCCTCTTCCTCTTGATGATGTTGAGGCGGTCCGGGGTGGGCAACAAGAAGAGTGGACTCTCAACACCCTTCGAGGCTCCCGTGCTGCTCAATTGGGGCTAGGGCAAGCACAATCAGAGACAACAACAACCCACAGCCCGAAACCAAACAAGAAAAGGGGCACCACCTAGTTGTAGATGCAAACGAGGACGCGCGTGATATCTCCTTGTACTCAAACGAACAAAGAGAGGGGAATGCAAGATAGCCACACACACCAAACACAAACATTCACCACGCCAGAGAGAGGTAAAGAGCACAAATCAACTTGAGCAATGCAGTCTTAGCCTTAAAGACTAGATTCACACAAAGCTTGATGAGAAATAGAGAGACAACACAAAACTTGACCTTGTTGCCAATGCACAAATTGTCTTAGGGTCACGGGAGCCCTCTCAGCGAGCACCCTCTTACAATTGACCTTTTAGGCAAACAATTCAACAAGCCCTCAAACCACCAAGCATGAAATGGCACAACAAACTTCAAGGACAATATACCTTCAACCACCTGATGAGCCAACTTATCAAGTCTTTTTGGAGAGAAGAGTCGTAGTTGCAGCATACAATTGCACCCAAAACTATAAATCTTATTTATGCACAAGAGTAGGCTACAAGTGTGGTGAAGAGTATGGCATACACTCCACTCCTCTAGATGGCATAACTAACTTCAATCTTCTCCATGCACCTATGTGTAATGATGGAATAGAGTACTCACGATGCACACACTGTACACAACTAGGCTTAAAGAGTGGTGTGTTATGTGTTGAGAATGGTGTAGTGTAGTGTGATCATGTGATGATTTACAAGGGAGAGAAGGGCTCTATTTATAGGTTTAGAAGCCCCGATTAGGATTAGGCCTAATCAAGTTTATTTGAAGGAATAAAAGATTGTGCATATTTTTAATTTTTTTAATGAGGGTGGGTCTCTCTTGTCCTTTGAGTCACATGGATGTGGGCTCAAGGGAAGAGAATTATTGAGGATGAAAGGAGAGAGGATTGAGTGAATAATTTGGGAGTGCCTACTCTAGTACAGGGTGCATTTTATAATAAGGTTAGTGGTTAGGAGTTAGTAATTATCACTAAAAAATATTTACAAAATCATTCACCAAATGGTGAGATATATGATGAGAAAAGTTAGAGAAGGGATGAGCTTGTAAAGAGAGGTTGAAGCTTTGGATAAGGTGACATTCACCTCTTTATAGCACCTGAAGAAGAAGCAGTCAGCATGGCGAAGCAGCGTGTGTCGATGAAGCTATGTTATCTTCAAACCTTGAAAAATTCATTATAAAAGCCTTCATTTGCAGAGGTTATCCTTGGATTTTTGCTGATTTTTTTGAAGTTCTTTACAAAGCTGAAGAGAGTATGGTAATATGGACATATATGTAGAGAGAAAGGGGGACACATAGGGTGTAGAAATGGAGGATGAAGGCTATGGAGGTGTGAGAGATGCGGTAATGGTGAAGAGGGTGAATTAGGACATGGGAGTTGCAGGTTTGGGAGTGGGAAGGAGAGGGAGGAGTGTGTATGAAAGAGGAAAATGATAAAGTGGAAGAGGGAGTGTGGCTGCATAGCATGGGCAAACTGGGGTCCACCAATAAAATCATAGCTCACAACTCGTAGCTCAAAAAAACTATGAAAAAATTTGAGGTGAAATTTCAGCTCACGAGCTACAACTTTTTTTTGTATCACCTTTTCAAATTCGGGGAGCATGTGATCTTTAAAAATTCAGCAAAACTGACTGTTTTTTCCACTGCATAAGGTCCTTGTGAGGTCCTTCTTTGGATGATTCTTTTGAATACCTCCAAGAGTGAGCTCCCCATGGTGCATACATG
The DNA here is from genome assembly GCF_014529385.1 of Adiantum capillus-veneris. Taxonomy (NCBI): domain Eukaryota; kingdom Viridiplantae; phylum Streptophyta; class Polypodiopsida; order Polypodiales; family Pteridaceae; genus Adiantum; species Adiantum capillus-veneris. Next base: position 56,597,248 of record NC_140932.1, read on the forward strand.
CATGCCACATACCCTTTACCTTATTTGGTAGGTCTATAATTGAAGATATTGTTGAGATCATGATATAAGTGAATAGTACAACTAAGAAAATCAAATATTGAGGTGTCTAAATAAATATGTACATGTCACATATATATAATATAGGTGGAAAAAATATAAAGGGGTCAAAATAAATCTCTCTCATTATAAGTCTACCATAAAAAGATGAATATTTTTTGTGGTCTAATTGAGAGTAATAGAGAATAGATGTAAGAAGGAAAAAATCACAATAGTGAAAAAATATACACATAAATAGAACTAGTTTTTTTGGATTTTTGTCGGGATGGAGTTACACCAGAAATAAGAGAAGCTTGCATGAAATTATTTTTATATGGAATAAAGAGTATGCAAAATGGTAAGAAAAAATATGGTAATGGTGAGTCAATGTACATAGCATAAATAACACACGCCTAAGTATAAATATTTAAATAAATACCAAAATAATTATGAAAAAACCTTATATTTAGGCACTATATACAATGAAATATTTACACACAAATGGGCCATAATATACTTATATTTTTTATTTTTTTTATTTTTTTGGCTCAACTAGCCCAGTGACTAGCTAATTGAGGGTTTTTAAGAAGATATGGGAAAAGTCCCCTAACTCACACACGCCTATGTACAGTGAAATGGTAGGGATAACCAAAATGTTTGAGTGATTTGATAGGGTGAGGTAGCTTACTATGGCAATTATGGAAAGCTGAAAAACGGCTATCAATGTCAATGATCTCCTCATAGAATTCACGCTTTTCAATGCCAAGAGCTTCTCCCAGAGTAAACTCAATATTGCTATTCAAGATCCTTTCCTCCAAGACTTTCTTTAAATCTGTAGCAACCTCAATATCAGATTGTAGTTTATAAGTTGGTCCTTCTGTCTTACCTTTTGTTGGCTCTTTCTTCTTTCCTGTTGTAGACTCTTCCATGAGTACTTTAGGTGGAGATGCTCCTTGTGTCGAGGGTGTTTGAGAAGGCATTGAGTCACTTCTTCTCCCACTTCTAGAAGCTCTTTTTGATGGTCCTTCATCAGCATTCTCACGTCTGCGCTTCTCTTCTACAATCGCCTCATTTTGTTGGCATTTTGTAATGTAGGCATGCACTGACAGTGAGTCCACTGGATCATTCCATCTTGTTTCTAGACGTATGCAATCACCTGCTTCATGTAGAATCTCTTTTGTAAGATTTCCCTTTTTAGCTAATTGCATGACATTTGGCCAAATTTGACCATGATGGCCACTCACCTGTTCATCACTAATATACTCAATTTTTACTCCATAAGTAGCTGCCTCAACTGAAGAGGTGGCATGCTTAGTTGCCATATCTTCAACTAAGGTTTGCATTCCCCCCTTCCCAAAGTTAGTTCTCAAGGGTAGACCTGTCTCTCTTAAGTGGATTTTACCATCCTTAAAAAAGAAAACATCTTTTGACAAAGCATCACTAAAATCATCACAATCCCTTCTTACATAGTCTGTACTATCACACCAAATACATCTATTAACAAACCCTTCTTTGGGCTGTTGTCTTTGCCTAGGAAGTGGCCCTGATGGTTGGCCTTTTTCTTCAAGCTTTGCAAGCTTCACCTTCAAGTCACGCATTCCCTTCACAAGCTCATCTAGCATGGACTCATCAAACTTAGGAGCGATAAAAGTAGGCTTTACCATTTTGTCAGAAGTTGAGGTTGAAGGACTTGTAGTGTTTACTCCCATCTTGTCCCTTCTTCTTTGTCATTTGGCAAGCAACAAGACAGCACCTTCAACTTCATTCCAGTCGGTCTTTAGTCCTTTCTCAGCATCTTTATCTTCAAGAAGAAGCTCCAAATTTTCTTGAAACTCTTTACCTGCAGCTTGTAAGAAAAGATCTTTCTTCTCTATATCCAGTGTGGCCCTTTCTGTCCTTGTGAGTTGTGCATAACACCGCTCAAATTCCCTAAGTAGCTCTGTTATTGATAGTCCTTGCTTTGGCTTGACTACCCATTCTAAGAATGTCCTTTTGGTTACTCTCTCAGAGTCCTCCATGAAATATTCCTCCTTTAAAGCTACTTTGAGTTCTTCCCAATTTCTCCCATGCCCATCTTTAATTGCCCTAACATGCTCCCTAATTTTTGGAGCAACAACTAGCTCAAAGCTTTGAATCATCTCACCTTCTGACACGCGATGCAGCTCCATCTCCTTCACATACTCGCGTAAGTACTTGGTTATATCTTTGCCATTGAATTCATCCATTCTGTTGACGACCGCTTGTATGGCCTTCGTTGCTGAAATCTCCCTTCTTTCAGTGGCATGTTGTTGTTGCATGAACATTGTAAATGCTTGAAACATTTGCATTGTTGTTAGGTCAAAATGCATACCCTATTGCTCAACATGATCACCCATGGTTACACACAAACTCTCAACCTGGAAATTTCGCGTGGGTTCACCAAAAATATGTCAAGAAGTTGGTGGTCTTGCCAGGAAGGCACCGGGCCTCTTGCTGTGACAGTTTGTGAGGAAGCTCAAGGGTTATGAGAAGGAGCTAAGATGTAGATAACATAGCTTCTAGAGCTAAAGAAGAAATGTAGCCAAAGAAGCCGCTCACTTTTCCTTACAAACACACACGTGATGGAGAGAACTCATGAAAGATAGTCAGAACAAAACAAAAATGAAAACATCGAGATTACGATCATATCGTATCATGGGTAGGATAAAAGGGTTAATGGATGAGTTAATGATATTTAATCTTTGTTGTCCAAATAAGCTACGGATTGCTCTTTGGAACTGTAGCTTTGTGCTCACTATAATGTATATGTTTTGTGTAGCGATTGGGATTAGTTATGAGTACAAATCCTCTTGATTCATAATAAAATAACCACATTCACATCAAAAGAGAAGTCATAGTCAATAATAGGTAGTATGATGGGATCTGGTGAGAGAATTATTTCATTGAGCCTTTCAGAACCAAATAGAAACACTATGCGTTGCTGAAAGTGAATCTTTCGACTAATCCAAATGTTGATCCTAATAGATTGCACTGAATGGAATTGAAAGAAATTACCTCTATGTGGATTATGGTTATTCATCAATGATATACTTAGTATGTTAAAAGATAAAGGTGTGAAAAAAGTGAAAGGAGAAGAAGAAGAGAGTTTCTCTCCCAAGCCCTATTGTTGCCCTTGGGCAATAAGGATACTGCGGGGAGAGAAGTACCTGTAGCAAGGAGATTCTAGAGTTTGTGGAAGAGAATGACAACCTTAAGAGAGAGAGATGCTTGTGGAAGATGAAGATATGGTTACTAACCTTGTGCACATAATTGTTTCCCGCAAGAAGGTTGTACCCATTACATTGACAAGGTTGCTGCTTGAATACCTTCCAATGAAACAATTAGGACACAACAAGAGAGATGAAAGGAGGAGTAAAGATAGAATTAGAGATAGATCTAAGTATGGTGGTGGTATTAGAGATAGATAATGAGAGATAGAGATAGAGTTAGAGACAAGTATTGGAATAGATATGCAAATGAAAGTAAAACTAGCAACATATATCTTACATGAGAGCAATCGCCACCACCTTAATGGAGAGACAGAGAAGATGAGTCAAGACTTCAGCCTTTCTTCAAGAGAAAGTGTGGCACTAAGATGAGTGTGTCACTATGGAATTGAGCTATTCTCACTCACTCATAACTTGCCCCAATGAAGAGAAGGTTGCCCTTTTTATAGGTGAGGGAGCCATGTTTTACATAATCACTTGATTAGGCTAAAGAGTTAGCCCAAATCAAATGTTCTTTGGATATTTATTTAAATGGGCAATATTAGGACTCAAAATATCATGAAATTCAGCATTTTTGGTCGTTGAGGCTCCATGTGGGTGCATGATGTATGTGGGGCCCACCTTGGCATCTTCTGTGTGGCTCTAGCAGGGGGTCCCAACTTGTGTGTCTTGTCCTTCAAGGCATCTTTGAGGTGTCACATTCACATGCTTGTGTCTTTTATCCTCCAAATATCTTATTTTATGGAAAAAGACCAAGATTATCTCTTTTCACTTGATTCACCTGTTTACCATCTCTTTTTGCAGTGTAGTTGTGAGAGGGTTTTTCACTGGTTTCCCTGTAACTTTTGACCGTTAACTCGGATTGACATGCTTCAAAAGGAAAAATTGGCCTACTAGAAGAGCTTGACTTGATTTTGGCCTTTTCTCCACGCCCTTAGGTTGGGATTTTCAAATTGGGATGGTCCAAGAAGCTTTGGATCTTTCTTTTCATAAAGTCTTCTAGTAAGCCCTTCCCTCTTGTATGTATCCAAGAAGGTATGCATTATTCAAGGGTTATATTATTAAATAAATATGAAAAGAAGAAAATAATTTATATATGGTAGGGTATAGCTGAGATATTAGAAGAAATATACAAATGCTTTTCCCCCATACAAAAAGAGGCACAATCATTGATACTTCTCTTGCAGTACTTTCTAATAGTAATGTACATTTATATTACTTCAAAGGTAATACTAAGGTATGGTAGAAAGCTTTTATTTATTCATATGAGTATTATATAAAGTATACTTATGCGTCAAAAATTCACAAGATAAATCATTTAATGCCCGTTCCCACTATATACGTGCCACAACACGACAACGTTTACAAAAGCGATTACATGGGGACGACAATGTTATTAACCAACAGATTTTGGTTGATTTTGTTGAACCTCCTACCTTACTGCATGAAACTGAACGCATTGTCGATTATCATGATTTATGCACGCGTCATCATGTACGTCAACAAGCCTTAATCAAGTGGAAATATTGACCTGAGGAAGGCGCCACTTGGGAAAACACTAGTGTTCTTAAGAAGAAGTTTCCCACTTTTGTTTTCAAGGACGAAAACTCTTCTTTAAGGGGGGAGTAATGTCAGGACAAGAGCAAGGTCGGGTTAGGCAGTGTGGAAAGGGAGTCCAACTAGGGCAAAGGGCTAGGAGCCATGCTATATAGTGGGAGGTTGGGAGGTGGACTCCAAGGCACTAGTTCCTCTTGTCTCACAAATCCATTGTAATTAGAGAAGCATTTCTTAATCTAATTTCTAGTTTCTTCATTGGTCTTAATTCTTCTACATTCCATTATGTCATGAAATAGTTTCACCTTCTCATTATTCTAGATTTGAGTGTGTGATGAATTATTGCTTATTGACCACTCTTATCCTTCTATGAGCACTCAATTTGAGATATTTAACATCTCTAATTAGGTTGTTCAAGTGGTTCTTGATCTTGTTGATTAGTGTATGTGCCTATTGTTTGCTTGTGTGTGGATGGGTTTTATGAAACTCTAGCACCATTCACTTTGTGTCTGTAGCTTTTGATGAACGGTACCTTGCATGTGGTGATTGGAGAGGCCAACACCAATGCAATTAGCGTGTGCTTGTCATGAGTGTGCTTTGAGATTCTAGTCCATGGCAAGTTGGACTTTGTTGGGCTTAATGTGTGTATGTGATGCTTGATTGATGATGTGATTAGAGTTACTGATTCATGGATAATCTCTATTTGCATTGAAAAAGCATCCCCTTGAATCCTCTCATTCGATACATCCAATGATGCTCATGCTTCCATACCCTAGCCAGGTTGCCGATCCTAGGATTGATAATTTTGTTGGTCTTGGATTAGTTAGGTTATTCTACGATTGCCCCCAATAGCTTGGGTATCATGTCTCCTTCGCCACAAGTGGAGGCGATGCCTTTACAAAATTTTCAGTTCTTATTTTTCTTTATCTTGTGTAGAAAAGAATTATAAAAGAAATCAGCTCTAGTTTCCTTTCTAAATCAATAATTGGAGAAGCAGAGCAAAGGTCCCGACTGATGAGGACAATTACGGAATAGCCATTTAGATTCCTAGACTTTCCAAGGTTCTTTTTTACCAAGCAATTAGAAGAGTTCCTTAATTAAATCACATCCTCCTTCATTATCTGATCTCTTCTTGGATCCATTCTTCCTTCCTCATTTTCCCATTGGCATTAGGCCTAACCGGACTAGCCAATTTCAGACGCATCCACAAGTCTCACCACCCAGACGGGACACAATCCAATCCAATCCCATTTCTAGGACATTGAATGAATCCGAGCTCAAAACATAGATGAACTATTATCAATCCTAGCCAAAAAGGACCATCCCCTGTGCATCCCACAAGTAAACACCCGAGTCGGCCTTTTCCAAACATGTAAGATAAAATTCACACTTAAATATTCAATGTTATGCTAGGACTATCCACGTTAAATCTTGTCGGTCAAGTTTTAATTCTAGTTGAAAATTAGATTAGGTTCGTTGAGTTATAATCACTTAGTTCCTACTTCCTTTTAATTTTTGCTCAAACAAGACCTTAAGAAAAACAACGAGTCACTTGGATGTTAAGGTTTTGTCTCGACGTAAGTTCCAAGTTAACTCCGTCTTGGACGAATCAAATTTGTTTTCTTTGCATCAATTGCCATCCATGGGGCATCTCCATGAAAGCGATGTGAGTTGTATGTTCAAGCAATACGATTGTGACTTTTGTGAAGCTATCCTCTTACCCCCCCCCCCCCCCTCCCCCCCCATATCGCAATTGCAATACAAATTCAAAAGAATACAAACTTGAAAAGAACAATGCATATGCTCTATACAATAACCTTTACTTACGTGTGAACTATGAGTAGTAAACACTAACATGTAGAATGCATCAACTTGTGATCTTAAGACAAATAATCTAAAACGTCTTTAATTCATTATGAAAGATTAAATGATGGTTTAGGAAAGAGTAGAATCCTTCAATGAATGATAGTCTAAGAGTAACTTGTGAAGTTCCTAAGAGTGGACATACTAGTGTCGTGCAAAATAATCATGCAATGGAGTAGGAATGATAAACAAATTCTTCTCAAAGATAGGGTTGAGGCTTACCTCTTGCTTCTCTGGAGGGGATTAATCACACAGCTAAGTGAGGCTCAAATATGTGGGATTTCCAATTGGCAAGAGAGAAGGGAGGGAATGATCTTATTTGGAATGAGAATCTTCTTTCTCAAAGAAAAATCCTTTGGTTATGATACACTTACCCTTCAAAAATCAACTCCCCCTTGAAAACTGAATATTAACTTAGTACATCAGTTGAACTTTTATACACATAATTTATGCAAAATCAAGAGTATTTCTTTTGGAGAAATAATAATTCCTCTTTTGGAAAATAAGGTTAGTTCTAAAAAGCAATTCCTTACTTAGCTGCCTTATATTTATGGCATTTACCTTAAAATGGTAATTTAGGTAAGAGAATAAAAGTAATTTAAATATAAATAAAAAGGTTTATGCAAGAGATTAAGGGATAATTAACGATATTAGTCACGATTCAATAATCCATACTATTTAGGTAAATATGATCTCCAATCACCTATGGTTAAAAAGAGTGCTTTCTACTCTCTCTATGATATATTAGTTTGGTAATATAGGAAACATGAAAAAATGGAACTTGAAATAACATCGTGTTAGTGGTAAGCAACGTGGTTAGTTAATAATAGAAAGGAACCATAATTAGAAATGAGCAACACCTTACGAAGTTATTTCTTCCTCCCAAGCAAAAAATCTTGCTTATGGAAATGTGAGAGCTTAAGCATGAATTTAAGTAAGCATAAAAGTAAATCACTTTTAAGAAAGTTCAATAGCATAAAGAGAACATAAAAACATTACCGTAGTGTGTATATGGTAGAGTCTTCTCCTTGACATGGGAGAGTATTGAAGAAGTGTGTTGATATAGTTGACTCTTTACCTCTTCATTTCACTTGAAGACCACCAATTTGGCTACTTGGAATGAGAGAAAGGCAAGAGGCAAAGGGAATTCAAGCTATGGAAAGCTTGAGAATCATGAGAGAGGAGAGGGAGAGGGTAACATGTAAGAAGAAGCTCAAGTTTTGATAAACTTGATTAGGGTTTTGGCCATGGCTTCTCTTGGAGGGGGTGTGCTTGTGCGAAGGATATGGCTTTTCTCAAGCCTACTCTCAAGTTTTCACCTTGAGAGTAGGAGAGAAGTGTAAAATGAAAAGAGAAGCCCTCTTTTTATGCACAATTTCTATGAGGGCCTTCACTTATCTTAATAGATTATCTTCTTTATTGATAGGTTTGTTTTACTTATCTTGATAACTTATCATCCTTTTCAAAAGTTCTTTAACAAGCTACTTATTCAACAAGCAACATATTCAACAAGTTACTTATTCAACTTATATTCTCTTGCTCCTTTTCCCTTATCTTTTTTGTTTTGTTAATCTTTCTTGTATACTTTGGTGCTTAAAATGAACCCAAATGAGTATTTTTTTTCTATTTTTGTCTTTTTATTTTTAATTCGATGGCTTAGATGTCATAAAATCTAATATCTAACCAACCCAAATGATTTTCTCATATTAAACTGATCATTTAATGTGGGAGAATAAATGGGAACAAGGGTTAGGATATAGACATTATAGATCTATCTCAACACGGGGCCAATGGTAAAGAGGCCCAAATGAGAGATGGTTTGTCAAAGAGCAATGCTAACAAATGGAGATTAAAGACTTTAGGGTTAGCTTCACCTCCAATAGTTAGTGTTAAAAGTCCTTTGACCTTAGGTAATCTAGGGCGGTGCTTGAGGTGAGAACCCGGCCCAAGCTTGAGGTGCTTGTCATGCCAGGTGACTGAGATGCTTGAGATGCTTGAAGTGCTTGATGATTGAGATGCTTGTCATGCTTGAAATGCTAGGGATGTACTTGAGGTGGGAACCCAGCCCAAGCTTGAGGGGATTAAGGGCCAAGATTGTGGTGAGAACTGGTTCCAAGGTTGAGGGGCTTGAGGTGTCACAAAAGTCAAACCAAATCCGTACAAGGAGGGGGCGAGCCATGCAAGAAGGGGGGATGGTTTCTTGACCACTCTCTCTTCCAAAGGGCACCCCTTTCCCAGGATGCAAGTAGGACACATGTCAAGCCCCTAGCTAGGTTAGCCTCATGGTGTGCCTAAAGCCTATTTGTTGGCCTTCCAATGGGTCCAATGATAATTTAGTGGATTTAATTAATTATTTTATAATTTATCAAGTCCTCTCTCTCAAAGGGGAAAGGGGGACACTTGTCCCAAGGCTACCCTTATTGCTTGATATGCCCTTGCTTGTGATTGTCTAGGCTAGGAGGGGTCCAATGAGCTTCAAGCATGAGCTACAAGGGGGGGTCAACCAAAGAAAGCTAGGGGGTTTCTTTCGGGGTATACTTTCCCACACACACTCTCATTGTGTATTGTGCAAAGTGCAAGAGCTCCCTCTCCTTCTCCAAGCAAGTATAGAGGTTGAGAGCCTACACCAACACTCTTGGCTATGGAATGCAAATCCAACCAAGAGCCATGCTTCAATGCTTAAGCTTGCCATTTTCTCCATCTTCATTACTATGCTATTATGTATGCTAGCAATAAGAGTGATAATAAGTGAGGAACTAATTCTTTCTCCTATGAAATGTTTCTTCTTCCTCTTCCCTACCCTCATTCCCTGCTAGCTCTCTCCACCTTCGAAGGTGTTTGAGGTCTTGGGACTGAGGCTTGCGATAGTTAATACTTTCCACAAATTTTATGTTATGCTCATGATGCATGAAGCTTTCCATCTTCATTGCATCACCTAGGTCACAAGGAACACAAAGATTATATTGTAACAAGTCTCTCTTGAAGGGAGAAACTATAATACAAATGCCTATTGGAGGGGGGACCACCGACTCCACATAGATCCGGTCCTTTGCTGTTGTCATGCTCTAAAATCTCTCTCTTGAAAAAGTATTGTTCATGCCAAGTTAACTAAATGCTATGTTTATGTTGCTACCATTAATTAAGTTCACCCACTTTGCTCACAAAGTAATTTCATAAAAATACTTCTCTAATTTCTGCTACTCTCAAAGTTAATAGGCCATTTTTATTACATTGGTATCAGAGCATTTGGTTTCTCTTTTCTTGCTTAAGAAGAGAGGTCCTTAAGTAGCCTATAAATCGTTGATTTGTTGATTATATTAGGGAAAATGGGACTAGGATCTATTATCGATTTTTTTGAGCCCACTATGTGGGATATGGTGCACACCTCGGGAGATTTGGACTTTATAATGGGGTCTTTTTAGACTTGCCTACGGTTTTACCATTCAGCCATAAGAAGTCCAAAAGGAGCTAGCCCTCAACAATTCTGCAATATTAGATCCACTCCACTAACCTCTATAATTAAACACTTTGAGCCGTGGGTGTAGATACTTAAGTGCCAATTTTCAAAGACTAAGAGGAGTAGCAACTAAGGTTTTGAATTGCCAAAGCATACACTAAGGTACTATGACATGGTAAGATTATCTGACGGTATCTTATTAAGCTCAAAATTTATCCTTTTGCAGATGCTAGATGGATGCAAGGAGTACAGCTTAAGGATAGTATGAACCTTGTCAATGCTTGCAATGCTACATTAGAGTAAGCAAATGTACAAATTTCTTTTAAAGAACCAATGTTTTTGTCTTATAAGACTAGTTCTCTTTTCATTGTGAACAAATTTAAATAGTATGCATGCTTAGAATCATGTTTGTGACGACGATGTCTCTCAAACACCAAGTAGAATTTGTCACTCTACTTAGGAGAATGAAATGGACTAAAGAGAAGACATGCTTGCGGTAGCTATGTCTCACAAGCACCAAACGGATTAGTCATCCATCTTGGAAAGATGTCGTAGCGGTAAAAGTGGATCCTCTACCCGCTAAGAAAAATTGATTGATGACTAAGACTTTATCTCTTCTACCTCATAGTCGAGGATGACTATGATTTCAAGAGAGAGGTAATGTCATAAAACTTAATATCTAACCAACCCAAATGATCTTCTCATATTAAAATAATCATTTAATGTGGGAGAATAAACAAGAACAAGAGTTAGGATATAGACATGTGCTTATAGATCTATCTCAACATGGGGCCAATGGTAAAGGGCCCCAAATGAGAGATGGTCTGTCAAAGAGCAAGGCTAACCAATGGAGCTTAAAGACCTTAGGGTTAACTTCATTGAAGACCTCCAATAGTTAGTGTTAAAAGTCCTTCAACCTTAGTTAAGCTAGGGTTGTGCTTGAGGTGCTTGTCATGCCTAATGATTGAGATGCTTGAACTGATTGATGATTAAGATGGTTGAGGTGCTTGTCATTCTTGAGATGCTAGGGTTGTACTTGAGGCGGGAATTGAGCCCAAGCTTGTGGTGAGAACGGGGCCCAAGGTTGAGGTGTCACAAAAGTCAAGCCAAATCCCTACAAGGAGGGGGTGAGCCATGCAAGAAGGGGGTTTGGTTGCTTGAACACTCTCTCTCCCAAAGGGCACCCCTTGCCCAAGAGGCAAGTAGGACAAATGTCAAGCCCCTAGCTAGGTTACCCTCATGGTGTGCCTAAAGCCTATCGATTGGTCTTCCAAGGGGTCCAATGATAATTTAGTGGATTTAATTAATTGTTTTAGCATTTATCAAGTCCTCTCTCTGAAGTCCCAAGGCTACCCTTATTGCTTGATATGACCTTGACTGTGATTGTCTAGGCCAGGAGGGGTCCAATGAGATTCCATCATGAGCTACAAGGGGGGGATGACCAAATAAAGCTAGGGGGTTGCTTGAGGGGTATAGTCTCCCATACACACTCTCATTGTGTATTGTGCAAATTGCAAGAGCTCCCTCTCCTTCTCCAAGCAGGTAGAGAGGTTGAGAGCCTACACCAACACTCTGGCTATGGAATGCAAATCCAACAAAGAGCCATGCTTCAATGCTTAAGCTTGCCATCTTCTCCATCTTCATTACTATGCTATTATGTATGCTAGCAAGAAGAGAGTGAGGAACTAATTCTTTCTTGTATGAAATGTGCCTTCTTCCTCTTCCCTACCCTCATTTTCTGCTAGCGCTCTCCACCTTCGAAGGTGTTTGAGGTCTTGGGACTGAGGCTTGGGATAGTTAATTCTTTCCACAATGTTTATGTTATGCTCATGATGCATGAAGCTTTCCATCTTCATTGCATCACCTAGGTCACAAGGAACACAAAGATTGTATTGTACTAAGTCTCTCTTGATGGGAGAAACTATAATACAAATGCCTATTGGAGGGGGGACCGATTCCACATGAATCCGGTCCACAATTGTTGTCATGTTCTCTGAACTTTCTCTCTTGCAAAATTATTGTTCATGCCAAGTTAAATAAATTCTATGTTTATGTTGCTTCTATCAATTAAGTTCACCCACTATTCTCACAAAGTAATTTCATAAAAGTATTTCTCTAATTTCCGCTACTCTCAAAGTTAATATGCCATTTCTATTACATAGATGTGATAGTCAAAAGTAAGGGCTAGAAGGAGGCCCTTACAAACTCCCCAACAAAAAAAAAGAGTTGGTGTCATCTCAAAACAATAAAGGAAGGTGATAAATCTTCATTTGCAAGCTACACCTTTAACTTCTAGGTTTGGTGGATGCATGAATAGGTGGACTTACTACCTGTGTCCCGGACACACTAGCATGCTGGTAGCTACCTCCCAAATCTAAAGGTGGAGGAAAACTTTTGAGTGAATTTAATAATTATATTTTAAAAAATGTGACAGAGACCAGGATCGAAGGTTGTTACGCCTTTTTGTTACTCTCTCTCTCTCTCTCTATCTCTCTCTCTCCCCCCGCGCCTGTGTTGAAGCTGAAAGCCTCCATAGCTGCCTCCTCCATAGCTGCTCTCTCTCTCTCTCTCTCTCTCTCTCTCTCTCTCTCTCTCTCTCTCTCTCTCTCTCTCTCTCTCTCTCTCTCTCTCTCTCTCTCTCTCTCTACCGTTTCCATCTCCATATCTCATCACGCACTCTCTCTCAAAGTAGCTTTCCTTCTTCGATTATTGCTCTCTCTCTCTCTCTCTCTCTCTCTCTCTCTCTCTCTCTCTCTCTCTCTCTCTCTCTCTCTCTCTCTCTCTCTCTCTCTCTCTCACACACACACACACACACACACACACACACACACACACACATTGCATGAGAATCCCTAGCTAGTCTTTAGGGCTTAGCTTTGGACAGGGTACCCACTTTGGCATCCTCTTTCCACCTCTCAAAGACACAAGATGGTGGAAATCATTCCAGTTGAGGATGTTGTGAGTTTAACAAGTAGCACATGTTTTTGTTGTGACTCAGTCAAGTGAAGCTCATGCAAACAGAGTGTAATCAAGGATTATGAAGCAAACCAAAAGCACGCATATTGTGAGAGAATCAAAGAAAGGGAAGCTAGAATTAAACATGTTGATATTGATGAATTTCAGCACCGCAAAATTACTCCACAAGTGATCAAGTTTTTCAAGCAGTGCACAGAGGGTCTTGACAACAAGGCAAAGGAGGATATCATTAGGCGAATTCTCAAGCATCGAGCATTGAGAGCCCTAAAAATTCAATCTACAGGAGGTGAGGTTTCCAATGATGAGAAGAGGGTATTGATTAATGGAATGCAAAACACTCTCAAGGTAATCAAGAGACCAAAAATCTCGGCAGAGTTGTTTATTAAACGGGAGAGTATCATGATGGTTATGAATTCCACAAGCATAAAACCAAATATAGCAGCTGCATCGAGGCTTCTTGGTATCCATCAAAGGAACTTCTATGCAGCTAGATCTCGATTGAAACATAATCATACAGAAGTGCCATTGCATTTGTGTGGGAGACAACCATACACAAATAATGTAATTACAGAGGAAGTGAAGGCCACACTGGTGAGCTTCTGGACTCACAATACTCACGTATCGCCCAACAAAAAGGATGTGTGTCGAAAGAGTATTGCATGCAAAGTATTTGATAAACACCCAGTGCATCTTCTTGAGCAACCCCAGGTTTGTTTTGACTTCTTGAGTAACTACAAGCTTATTGTGCGCTCCTTGCCGCACTGTCGAAGCAAGGGACTTGCCAATACACCGTATGCGAGCCACAAACGGCTCCAAGCACACAACAAGCCTAAACTAGCAAGCTCAAGAAAACAAAGGGTGTGTCACTCACCGCTCTACGCTCGCCTTCGTGGTGGATTCCTCACCGCGATGAAGAAGAAGCTGCAGTCGTGCCGCGCTCAACCGCTTTGCCGCCGTCGTGCCTTCGTAATGCTCGATCGCACACACACTCTCCCTCTCTCTCTCTCTCACACACACACACACAAGGAGGTGAAGAAGAAGAAGATGGAGATGGAGCAAGAGCACTCTTCAATTGCACAAATGAGAGAATGAGTAAAAATTAGGTTTAGTTGGCTTTTATAGGAGCTCACCCCATTCACACTTGGGCGCCCATGCTTAACCAACTAATCCCTTGAATGTCCAAGTTAAAGTGCGCCTCTCATCGACGATCACTCTACCTTTCCCTATTGGTCCGACAAGCCCGGTACCTGACTCTAAATAATACAACGTTTATAGATCATAGGGTGTCCGTGTGCCGTGACGGTTAACATGCCCCCCTTCCTGATGTAGATTCCGTCCTCGGAAGCTATTGAGTTGAAGCTTGTTCGTCGAGGTGGAAGAGCATTTGAGATGAATGTCCTTAGCCTTCTTCAGTCACTGCAAAATCAAACAACATTGACACAGTAATTGCATTCTCTTAAAAAGCATATGCAGTTTTAGGTAGACAAATTGATTGGTCAAAGAATTTCAAACAATTTGGTAGCAATGAACATTAAATTGCAATGTAATCAAATGCATAAACAGATGTAAAGGCAAAAAATTAAACAAGTCTGGGGTCGCTAATTTGACGGTCGAAAAGCACTAGAGATCGAATATTAATACCATGGGTAAGCTTCTTAACTTTCTGTGGTCAATTAAGTTGTTTAATCGCGAGAGCCAAGTATTCATGTTCGAGGGCTGACTAGAGGCTATATCTAGAAAACCTTGTAGTTAAGCTACCATAAAAGGAATTTCTCATGAAATCATCGCCTGACTGATTACTTTTTCTTTGACCCCCCAAGGTCTTTTCACAGTGATTCAATTATGATGTGTGTGCTTCTTTTGTATGCCTTGGGTTTTTTGCTTTTCAAGGAAAAGCGCCCACACTGGGAACCTCTAGGGCTCTAGTACCATAGGCAATACATGTGAGGGAAGTACCAAATCAAGCTGAGATTTCTCTTCCAGCTTAAAATTTTACATTGTGGCACTTTGATTTTTTGTTTGTTCATTTTCATCATTTTAATTTTGTAACTTTGGGAGGTCATATAACACTGTTACATTCCCCAGGCTCATCACATTAGTAAACTCCCTTTATAATACTTAAGCTAAAGGTCAATAGGGTTAAGCCCACTAGAAAGCCCTAGTACATTTCATACAATGCTGCCTAAATCGGATTAAGAACCTAAGTAACCATTGATTATTAGGAAGGCATTCCCCATGGTATTAAGAGAAGATTTCTAATACCTAGCTTGGTCAAACTAGCTTAGTCGGACTGCTTGATTTTTAAACTTAGACAAGTGATTATGACAAAACATTACATTGAATTAAATGTTTGATACTAAGCCAATGCGCTGAATATTATGCGACCAATCACAATCAAAGCAGACAAACATGGATGCAAAAAGATAAGGGCAATGCTAATGGACAAGAAACACCTGTTTGTGGTGATGGTCGCGCTTGATTTGAAGTGTGAACGAGAGAAAGGTTCCATGAAGGTCCAAATCCTATCAATAGCAACACGCTCCTGTACACACTAGGAAACAAAAGGAATACCTCCAGGAGGCACATCAGTGGGAAAAGAGAACTTTGTTAATCACTCAACTCTAAAACAGAAACACTCCTATCGTACTAATCTTACCTACCCTCCATCACTCAAGTGATGAGGATCAAAGGTGTTTTATGGCATAGGTTTCTGTTTCACTGTACCAGATGTGACATGTGTAGGTCTGAGTCAATGTTTTGATTTTAATGTGCATACTCGTTTGCTAATTGCTCTTGCTCTTTTTTTTTTTTTTTTTGTGAGTATAAAGCTTTATATGTACATTCCCTAATATTGGAATTGAGAGGTCGGGGAAAAAGGTTGAGAGGGAAACAAATGAATGATGACTGTCAGCAAACACTCCCCCCTTCCTTGGGTAGATCATACCGTTTGAAATGAGCTTGTCACCCTTTGAAACCAATTGTTCCAGTTGGTAATAGGTGAGGATTTTTGCCAGTAGTTTTCTATTACCCTAGGCACCTTGTCGAGTTGCAACGGTGGTAAGGTACTCTCCCAGGATCGAACTTGAAGTGGTTCATTAGGTGATTCTTGAACACTGGGAGGTGTGGATTCTTTTGTAGCTTCATGGAGGTCCACTACTATAGATGGAGGCTGTGTAGAAGCTTTTACCTCTATGGATGTATTACAGGAGGAGCTAGAATCTTCATGGGACTCCCCCCTTCCTGAGCTAGGTGGAACAAATCGTTCTTTCTTTGGTACCCAAACTAACTCTAGAACGGGTGTGTAACATTCCATGATTTTTTCCTTTCCGCGATTTTCAATTTGTTTTGGAGCCACAGGATTGGGTTTACATGGGCCAGGTGACAGGTAAGAGTACACTTTACGTTTGGGCACCCAGATTTGATCATTTCCTTCATAGTATCCTTGGGCTTCCAATAGTCGTTTAGGAATCCAACGCAGCGTTTCTTTACATTTCTTGGAATGAGTGGTACGTTTCTTACAAGGCTTCTGTTTTTTAGCACTAGCTATGGTCACTAAAGAAGCTTTAGGGACCCACTTGTATGTTTTCTCTGTTACATTAGGATGAGTCTTGTCGGAAGCGATATGCATTGCTTGTAGCATATTTAAGGGTACAGGAATTTCATCCCCCTCAGGTGTTACCCAGGTCGTCCCCCTATTTCCCCAAGTGTCTATGGTTGATGCTAGGTGGACCCAATCCACATTGTCTGATTCCGTCATACCCGGTAACACATCCATATAAGGAGAATCTTGGCCAATGTCTGTATCCTTCTTACAAGTGTAACAATATTGTAGTGGGGCCGAGTGAACTGTGGTGTCAGAGCAATGATCAATAATGGTTTTACTCCCTAAGGGGTGTACCTTACCAGTCACCAAATCCACTCTAAGGACAGAGTCTTGGAATTGCAAATAGACATGATTTTTAGACCAATCGTGAACCATTTGTGCTTCCCTCATGAATGGTCGTCCTAAAATCATTTCATATGACATAAGGTGTTTAGAGAAATCCATTACAATGAACGTATGTCGTACCTTGTGTCCTAGAACTTTGATCTTAAGATCCTTGAGCATCCCCATAGGTTTGGCTATGGTACCATTTGCCATCTTTACCACAATGTTAGTAACACTGAGGCGGGGTTTTCCCATGGATTCCCAACAATCTTTTGTAACGATGCTAACTCCCGCACCACCATCAAGAATTCCCTTTATAGTTAATCCCTTGGTAGTGATGGGTAGGGTCGCATTAGACTCGTCGCCTTCAAAATACTGCCCTAATTCGTTAATGGGTACCTCGATCACAGACTCGTGTCCATCTAAGTCAAGTGATTGCACATGATTTTCCTCATCAATCATAATCGAGTCAGGCCTATTTGGTTGCGCAAACTGCGGTAATCCCGTTCGTAGCTCTCCGTTAAGGAATGCTCGAAGTGCAAGGAATAACTCAGGATCTCCATACAGCTTTGCTATGATCGTGGTTCGGACCTCAGAAGACATGAAGTCCACTAGTTTGGCAACATTCATTGGCGTTTTGCAGGGTGTAGGTCCTTGACTAGGAACTGGTGAGGATGGAATCTCATATTCCTCAATGGGATCAGGTATTCCTTCGTTAAACATCCTTTCCAACAAGAAGGGTGTATGCTCACTTTCTGATGTCCTGTCCTCACTCCCTTCTTGGATGATACTAGATATGGCTAACGGTCTATGGTTCATGTGGGGTGGATGAACTTGCGTGGGAAACACTGTGTCATGAATTTTTACATGCATGGGTTCTGGTTCTAGTTTCCTTTGAGTCTCCTCCACTAAACCTCTTAGATGTTTCACCTGCTTAATCTCGTCTACAGGGTTTGGGTACGTCCCAATCTTCTTTTTACGATTCTTCCCTTTTTGCCCCTGCGGTTTATCTTGGGGGTCTTGGATTGGATTTGGAAACACTTGTGGTGTTTTCAGAGGCTCTTTATGGTTTTTTCTCATTCGGTTTTCATTTGGTTCCATGTTACGGTTTTCTTTGTCGGTCTTTCCCTTTGTGGTATTGGTTCTAGTCTCCATTGTCTCGACTGAATCTGAATCATCCTCGAGGTCATTCATATACACGGGGTCGTCTCCTGTTCCTATGTTTGTTTTGGAACTTGGCTTTGAATTTTCCGTATTCTGCGACTTCTTCCTTCGTGTCTTCTTTTTCTTTGCTTGGATAACTGACGCGGTATCTCTCTCTTCGAGGATATGGCCTGGCCCTTGAAGCATGGACCGTGTAATCGCATAAGCGGGTGCGACGGGTGGCATTGGCGATGTCACACTAGCAATTTCGACCAAATTCAGGGGTGTGATTTTAGGCGCATTTGGGTTATAGGGGCATTGGGCAATCAAGTGATCTATGCCACAACGATTACATGTGAGTATTGGCATTGCAGACGTGCTCCCTTGATTCACTTGCATCTGTGCAGCATTCTTTTGCAGCCTAATAGGGCACTCCGCTACTCGATGTGGTCCACCACACTCGTAGCATTGAAGAGGTGGCCTCCTAGCCTGGGTGTTGATATTTTGACCTCTGGATGCGAGAGCAGCAGCTTGATAAACCGGCTTGACTTGTCCCCAACAATCTTCCATGTAGTATATAGGACATTCTTCCAATGTATCAAGTCCGTAGGCAATACTAGTGTCTATTTCCTCCTCACAACCATCTGCATAAGCATTAGATGGCTCGCAACCCACTTGGTTCATAGGGGCGACTCTTGGATGCGGGGGCTGCGGTCCTAGCACAGGAGGTGGTAGCGGTGTAGCTTGTACAACATTTTGAGATCTAGGGACCATGTGTTGCGGTAGTTGCTCAACAGGTGGAGTAGGCATCAATACAGGAGCTCGAGGCGCATCCGTCCAGGCTACAGGTGGTCTATTTGCCATCATACGTTTGATCATTAAACAATCCTTAGCTTGGTGACCATACCTACCACATGCATTGCAAGTTCCATTAAATTTTACTCTAAACGTAGGGCACTCACTAGTGCTATGTGGACCTAAGCAAATGGAACACCATTGTTGCTCCCTTCTTGGATACATGTGACTATTTTGAGGGGGTCGATTATCCTTAAGAGACTCTTGGATTGCCTTGGTGAGGTCTGTCAAGAATGTCTCAAATACCTTTGGCTCATTGGCAATGGGCTTTGCAGTCATGGGTTCATACTCAATGGCTTGTGAGCTAGTGGATCTCGTGTCAGTAGACACCCTCATGCCTGCTATCATCAAGTTGTCCTCTAATTGGATTGCATTGGCAGTGACATCTTCCCAGGTTGTGATACCTCTAATCACTAGTCCATTATAGATTCCTTCATTCCTCAACCCTCGAATGAATCGATCAAGCAGTTGGTTATTGTTGAAGCGCTCATTTACAGGGCAACGAGAGTTTAAGTGCTTTAGACGACTAATGAAGTCCCTTACTGACTCTCCTTCCTTACGTTCGGCCTTCTGTAGCTGAGATGCTACACCCCAAAGCACACCTTCTCGTATGTACTCCTTTAGAAACAACCTTCGAAGGGTAGGGTAGATTGTTTTCTCGTCCACCCTTAGGGTCCTATACCAATCTCCAACCTTCCCACTTAATGTCAAGCTTAAGGCATTGCACTTATGTAGTTCGTTGCGTTCCCCTAAGGAATCACATACTTGTTCAAACACTTCAATGTGTTTCCTAGCATCTTCGTCCCCATTGAATTTTTGCATGAGTTTGGCAATTTGTACTGCCTTACTTCTAGGCTCTCTATCAGATGCATGACGCATATTTTCTGCGATAGATCGACCTATGGTTTGAGCAAACGCTGCCAAGTCACCTATGTGAGGAGGCAGGGCCGGTGGAGGTACTCTTGGAATCATATGTGGGAGAGGAACGGGTACCGGTCTTGGCATATGTGTGGATGATGCAGGATATGGAACATAACCGGGCATAGGTCCACTCGGATAAGAGCTAGGGAGCGGCACTCGAGGAGCATAAGCAAGTGGTACAATTGGAGGTGTGGGGGCCATGTGTGCATAAGGGGCTAGAGGCACATATGGTGGAGGCCCCATATTAGGTACTACGACACTAGGTAGTGGCACTGCGCTAACCGTAGATGTCATCGGTACATTCTTTGTTAGGCTTATCCCTGGAGTGAGCACTGTGTTTTCCTTGATAGAGGGTTGAGCCAAGTTAGGGAAGCTAAAGTTTTCGCTCGGAGGCTCAGATTGCATAGAGACACCAGGTGAAATGACGTAAGATGGGTCCATGGGGCTCATTAGAGGAGTCTCCATTTGTGATAGAGTAGGCTGTTGAGCCTTGCTCGTATCCAGAAATCTCATGGGGCCAGTTGAGAGTATATTTACCCCTCGGTTTTGCCTTTCTGATTGAATAATGCCATGGATAACATTACAGATCATTTTCTGTTGATCTTCGATGCTCGTGGCACTAGAGGTGGATTGTACAATCTCTATCCATCCTACATGGTAGGCGTGGCCAGAGTGTAGATCCGTCAACACCTCAGTATGGAGGTCGTATGTCCAGTGATCATTAATGAACAATCCTTCTAGAGTCGACGTGTTAATGGTTTCTTGTGAGGTAGAAGCAATGTTGCTCCCCGTGGTTTTACTTGCCACCAACGGTACTCTAGAGGGAACTTCTGAAGGAGGCAGCTCAACAGGGCCTTCTTGGTAAGAAGTTGGTAGGATATCCACATGGACACTCTTTGGGGGTGTGGGGTCCACGTGCGATGTGAAAGGAGAGTCCACTTCCCCACCCCCTTCGTGTGCTTCATTTGCATCAGGTTCCGAGCGAGTAGCTCTACCTAATGTTTCCATGAAACGGCTAAACATACTAGTACTAGGCTGTGGAGCTTCGGGAGGTGCATGGCCTTCTCTCTCAGTGTTTTGGGTAGGGTATGCTTCCATGATTTCTGAGTCGGAGGAGGAATCACTAGCGGCTATTTTAGGGTCTTGGGTGGTGCTACCTTGTGTCCCCGCTGAGGGTCTAGAGCTTATCGTGGATGGGTAATGGGTGTCCGTATGAACAGAGGCACTCTCAATATGCTCGTGTTCTAGCACCCGCCCAGAGCGTAAGTGCATGTGCTTTTGATACCCTTAGGTGTCAAAAAGCTGCTCTAGGAGGCCTTGTGACTAGTTTTTAGCGTGTTTTTTGTTTGTTTTTTTGCTAGATTTTTTAGAGCGTGTCGTGGAATGGGCCGTGTGATAGCTCGAAACGAGCGTATCGGTCAGAGGGTCGTGCTGTGCTTTACAGCCCTCCGTTTGGTCACTCTATGCCCTCGAAATCCCTAAAACTGTCAATTTCCAGTAGGGAACTAGGCCCAAACTAGAAAGTCTAAGGGTGCAAGTGGGAAGAGAAAGGAGGAGAGTGGAGGACTTGTCCCACATGCTCTCATTCTCTCTTGAGGGAGTAGGGTATATATATAAGAGTGAGTCTAGTATATATCATAAGACTGAGGCTTGGGCTTGGGCTTGGGCTTGGGAAAATGATCCCGATCCCGATCTATCTTTTATACAAACCAACCCGTCCGTTTTAAGAGTCACGTTTTTTATTTTCGAAAAATTTCCGAAAAATTTCGCCGCCCACTCACTCGCGTTTTTTATTTCCGAATTTTTTTTCCTTTTAATTATTTTTTTTTCCAAAATTTTTTTTTTTTTCTCAAAAAACTTTTTTTTTTTCAAATTTTTTTTTTTTTACATTTTTTTTTGTTGATGCAGAAAATACAGAAATTGAAAAAAACGCAGAAATGCAGAAATTGCAGAAAATGCGGAAAAAACGCAGAAATTGCAGAAAATGCAGAAAAAACGCAGAAATTGCAGAAAATGCAGCAAAAACGCAGAAATTGCAGAAAATTGCAGAAATTGAAAAAACACAGACAATAGCAGAAATTGAAATTTGACAGCAATTGCAGAAAACGCAAAAAACAAAAATCTCCACACACCCCTTCCCCGCCTTTCCTATGATAGAAATTGCACCACAAGGAAGCGTAAAGTGCTAACCGAGCTTAGTGTAGGGCATATCCCCGGCAGCGGCGCCAAAAAATGTGCGCTCCTTGCCGCACTGTCGAAGCAAGGGACTTGCCAATACACCGTATGCGAGCCACAAACGGCTCCAAGCACACAACAAGCCTAAACTAGCAAGCTCAAGAAAACAAAGGGTGTGTCACTCACCGCTCTACGCTCGCCTTCGTGGTGGATTCCTCACCGCGATGAAGAAGAAGCTGCAGTCGTGCCGCGCTCAACCGCTTCGCCGCCGTCGTGCCTTCGTAATGCTCGATCGCACACACACTCTCCCTCTCTCTCTCTCTCACACACACACACACAAGGAGGTGAAGAAGAAGAAGATGGAGATGGAGCAAGAGCACTCTTCAATTGCACAAATGAGAGAATGAGTAAAAATTAGGTTTAGTTGGCTTTTATAGGAGCTCACCCCATTCACACTTGGGCGCCCATGCTTAACCAACTAATCCCTTGAATGTCCAAGTTAAAGTGCGCCTCTCATCGACGATCACTCTACCTTTCCCTATTGGTCCGACAAGCCCGGTACCTGACTCTAAATAATACAACGTTTATAGATCATAGGGTGTCCGTGTGCCGTGAGGGTTAACACTTATTTACATTGAAAATTATGACACTGGTTTGGTTGTACTTCAGTTGACTGTTGTACAGTTTGCTTATTGTTGCACATTGCTTTAGACCTAGTAACTACCACTACCAAATAGGTAGCTTACTATACCTGACTGGTAGCTACCACTGTGATCCTTATAATTACCACTGTCAGACTTTAGTAGCGTCCATGTTGTCCTTGGTAAAGGTAGCTACTAGTCTGATAGGGGTTGCTACCAATCTGCCATGGTGTTCTTGGTAAATTTGCTGGCTACCACGCTCAACCTGCTAGTTTACAGTCTCATAGTCATGATAAGGTAGCCACCAGTATGATAGTGCTTTCTACCAGATTTCCATGGTAGTATTGGTATCTATTATTGTCAACTTGATAGCTATCAGTATCCTAGTGCTAGCTGGAGCTATCACTCTAAGAGTAATAGCTTCCAGTATACCATGCAATCCTGGTGGAAGCTACCAGTCTACCATGGCAATCTTGGTAGAAGCTACTAGTTTTCCATGGCAATCCTGGTGGATTGGTAGCTATCACTGTCAACATGGTAGCTATCAATGTCAACCTAGTAGCTACCCTTTGGTAGTCTGATAACAACCAGCCTTACAGTGCTACTCATGGTAAAGGTAGCCACAAGTCTTAGAGTGCTTCCTACTATTAGACTTAGGCTCTTGTAACTTTTCTCCTTCCACTCATCACAAAATATTAGTTACCATTCTGAGAGTAATAGCTTCCACTCTGCCATGCAATCTGTCTGCCGTAGCAACCTTGGTGGAAGCTACCAGTTTGCCATGGAAATCTTGGTGGATTGGTAGCTATCTTTGTCAACTTGGTAGCTGTCACTGTCAACCTGGTAGCTACCACTGTTAACCTGGCAGCTACCCTTAGGTAGTATGATAACAACCAGGTCTTAGAGTGCTTTCTAGTATTAGACTCAAGCTCTTGTAACTTTTCTCCTTCCACTGATCACAAAAGTATTAGTAACCATTCTTATACTAGCTCCCACCAGAGTGATCTCAGTTTTGCATGTCAACAATAAGTTATGATTTTGCCAATAAGTGTACTGAAGTTCATTATTTAATGCAGGTAGAATTCTTTCTTGCCTTCAAACACAGTCACCCAGAGGTACAAATTCACCAAAGGACATTTGTAAAGCGTAAACCTTATTTTGTACGCAAGCTTCGAGATTGTTACAACTGTTGTTGCATCACTCATATTCAAATGTCATTCTTGAGGGATGTTGTAAACCATATAAGGCAGATTTCTTATGGTGTACATGGGAAAGAGTGTAGTTGTCAATGTGATATTTGTGGTTTTAGATTTGAAATGTAGTGCTCAGACAAATCAGTGCCCTAGCCTTACAAAGCTTTGGGAGTCAGCTTTATGCTCAAAGGCTAGCGGGTCAAATTTTTTTGCACTGAAGTGTTTGATTGGCGAATGCTCTTTGTGTGGCCCTTCAAAGAAGATACCAATTTGCCCGATTGAAGAGTTAAAAGGTGCACACATGGTAACAATTAAGATTTTTGAAGACCTTGAAGTTGGCGAAACAGATTCAGGGAAAAATAAGAAAAGAAAAGTTCTTTCTCACAAGGAGATGCAGTGCGGGCAGCTTTTCATACTGTTCAAGGATCATCTGAGTAAGTTTATAAAGCACAATTTTGTTTACAGATGGCATGCCAAGCAATTTAAAGATTGTCTACGTATCTTCCCTGAAGATGTGGTAGTGTTAGTGGTGGATTTTGCTGAAAATTACACTTTCAAAGAACAGAACGAGATCCAATCGATGCATTGGTTTTCTAGCCAGGTGACAATCTTCGTTCACATTACATATGTGAGGATTGCAGGTAGTGTCCAAAAACACTATCATTTCTATATATCTGATGATAAAAGCCATGATACTCTTTTTGTCCAGCATTGCTTTATGCTCCATTATGGTTGGTTGAAAGAGCTAGGCATATCGCTCAAAGAACATTGAGTCTGGTCAGATGGAGCAGCCTCGCAATTCAAAGCAAAGAGGCCGTTTTATTTTGTTGCTCGATATGGAACTCTGACAAGTTTGAAAATGACACATCACTTTTTCAGGTTCACGTCATGGAAAGGGCGAACATGATGGTGCAGGTGTTGTTATAAGAGGCATCTCATTCGGGAGCAGCTTAAGCCAGACTATGTGAAATTACAATGTGCAATAGATGTGGTGCCATTTTTGAGATAAACCATGTCCAATGGTGCTACAGCCACATATTCTTTGCAAGTACGACCAGTTACTAAACTGTTCTAGGAGGTCAATGTAGGTGATGTGGATAGAAGCCAATGTCGGGATTGTAAATCTGTGCATAATGCACGTGGGTTACATTGTTTCAGTGGCTACTCCTTAACAAATGGAAAACTTCTTGGGTATCGACAATTCTCATGCTTTTGTAGTGCTTGTTTGCAGGGCAGCTGGAGGAGGTATTCGAACAAATCACACGTTTTTGCATGGAATTATGTTACCCTTGAACCTACAGATGATGTCGAAGATGATGATGAGATTGAAGAGTTTGTATATGCAGGACACCATGATGTGTTGAGTGATGCACTTCATGTTGGTGACAATTTTGTTGTTATAGCTCCTCATGACAATAAGGAGCTTGTGGATTTCTATGTCTTGAAATGTACAACAGAAAAGACTCAAACTAAAGCTTTGCTAAGAGATGCATGGGGGAATGTTTGCAATGACGGCTCATTTGTTGTCAAAGGAGTTTGGTACGAATAAGCAAAAGAAAATCCCTATGAGTTCAAGCTATTAATTTCTAAGCCTAAAGCCACCTTGCAATCCCACCTTGTACGAGCTATTAAGTTCCCAATGCAGAACGTGGGACGTACAAGAAAATTCTTACTTTCCTCAGAAACATATGAGGTTATTTACAATAGCACTCCTTTTGATATATAGCATTCCTAGTTCTAATCTAAGATGCTTTTGATGGCCCTTCAACATCCTTTTTTTTTTCCTTTGGAGGAATCTCTGTCCTGAGCATCACCCTATTTTGCAATTGCTTGAATCGTGTCTAAAATGCCTATGTGATATCCTGAGGCAGATAGCATGAACACTCTGTCGAAAGACTTTCCCTAAAAAAAGGAGATGAGGGCAACTCCAGATGAGACTTGCACATGAAGCCGGCCATTCAAGGGTTCGATGCCCCTGATCACTGGAGAGCCAACCGATGACGGATCTCGCACATGCACAGCAGGCGGTTGCTCAACGGTTGTGTTGACAGAGGATAAGGTCAGCTTTTGCAGGCCCACAGCAAAGCAGGTGTTAGCAGTCTTTTGCAGGCTCCTGCTTCTCTCCCACCTTTTCCATCGGCATCATTATGAACGTCGTGAGGGGGGGGGGGGTCATCACGTTGGGGGCGATAAGGAGCCGTTCATAATAAGCGCAGGGGCGTGGGCGTGCAAACGTGGTAGCACTTTTTGAATGTTCGAGGCTGCATGTGCAAGTCCTAAGAGACAATGGACATGTGACTCTGTTAAATGCTGAATACATCTGATGCATGAATGATCATGACCACTAGAACCAACCCAAGTGCCCACCAGTACTCCCGCGTGTACATTAAGCCATAAAAAATAAATCATCTCCACAACAGACATAGAAAAATTAAACAAGTGTAGCTAAGTAGCTGCAAGGGTAGCTACTATGCAGACTGGTAGTAGCTGCCCTTAACATTTCCTGGTAAGGAAAGCTGTGTTAAGTACTTGTAATTGTGCAACTGTGGAGGTGCAGTGATGAACAATGTGAAAACGTAAACAAGTGTACAAGTTAACAAAAAGATGCTTTACTACATTGAGCATTGGAAGCTGCTTTACTACATTGTGTCATCATTACAAGTGAGCAAAATACTCCATAAGTGAGTAAATGGTTGACTGTTTACATCGCTTATCATGGTTACATGTCAGGATAATATATTTAGCCTTAATACTCTAGACGCCACTGCTTTGAGATCCTATCGCTCAGGTTATCGATCGTCTCAGCAGTGCACAGTCTTCGGCATACTTGAGGCGATCTCGGCAGTGCACAGTCCTCGGCATACTTGAGGCGATCTTTCGCACAAAGCCAAGCCGTGAGCCAAGATCTTAAAGTTGTTGTAAGATATCCTTGAATCTCAGTGGGAGTCTGATTTTCCATATTCTTCACAATGCAGAAGGTGCACGGAGGATTCCACAGCTGCTTGTATTGTGTGTTATCCACTAGAATTGTGGACGTAGCAATGTACTAACCTCTTTTCTCCCAGAAGTCACTTAGCTTCTTGTAAAATACAGGCTTTCCACCAGTTATCTTGATTCTAGCATCTCTTACACAATCCTACTGTGCAAGAATTTCCTTGAATTGGGGAAACTGATCAGGAAAGTAGGCACTCAACAGGTTTTCTGCTTTAGTCTTCATGCAGCAGGTCCACATAAATACATCAAAGTTCACAAGGCACTAGTCCAAGAATGCAGGTGCATCTCTTTTATACCCAGCAAACACCCCTCCTATGTCTACAATTTCTAGATCATTCTAGTAGGCAGGCTTCTGTGAATGGTGCCTCTTGTCTAATGAAGTCAGCAGGACACCATTAATATCAAGGATTAGAGCTGGCTTACTCTCAAACAATATGTTACCAAGATCCTCCCATGGACGAGACACCATCCCATCATAGTTCCTAACCTAATCTGCAACACCACCTGCACCTCCTCCATTCTCCCTTTGCCGAGACACCATCCCATCATTGTTCCTTACATATTTTGTACCATCTACACCAACTGCACCACCTGCACAACCTGCATCACCACCTGCATCCACAGATGCATCACCATCTTCCTGAGGTGGTTCAGACTTTTCATTGGTAATCTCCATGTCCTCACCTGCACCAACTGCCCCACCTGCACAACTTGCTTCACCACCTGCATCCATAGATGCACCTGCGTCCACAGATGCACCTGCATCCATAGATGCACCTGCATCCACAGATGCATCACCATCTTCCCAAGTGATTTAGACTTTTCAATGATAATGTTTGTGTCTTCACCTGCACCAACTGCACCAAGCTTTATTAATTCATAGGAAATGGAGAATTGTTACAAAGCCAAAAACGACGACAGGATTTAGGAAAAGAGCCAAAAATGGGGATAGGCTACAAAGCAAAAATATCGAGACTATGTTTGGAGTCTTTTTCTGACTTTGGTTGTTGTAGCACCTTTTCTTCTAGATTCCATGTTACTATTTTCTCCAGTCTCTATGGCTAATTGTTCCTTTGATGTCTTTGTTTGCCCTTCTGCATCCTCTGTAGGCTTTTTGGCAGCTCCATCTGCAAGAGATAAGAAACAATCAACAAGAATGAACCTTTAAAAATATTATCTACCTTTAGGAAAAAACAAAACCAGAAATAACACCTGTCATCTTTCTCTTTCTTTCCCTTTGCATCATTTGTATGGTCTGCAGGATGGAGGGACTGGTGTCTTTGACTGACACTTCATTGTCCTTCATTGATGAAGGAGCATTTTCTGCTTGATCTCCATTGGAGGGAATGGTGTCTCTGGCTAACACTTCATTGTCCTTCATTGATGAAGGAGAATTTTCTGCTTGATCTCCATTCTCAGGACTATACTTCTCTAACACACCTTCCTTCTCAACTGTAGTCTCTGGCTCGGCCTCTGCAGTCATGAAAAGTATTAAGGAATTAAGAACTTGTTGTTTCAAGTTACATGTAGCTACAGCATGACAATGGAAGATACCAGGCATGATAATGGAAGCTACCAGGCAAGCACTGATAGCTACCAGCAGTATCCTGGTAGCTACCAATGCCATCGTGGTAGTTGGCTGACTGAGAGCTACCAAGATGACATAGGGGCCACCAATGCTATCCTAGTAGTAAGCAATCTAGCAGTGGTGGTTAACAGAATAAAAGCATGGCAACAACCTTTATCTAAAACATCTTCCTTATCAGCATGTACCAACACCTTGAATTCTGCTCTTCACAATAAGAAATTAAGAATAAGTTTTCAAGTTACATGGAGGGTCAGCATGACAATAGAAGCTACCAGGCAAGCACTAATAAGCTACCAGTACTACCAAATGCTATCCTAGTAGCTACCTTGTCCCCTGCCATCATGGTAGCTACATATGCTATCATGGTAGCTACCAATGTTATCATGGTAGCTACCTTGTCGCTTGCAGGACTTCCTTGGCAGAATGGCAGCTCATGGCAGAATGGCAGCTACCAATGCAATCTTGGTAGCCACCTTGTCACTTGCAGGACTTCCTTGGCAGAATGGCAGCTCATGGCAGAATGGCAGCTACCAATGCAATCCTGGTAGCCACCTTGTCAATTGCAGGACTTCCTTGGCAGAATGGCAGCTCATGGCAGAATGGTAGCTACCACTATTATACTGGTAGCTACCATGGTTGACAGTGAGAACTTCCTTGTCACCAGCAAGAGTTCCATGGTAAAACAGTATCTAATGGAAGAATGGTAGCTACCTTGCCACCAGCAAGACTTCCATGGGAGAATAGTAGCTCATGGAAGAATGGTAGCCACAGCCATACTAGTAGCTAGTTGTACCAGGATTAGCATGACAGCTGCCACTATGAGAGTGGTAGCTACCAGTATTGTACTAGTAGCTACCAATCTTGTATTAGTAGCTACAATTAGCAGGGTTACCTTGATAACAGAAACACAAAAAAATAGATAAATTTAAGCTCAATGCTACAAAATGCAGCAGGGTGTATACCATGTTCCATGCTTAAGGGAAATGATGAGGGTTTGGTGTCTGATTGCACTCCTTGGAAATTGGCATTCATACTGCCGAGGATCACCAAAGACCACATGGTATGCGAAATCGGTTGCATGCATCCCATCTCCATGCATGTTTCTTTGCTTGCAACAAGATGGCCAAAATACTACATGTGAAAGGCATGATTGCAAGGCAGCAAAAACATGCCAAGTGCATCGTCGTCATACATCGTCAACCCACAAGCACTGCAAACTTTGTCCAAAGGCAAGGTGCCCATATCCATAGATGGAACTTTTGGGGAAGGTGTAGACAACAAAACTGTACTTCTTTTGACCTGCATGGTCTTCACAAAATCCATCCGCGCCTGTGCACACTCCTCCACTTCCTGTGTAAAATCTCTGTCCTTTAGAGCACTATCCACAGCATCAAGTAGTGCCTTCTCCTCAACTACCACTTGCAATGTTTGGAGTGTTAGCGACAACCCACCGACATTATTTTTAAGTTGCTCCACCTTCATTGCATTCACAGAATTGTCGCTACCTTATGCCTTTAGTAATGCAACCTCTGCATCTTTCAACTGGCCTCTGAGATTTTCCACTAGGAGGTTGGCACCTTCATTTCGGTGCACATCAGCCTGAAGCAATTCCAACTTCTTAAAAGCTTCATTATACTCTGACAATGCAAAAGAATGCTTGCTTACAACCATGTTGTAAACATTATCTAACTCTGTAAGAGACATTGGACCAAATAAATTCTTTTTCTGCACATCATCCACTATATCGATCGGAGTTTCCTGGGGTGCCTCCAAATGATCTGGAGTCCTCGTCATTTGCCGCGAACTGTTAGGGGCAGTGGAGGAATGGAAAGCTTCCCATCGCTGCTTCTTTGCATGTAATTTTCCTGGATCCATATTTGTGACAATACTTTCTGAAAACAAGGCCCAGTCAACCTGTCCCTTCAATTGCTCATATAGAAAGCCTCTAGCAAATCCTTTAGTGACCTCCATACCATAATTGCCAGGAGGTTCTTGATACATGGATGTGAACAATACATAAAACCTGTTCCAGAGCTCTAGCTTCACATCATCTCTACACTTTACTTTGCTGCCCCTCTTCGGCACCTCCTTAAAGCATTTCAACCAATCTTTGTTGGTGAAATCTGCCTCAGTCAGCAGTCGAGCATCCACTCCAGAGTTGGGGAGGTCGTATACTTCATGTGCTTTTGACGCTTTGTCATGCAAAAAGCTGTCTTCCTTTCAAATGGCACATATGGAGTGCACCAACGGCCTTTGCCTTGTAAAATACAGGGAAAAACATAAGACCATAGTTGTTTCCATACGGCAAACGCATACGGGTATGGAAGTATGATTGGAGTTAGGTTCAACACTTAAGCTTGAAACATACACGGCCATAAATTTACTGAAAACTTAGATAACTTATGCATGGTGAGCATTTATAATATCACAATTTTACAGAAGTTTTCACATGAAACATCAATTGTTGCATTGAGCAGGAGCAGAAGCAGGCTGGGCATGTGCATGAATAGGTGGTACAACTACCTATGTCCCAGACAGATAGCTACCATGTAACTACCACCTTGGTATTTCTTTGCTAAATGAACTTTTTGATTGGTAACTGGCTAACATAATGCTACCAACTTGTTATGTTTTTTGTAGAATGCTAAATGCTACAATCTTGATGATCTCTGATGCACTTTCCCTATATTAAATGAGTGTTGCAGGTGGTAACTACCACACTGATAGAGTATTACTAATTCATGCTTCTTCATAGCACTATGATTTGCAATCCATACGAGTACGATCCCAACTATGCACAAGACATGAATGCATGTGCAGCCAGCCAATTGAAGTTCAGTCGAAAATGCAATGTGCACAAATATATCTGCTTGAATGCATGCATGCATGCATGCCTCTACACAGGTTTTCAATGCAATCTTGAATGCATGCATGCCTCTACACGGGTTTTCAATGCAAGCTTAAATGCATGCACATTAGCTTATGGAGCTTGAATGCATCTACAAAAATCTAGCCTCTAACTTAGGTTTGCTTCAAAGCAAGCTTAAGAGAGCTTACATGGACCTTGGAAACAAGTTACAACAATAAATTGTGCAGAGACAGCCAACAACACTAAGATGAAGTAGTACCTCAGTGTTGGGGGTTACAACATCTGCCATTTTTGAATGTTTCTTTGCTATAGGAGTGCAGGGCTTTGGTGAAGGAGTCAAGATCTTCATCTTCCTCTTTACAACAAGGGAGTCCGAGGGTGGATCAGGCAAGGGAGATGAATGACGGGCCCTCTTCAGCCTCCCAGTAATTGTGGCTGATTTTGCTTCAGCTGCAAGAGCTGGTTGGCCACCTGAGTTGCCCCCCCTCTACAACCGTTGATGAGCAGGAGGCGTCATGATTGTGGAGTAAGGTGTCTCCCCCGCACTACTTTCACACACATAGTTGAAACTGAAAAGATAACTTTTAATGTTTTTAAATCCAGCTCGCTGCTCAATCCTTTTGATGAACAATTTTCAAATAAAACCTTATGAAATATTCTCAATGTTTACTCACCTAGCTACCAACCAGCCCACCCCCTTGCTACTACCCCCAAAAATGGGTAGCTAGTGTACCACCTATTCATGCATCCACCCGGTTATGCTAATTCATTCTTTGCTAGCTTGCTCATCTATGTAAGGTGCAATCTCTCCTCCTTTCTTATAGTATTCTTACCTTCATATTTATTTATTCTTTCCATCTTCTTGCCAAGATTTTCTCAAGATTACCTCTTCCAATACTTTAGGGTGTGTCTTTGCTCCTTACCTTACTTTATGGATCGGTGGCAAGAGCTGTTTCTATATGTTGCCATTCCTCATCTTCAACAATCAAGTAATCTCTAAGGAGAGATTTTGTGGAGTGATATGAGTGCTTGCTCTTCCCTCAATTGGGAGCTTTAGTTGCTCAAACCAAATGGTGGATGTTTTGTGGCATAAGAAGGGTGATAATTTGGGGTTGGGAACACTTTTGCAACAATGTTCACTTGGAAATGGTTATTGAAGCTATAGTTTGGGTCCTCGTGATGAGATCAATGTATCAAGGGTTTTCTGAACTATTCTTTATAGGACCCAATACCACGTGCCTGAATCTTGATGCCTATCGGCAAAACCCCCCATAACACCTTCCACCAAAATAACTTCATAAAATGAGACCACTATAAATTTCAAATGTTGTCTGTGACCTCATTTCATTGAGCTTCTAACCATTGTTTGTTCAAAGGGACAAACCAATCTGCCTTGTGCATTAATGCTTGGCAAATACCCTTGGTATGAGGTTTGAAGAACTTGCTACTTGTGGGCCATTTCTAAGCTTTCCACTCAAAAGTAGAATCCCAAATTGGCATCAAAATATTGTCCAGGCCTTCTACGACTTTGTTCACAAGTAGCTTCTCAGTGCCATTGAGTTGACATGTCCCATAAATGTGTGTGTGTATTTAGGGTCAGTCAACTTTGGGCATGAGAAGCAGTGGTTAGAAAATTGGGTGTTTGTGTGTGTGCTAGCTAGGGGATAGGGGTATTGTGGAGACTTTGGGCTATAGAGAGGCATTTTGGTTGGTTGCATCATCTAATATATCATTGGGAGGTTCAATCCTGGTAGACAAAGTTATGGAAACCTTGAAGGCTCTACTACAAGCTTACAAGATGGTAGACATATCCGCACCAAGAAATTGAGAAACAAAGACTGAAAATGGACCAGAGTCTCATAGAGATATCTCAAGATCTACTGGAGCTAGAAACCAAAACATCCCTAGAAAATAAGTATTAATCCACAAAAGAGACGTGAAAATTGAGCATAAAGGAGACAAAATGAATGATCATAGGAAACACGAGACAAAAACACCATTGGACGATAGGGTAGTGGCTAATACCATGAACAACTCAAAGTCACAAGTGATGGTGCCAATTGCCAATTCCAAAAGTGGAAGAGCCATCACCACAAGACTTATAGGAAACAATACATAACAAGAAGGATGGTAATGTGACCTAGACCTATCACTGAGATCAACATGGATCACGAGTTTTATCTTTTGGAGATATACAATCTCTATACGATGATGCAAGAATAGAAGCATTGCTAGAGGATAAACCTAAAACATTTAAGACTTTTTCATCTTTCGTAGGAGAACATAAAACAAAATTGGAGGTCAAGGTAGTGCACTCATAATAGAAACCAATTCCAAAGATAATGGACACTAAAAGCGTGCACGAACTAATGTCAACTCCTATACAATGCATGGTAACTCTCTCTGAGTTGTTATAGATTACACCACATCCATGGGGGATAGTGGGCAAAAACTGAGCAAAGATGGGATTGAAAATTCCTCCTCAAGACATTCCCTTAGATGAACACATGGGTAAAATGACACAAAACAAACCAAAGGCGAAACCAGCACCTGTAAACAAGGTGGACGATTACTGTGAAAGGGAAAAAGGGGATCCCATCTTGCCAATGGAACACAAAGGGATAAAAAATGACATGGGTAAAATGACACAAAACAAACCAAAGGCGAAACTAGTACCTGTAAACAAGGTGGACGATTACTGTGAAAGGGAAAAAGGGGATCCCACCTTGCCAATGGAACACAAAGGGATAAAAAATGATTGCTATACTTGATAGCGGGGCTAGAGTGGCCACTGCCATCAAAGAGATATGGGAAAAGTAGGAAAGAACAGCTCTCAAGAAAACAAGAATGAAACTATAACTTGCAGAGGGTTATGTTGAGAGATTTGTAGGTATGCTAGAACATATTATAGTAACCTCTTTTGGGATAGAGTACAATCATACCTTTGCAATAGTAGAGTTTGGCAAGAGAAACAACTTTAGTATCATTTTAGGGAGACAACTTGTAATGGAAATGGCCTATGAACTTTGAGAATAGTGGAATTAAGAGAATTAGAGTGATTATTTTTGTGAGGCTACTTTGAGAACATAGAGGGTGAACTTAGTTAGAGGAAGCAACATAATCAAAGAACTTAATTAACTTGGCATGAACAATAATTTTGCAAGAGAGAGTTTAGAGAACTTGACAATAATTGAGGACCAGATTTATGTGGAGCTGGCGATCCCCCCTCCAATAGGCTTTTGTATTATAGATTCTCCCATCAAGAGAGACTTAATACAATACAATCTTTGTGTTCCTTTGTGACCTAGGTGATGCAATGAAGATGAAAAGCTTCATGCATCACAAGCATAACATAGACTTTGTAGAAAGCATTAACCATCCTTAGCCTCTGTCCAAAGGCCTCAAACACCTTCAAAGGTGGAGAGAGATAGCGGGAAATGAGGGTAGGGAAGAGGAAGAAGAAACATTTATAGGAGAAAGATGATAGTTTCTCACTTATCATCACTCTTCCTGCTTAGCATACATAATAGCATAGAAATGAAGATGGAGAAGATGGCAAGCTTAAGCACTGGAGCATGGCTCTTGGTTGGATTTGCATTCCATAGCCAAGATCTGCTGCTCAAGACAAGGGGAAGGAAAAAGCGGTACACATGGTGCAGCTTTTACCTCTTGAGTCCTCTTCCCAGTTTGCTAATGTGGAAGTAACACACACCGAGGCAGTGCATGAGTGCTGTATCACGGCCTCCATGTGGCAGCAGACTTTCGGACCACATGAGTTGGTGCGTTATGCATGGCTCTATCCAAGGGCACAAGGTGCGGATCTTGGTAGACGATGGTGCATCGCACAATTTCATCAATTATAAATTGGTGAAACGACTCAAATTGCCCCAAACCCCGAGTTCCCATCACTACAAGGTAGCAATGATTAACGGCCATGATACTGAGATATGGGAAACTCAGGTTAAAGATGTACCTTTGGAAATTCAAGGATACCATACCTCTTTGGATTTCCAAGTCATGAATATGGAGCGGGCAGATGTGTTTCTTAGTCGTGAATGGTTGCATAGTTTAGGATCATCCCTTAGACGTAGCTATGAGCATAATAGTCTAATGTTCGAATCCAATGGTGTGCACGTGCTGCTGTTGGGGGAGAAGGATGTACCTTCCTCACCACTTATTTGTACAGCTGAGCTTATGAAGCTCGCTTCTGATGATGCAATAGAAGAACTCTTTTTGTGTTACTCACTGTGCCATTTTATTTCCAATCTGGAATATGTTTTTAATGATGCTAAAGTTTTGAATAAAACTTCCTCAACGCCGCATTCTTCTCTCTCTCCTCTTCCAGCTATGTCTACTAATTCAAAACAAGCAAATGTTGCTAATGAATTGAAGGAACTTTTAAGGGAATTCAAGGATGTGTTCCCAGATGATTTGCCACCAGGGCTACCGCCGACACGTTCTGTGCAACATGGTATAGACGTGGTTGCAGGCAGTAAGCCAGTGAGTAAACCGCCTTACCGAATGAGTCATTCGGAAGCTGCTGAGGTGGAACGTCAGCTTGCTAACTATCTCAGTAGAGGGTTTATTCAACCAAGTTCTTCACCATGGGCCTCTCCCATTCTCTTGGTGAAGAAAAAGGACGGTAGTATGCGCATGTGCGTAGATTACCGTGGATTAAATGCGGTTACTGTTAAGAACAAGTACCCACTGCCACGAGTAGATGAACTGTTTGATAAGCTCACTCACGCTCGTATATTTTCAAAGATTGATTTAAGATCTGGGTATCATCAAGTACGCATCAGACTTGCGGATATACCCAAAACAACGTTCCGAACAAGGTTTGGACATTAAGAGTTTTTGGTAATGCCCTTTGGGTTAACCAATGCTCCAGCTACGTTCATGACACTCATGGATAGTGTCTTGAGACCATACTTGGAAAAGTTTGTTATGGTTTTCCTCGATGACATTCTTGTATATAGTGCATCTGAGGAAGAGCACTTAGTACATTTGAAACAAGTGTTTCATTTGTTATGCCAAAATCAGTTATATGCCAAGGAATCCAAATGTGATTTCCTCAAGGAGGAAATTCATTACTTGGGGCATGTTATTTCGGCTGCAGGGTTACACATGGATAAATCCAAGGTGGATGCCATTCGGCGGTGGCCCTCTCCCAAAAATTAGGAAGAGCTCCAGATTTTTTTAGGCTTTGCAGGTTTTTATCGTCGATTCGTTAAAAACTATGCCCATATTGCTGTTCCCATGACAGATCAGCTGAAAGCCAAGGGCAAGACTTTTCAGTGGGGATTAGAACAACAACAAAGTTTTGACAAACTTAAGGACACATTAGCCACAGCTCCAGTTTTGGCTATTGTGGATCCCTTAAAGCCATTCGTTTTGGAAACGGATGCTAGTAATCGTGTGATTGGAGCAATCCTTCTGCAGGAGGGAAGGCCAATTGCATTTGAAAGCAAGAAGCTGGATTCAGCACAGCAGAATTACTCTGCTTACGCACGAGAGCTCTATGCAATAGTGTCTGCTTTAAAGACATGGCGACATTATTTGTATGGTGCACAGTTCGAGATTGTGTTTGACCATGAAAGCATCAAGTGGTTTACACAACAAAGTGATTTGAAGGGTCGCAAGGCCAGGTGGGCTGAGATTCTTCAAGAGTATGACGCCAAGCTACGCTATCGTAAAGGGCGGTACAATGTAGTGGTTGATGCTCTCAGCCGAATGCCAGAGATCAACTCTCTCCTTTTCACGGAATTGCGGAGTGAGTTTTTGGAATATCTCAAAGGTAAGTGCGAGCATGATACTGCATACTCCAAGGTGTGGAGCTATGTTAGAAAGAGGGATCCTTCTCACTCCAATGTTGGTAGTGGTTTTGTTTCCTCCACACCCAGTTCTCCTCTTTCGAGTGATGAACTGCAGAGATGGAAGAATTTTTCCATAGATGATGGGTACCTCCTCCACAAGGGGAGAGTGTGTGTACCGATGTACGCGGACATTCGGCGCCAAATTCTTTATGAATGTCATGATAGTCCAAGTGCAGGGCACCCGGGAATTAAGAAAACTTATGCACTCGTAAGACGACAGTTTTACTGGCCAGGTTTGCATGGGTATGTTCAAGACTATGTCTTGCATTGCCAAAAATGTCAAGTTAATAAAGCAGAGCGCCTGAAAGCAGGAGGACTCTTACATCCTTTAGAGATTCCCAATGGTAAATGGGAAAGTATCTCCATGGATTTTATTGTGGGTTTACCAACCACTATTTGAGGACATGACTCGGTATGGGTGGTCGTAGACCGGTTGACTAAACTTTGTCTGTTTATTCCAACCAAGTCAACCATTAAGACTCCAGAATTAGCTATGTTATTTGTGGACAATCTTTACCGGTTGTATGGATTGCCAAGTAACATTGTGAGTGATCGTGATCCCAAGTTTAACAGTCATTTTTGGAGGGTTGTTTTTAAACGATTGGGTACACAACTTAATTTAATTACGGCTGATCACCCTGAAACAGATGGTCAGACGAAACGAGTCAACCAAGTGCTAGAGGATATGCTACGAGCATACGTTAGCAAGAAGCAATCAAATTGGGAAGATTATCTTCCTATTCTTGAGTTTGCATATAATAGTGCTAAGCATGTTACAACTGGTTTTAGTCCATTCATGCTTATGTATGGTTTTCAACCTCGATCACCAGTGACGGTGGGGTTGGCAACTGAGAAGCTCCAATAGGTCAAGGAGTTTCTCCAAGATCATATGGAAATGCTGAGACTTGCTCATCAAAATGTTCGACAAGCACAGGATCGGTATAAGAAGTATGCTGATGAGAAACGTTGGCAAGTTACCTTCACGGAAGGTGAAGAGGTATTTTTGCGTGTGCCAGAGCATTCAGAAAGTCTGAAGACTAGACCTACACCCAAATTATCTCCACGTTATTGTGGGCCATTCAAGATACTCAAGCGAGTTGGTGATAGGGCCTACAAACTTGAGTTACTTGTGCACTCGCGTGTCCATCTGATATTCCATGTAAGTCGTTTACATAAACGCTTACATGGGGACGACAATGTTATCGGCCAGGAGATATTGGTTGATTTCACTGAACCTCCCACTCAACCGCATGAACCTGAACGCATTTTAGATTTTCGTGAACTCCGTACTCGTCATGATGTACGTAGTCAAGCTTTAGTCAAGTGGAAAGATCGCCCTGAAGAGGGTGCCACTTGGGAAAACATTAGTGTTCTTAAGAAGAAATTCCCCAATTTTGTTTTCGAGGACGAAAACGCTTCTCCAAGGGGGGAGTAATGTCAGGCCAAGGGCCAAACCAAGGGGTCAAGGACTCGGCCAAGGGCCGGCTACCAGTGGGAAGGGGTCCGAAAGGGGCTAGGTGCCTATTAAAGGGAGGTTGGGCGGATGGACCAGACATGGCAGTCCCCTAGTGTTTACATGTCAGATGCGGCTCTAAGGGCCAAAACATGTCTTGGTAATTCTAAACACTGAGTATGCTTGAAGTGTTCATAGCTGGGATTTTATTGATCAAAGTTGAAGTACTTGAAGTTC
This sequence comes from Adiantum capillus-veneris, assembly GCF_014529385.1. Classification (NCBI taxonomy): domain Eukaryota; kingdom Viridiplantae; phylum Streptophyta; class Polypodiopsida; order Polypodiales; family Pteridaceae; genus Adiantum; species Adiantum capillus-veneris. The sequence continues at coordinate 56,636,252 of NC_140932.1, forward strand.
TCTACAGGCCTGTCTTTACGGCTCGTCAATCGAAGCTACAGATAGGAAGTTATGGTAGTTTGAAGTTTGAGTCGATTGCAGATCCATACCGGATTGGGAAACTGCAACTGAGAGGATAAAAATGAAGTCAACGCACGGGCTTGAAGTGCTCTCTTTGTGGAGCATGTCGATCTTTTTAGATTAGTAATCGGATTTACGGTTGCCAAGTTATTGGCTGTTAAAGATTCATTGAGGACCGGTTCTGTGCCAGTCTAGTCGGCTCGGCCGGAGTTCCATCAGGGAGATTTTGACACTTGATCGGGTTTCGGAATGCAACAGAGTAAGTGCTCGACGAGAATCTTGTCCAAAATATTATCTCTTGAAGTGCATTGATAGCAGTTTATATTGCCCTCAGTAGTACTGTGATAGTCTACATGTACGTCAAATGTGGTGTATGTCTCATAAAGTACAAAAAGTGCTTGAAGAGGTTCGTGTTCGGAATGTGATCTCTTGGGATGTATTGATTGAGGGATTTACCCCAAGGTGAGAGAATCCCTGATGAGATTGTTGGATGGCGGTTGGAGAAAGATGTTGTGCTTGACAATGCTTGCCCGGAATTTATGCCAAATGTGATGCCCTTATGAGGGAATCTGGCCGCCCAAATGCCAAGGGCCCATAGCGCAAAAACTGGCAAGGTCCCATAATTAATATCAAGGGCCACCCAATGGCAACTAAATAGGGTATTAAGTGGGAAAGAGGGAAAAAAAAAAGAGGGCATGGCGGAGATGTGCAGCCAGCGAGGGCGAAGGGGAGGACATTTCTGCTCGTGTAAGCCGCAGTAGTGCTCGGATGAGCTCGCCAAGAGACGAACGCTGCTCGGTTTGCCTAGGCGCTCATTTTCGGTGCAGCTTTCATGACATTTGGTGCAGGTCAAGATCCGGGATGCCACATCAGCAAGAGGCGCTACCCATTAGCGACATCGCTAATGGGTTGGTGATATTTAGCAAGGCATGTCCATGCAATCTAAAAAAAGGATTATAGAAGGGGGAAGTGGCTCTTTTGGGGGAGGCCTCGACACTCCTTAGTATGATCTATTCTAAGCTCTCTAAACCAAGCTTCCATAATCCGCTTAAGCTAAACCTTCTTGATACATTCGAATTCCTTCTTCGTCTCTCTCGGGGAAGAAAGCCAGAGATTCTAAACTCTCTAAACCAAGCTTCCATAATCCACTTAAGCTAAACCTTCTTGATCCATTCGAATTCCTTATTCTTCTCTCCCGGGGAAGAAAGCCAGAGATCTTAAGCTCTTGAAACGAAGCTTGAAAACCCGCTTATTCCAAGTCTCCTTGATCCTTTCTTCTTCTTCTCACTTGTCTAAGCCATAATCCTAAGCCAATAATCTTAAGTCATAATCCTAAGCCATAATCCTAAACCATCTCTAATCAAAACTCCTAAGGCCATTTGAAGCCGAAGCTCCCATAGCCATAGCCAAAGAGAAAATCAACTCTCTCTTGGCCTTGAAGCAGCAAAAGGAAAACGAAGAAGATCAAGGCAAATTTGATAGACTAATTAAGGCAAGGATCTTATTTGGTACTGTTATCATCGGACTAGACTTTATCATCATTACTGAAGCTTGATTTTCTTAATTAGCACCTAGATTAAGGCAGGTTAAACCTTGTAAGGAGCATAAACTCTATTAACATTTGATTAAGAAGGGAAACTGAATCTGAATTATCAAGCTTCAAAATCTGGATCAAATTGCTTGTTTTAATCTCTATTTAATTGTGTCTGCTGCAACTCTTTTCCTCGCACCTCTCACAGCGAGGGGCCCTGTGCCTTCCTGGCTCACCTTTCGAATACAAATCCCCCGACATACTTGGTGAACCCGACGTGAAACGAGCCAGGGTGGGAGGTAAAGATGGATATTCCAAAAGAGTTGATGCAGTTTATTGAAGATTACAGTTTCAACAGATTTGATAAAAATCTAGCAACTACAGATCTGCCAAAAATGTTGGGCTTAGTTCAGGGATGTTTGCAAGAAGTAAAAGCTATGAAGACAAAAAAGCATATTGATGATGCAGTGGAGATGGCACTTGATGCCGTACATGAACAATATGGAATTTTTCAAGGACATGATCCAGATGGACTCCTTGCATGTTATAAAGCGGAGATGAAGAGCCGAGGAATTCGAGAAGATCGAATGATTTTAACCTTTGAAGAAGTGGTAACCTCCGAGTTTAAAGATAAGGTTCGAGAACTGGAAAAACATATCCCACATAATGGGACTATTTTGTAGATGGGTTTGTTCACAAAAGCTCAAAGATTATCGAACTGGCAATGAAGGAGATTAACAAATGAAGCCAGATTGTTTTCTATAAAGAAGAAAGGGATCAGATGCAGTTCCTTAATTATGATCAATTTTGGGATCATAATTCTGCAAGAAGTAAAGCCAAGGCAAATACAGCTTCGGAAGTAGCAGATTCAATTTCAAAGGACCATATTTTGAGCAACCTAGCAAAGGTACATAATGAAATTAATGTTGAAACACAAATATATGATTTTTTTTCAAAGATTTCTCACATGGAAGTTACCTCGAATAATGGTTCTATTGAAGAGCTAGACTCATAAAGTACACAAAGTTTTCATTTATTTGGACAATGTGCCAAATGTGGTTGTATTTGGATATTATTCCCAGTAATTCTTATGTCAGTGATGTCCTGGCTACCAGTAAAAGGGAGTCAGAATTATTTAATTCTTGCTGGTAACAACCTTAAGTTACCAAAATTTTATGAGATGTGGGTGTTGCACTATGCTTTAGGTGAAGCTCTAGTATATTGCAGAGCCCATCAATGCTATGTGATCTTAATGGTATTTGATCCAGGAGATTTGAAAGATCTTCAAAAGCAGGTTCATTATGGATGGGTATTTTTGGGTATACATTGTGGTTTCTTTCTGCTAGATCCAAGAATAGCATATTTGGAGCAGAAATGCTTGAAGCTGATCGATACAGGATATGTATGCTCATGTGGATATTATGCTGTGCCACTATTGGGGAAATTTATTATAATCCCATTTGATCCTTGGGACTATTGAAGGGCAACTTGCAGATTCAAGGATATCAGCTAATTTCTTGTAGCAGATTCCTTCGCACTAAGTTTTGTTTTTGGATTTATGCTCAGTCAAAAGATTTTTGGTTATATGATCAATAAGCTTACATGGCTAGCTTCTAGTTGTCATCTTTGACAATTAACAAAGTATCTTCATATCTTTTGAGTTGGTTTTGCTAACAGAACTTGACATAAAAGACTTGACGGCCATTCCGTGTGTAGACAGAGTAAGGCATACTTGAGCTTGACAAGGTTCCCTAAAGCGAGCCTGATGTTCAAGCCATGTGCATAAGTAATTGGAGCACTTGCGTCTAGCGGGGTTCACTAAACAGATTTTTCATAATTGAATGCTTTGGAGATACGACCACTACGGTTCAAAGATTTGTGATGGGACAACTACCAGATAATTGAGCTAGACTATTGATGATATGATTTCAGCCTTATTTTGTTTTACATGTCCTTACCAATTACGTGAGCTTGATGACACAAGTAGATTAAGGTGTTTATAGCAGATGCGGCTTGAAGACCGGTTGGCCTAGACCGGAGGCTGTGCAGGTTCAGAGGGGGTGGATGTCGTAAAGCTCCAAAGGGATGCCAATCAGGTTTATTTGAATCCTACATGATTATCCATCAGTAATAAGGGCTTGCTAACAAGCCAATTTTAAGTTAAAAGTGTGCCAGATGCGGCTCTAAGGGCTAAAAGATGTCTTGGTAATGCTAAACAGTGAGTCTGCTTGAAGTATTCATAGCTGGGATTTTATTGATCAAAGTTGAAGTACTTGAAGTGCTCGACAGGTCTGTCTTTACGGCTCGTCAATCGAAGCTACAGATAGGAAGTTATGGCAGTTTGAAGTTTGAGTTGATTGCAGATCCGTACCGGATTGGGAAACTGCCAGCTAAGGGGATAAAATTGAAGTGAATGCACGAGCTTGAAGTGCTCGCTTTGTGGAGCACGTCGGTATTTTCAGATCAGTATAATCGGATTTACGGTTGCCAAGTTATTGGTCGTTAAAGATTCACCAGGGGTCGGTTCCGTGCTAGTCTAGTCGGCTCGTCGGCCGGAGTGCCATCTGGGAGATTTTGACTCTTGATTGGGTTTTGGAATGCAACAGAGTAAGTGCTCGGGGAGAATCTTGTCCGAAATATTATCTCTTGAAGTGCATTGATAGCAGTTTATATTGCCCGTAGCAGTACTATGATAGTCTTCATGTACGTCAAATGTGGTGTATGTCTCATAAAGTACAAAAAGTGCTTGAAGAGCTTCGTGTTCGAAATGTGATCTCTTGGAATGCATTGATTGCGGTATTTACCCCAAGGTGAGAGAATCCCTGATGAGATTGTTGGATGGCGGTTGGAGAAAGATGTTGTGCTTGACAATGCTTGCCCGGAATTTATGCCAAATGTGATGCCCTTATGAGGGAAGCCGGCCGCCCAAATGCCAAGGGCCCATAGCGCAAAAGCTGGCAAGGGCCCATAATTAATATCAAGGGCCACCCAATGGCAACTAAATAGGGTATTAAGTGGGAAAGAGGGAAAAAAAAAGAGGGCATGGCAGAGATGTGCAGCCAGCGAGGGCGAAGGGGAGGACATTTCTGCTTGCACAGGCCGCAGTAGTGCTCGGATGAGCTCGCCAAGAGACGAAAGCTGCTCGGTTTGCCGAGGCGCTCATTTTCGGTGCAGCTTTCATGACATTTGGTGCAGGTCAAGATCCGGGATGCCACATCAGCAAGAGGCGCTACCCATTAGCGACATCGCTAATGGGTTGGTGATATTTAGCAAGGCATGTCCATGCAATCTAAAAAAAGGATTATAGAAGGGGGAAGTGGCTCTTTTGGGGGAGGCCTCGACACTCCTTAGTATGATCTATTCTAAGCTCTCTAAACCAAGCTTCCATAATCCGCTTAAGCTAAACCTTCTTGATACATTCGAATTCCTTCTTCTTCTCTCTCGGGGAAGAGAGCCAGAGATTCTAAGCTCTCTAAACCAAGCTTCCATAATCCACTTAAGCTAAACCTTCTTGATCCATTCAAATTCCTTCTTCTTCTCTCCTGGGGAAGAAAGCCAGAGATCTTAATCTCTTGAAACCAAGCTTGAAAAAAAGTCTCCTTGATCCTTTCTTCTTGTTCTCACTTGTCTAAGCCATAATCCTAAGCCAATAATCTTAAGTCATAATCCTAAACCATCTCTAATCAAAACTCCTAAGGCCATTTGAAGCCGAAGCTCCCATAGCCATAGCCAAAGAGAAAATCAACTCTCTCTTGGCCTTGAAGCAGCAGAAGGAAAATGAAGAAGATCAAGGCAAATTTGATAGACCGATTAAGGCAAGGATCTTATTTGATATTGTTATCATCGGACTAGATTTTATCATCATTACTGAAGCTTGATTTTCTTAATTAGCACCTGCATCAAGGAAGGTTAAACCTTGGAAGGAGCATAAACTCCTCTATTAATATTTGATTAAGCAGAGAAACCATTGATTATTTGATTTGAGTTATTAGGCTTCAAAATCTGGATCAAACTATCTGTTTTAAGCGCTGTCCCTATTAATTGTGTCTGATGCAACTCTTTTCCTCGCACCTCTCATAGCCAAGGGTCCTATGCCTTCCTGGCTCACCTTTCAAAACGGGGCCAATGGTAAAGGGGCCCAAATGAGAGATGGTCTATCAAAGAGCAAGGCTAGAAAATGGAGCATAAGACCTTAGGGTTAGCTTCATTGAAGACCTCCAATAATGAGTGTAAAAGTCCTTTGACCTTAGGTAAGTAAGGGTTGTGCTTGAGGTGGGAACCTGGCCCAAGCTTAAGGTGCTTCAGGTGCTTGTCATGCTTGATGATTGAGGTGCTTGAGATGATTGAGGTGCTTGAGGTTCTTGAGGTGCTTGGTGATTGAGATGCTTGAGGTGCTTGACATGCTTGAGATGCTAGGGCTGTACTTGAGGTGAGAACCCAGCCCAAGACATTAGGAAATTTCGGAGGTCATTTGGAGGGCCTTCTAAGAAAATGTATTTTTTGCACTCTCTCTCTAGAAAAAATGGCAAATAAAAGAGCTGGGTCTTTCATAGTAAAAGTTCAAAAAGTGTACTTTAAGTAGATTCCTTACTCTTCTGAACATGCATTCGTTCGTAGTGATTGAGGGATAATCCTATTTTCAGTTGCATTGAATGAACCTCGTCAATATGGAGGGAATGAGGCTAACTTGGAGGGACGAAGGCGCAGCCGCTATTCACTTTCCATTAAACCTGCACATTTGGCTAATGGCGCACCCCTCAAATGGCACAAATGTTACCCAGAAACGAGCCAAATATCACCTTCACATTGATTTGGACAATGAGTACCAACCATTGATTAAGCGCAGTAAAACAAACACACATATACCTCCCGCTTCCATAGACACACTCAGAGCTCAGGGAGCTAAACACATAGATATCTGGACGAGAGGCTCTCTCTACCCTAAGAATCCAATGACTAATGCGTCTCCACCGTTTGTCAATCCTACAAGCTTATTGACCTTTGCTGGTGATGGAGAAAAGGGCCTTCTGGGTTATTGTAAATTTCTTACAAGAGAAGCTGAAACTTATAAGAGCATTCTCCAAGCTCAACAATGTGAGATTGTTCGCCTTTCACATTTACATTCTACAGATCAGGTTACCATTTTGCAACATAAAACAGAGGTACAAGAACTGAAAGGAAAGGTGCGAAGTTGTCAAATGAAGGACACCATCTTTGGTGGTCGTATCCGAAAGAAGAAATTGCGCAATCTTGAAACATTGCAGGTTGCATCAGGAGGTCTCAAGAAAAGAATCCGAGCATTAAGGTGATGCTTCTTGGTTGGCTACATTGTCTTAGTTAAGTAATCTTTTTGTTTTTTCTTGTTATGCATTGTTTTCATGTGCCTAAATAGTGTTAGTGAAGAAAATTTTCGGTTATTTACTTATGCATTGTCTTCATGTAGAGATTCAATCTATCCTGACAAGGAAAACATTGACCCCAAAGCCAATATAGGAAAGAGATTGAAGCCACTTATAAGTAGAAGCCTGGCAGCAGATATAGTACATGACAAGAAGTTTAAGGTCCTACAATGAAATGTAGTGGACCGCTTTATTTCAGAGAACTCAGTGCCTGCAAAAGAGATTGAAGGCACACTTGATTCACTTGGTGTAAGCAAAAGAGGATATTCGGCTATCCAAAAGTCTGTCTCATCCATCTTTTTTAGGAAGGGTATAAAATCCAAACTTCTACCATCAGCCTCAAGTGTTTGGAAAGAGAGGCTTCAGCTTAACGAGGCACCGGGAGACTATCTTGGACAGCCCTTTCATATTAAAGCAACTTACAGTGGCCATGGAGCAAACATGGCATATGATGAGTTCAACAATATTTTTATGGACCTGCGGATATTACAGAAGAGAATGGTGGAGTTTTACAACATCACATTTGAAGAGTCACGAGGGGTATTACATTTTGTGTTAAAACTAGATGAGTGTGAGCTTGTTAAAGAGAAAAAGCTAGAGCGTGTTACTATTACTTTAATGAATAGAGCCCTCTCAAAGTGTCCCAGTGATGATTCTTTATATTTTAGTGTTCAATCAGAATCTAACATATGGTGGCTTGGTGCGTTTGAGGTAAGCGAGATTCTCAGGTAAGCTCAAATGTTCACATCTACTTAAGTCTCATTTATTTTGTGTTGCAGGTAAAGAAAGAAGATCATGAGATTCTATATTGGGTGTTCCATCGAACTAATATTCCGGAGGTGATTGATCGACAGACTAACCAGGGAGAGGTACTACGTCTAGATGGAAGGGGAGACTTTCAAGTTCAGTGGCATCTTGCAGGTGACCTCAAAACATTAAAGTGCATGTATAATTGTGGAATGGGTGCAATGGCAAAGTCGCCGTGTTTGTTCTGCATGGAGCCTGCAAAGGTCATGGACCCAAAGTGGTGGAGAAAAGCTCCAACACGTCACATTGAGGATCCTGCTTTTCGACCGGTTTTGAAAATACCACTTGTGAATGTCCACATTTGTACAATGCATGCCCTTTGTAGAATTGTGGAGAAATTGGTCTACTTATACATCGGGTTTTCTTGGAAGATTAAGAACTCCGCAGAACGACAAGTAGCCCTGCAGTGCTTAGAAATGGTACTGTCGGATATGGGGCTTCATGGTGGAAATGTGAAAATCCAGCGGGATGAAAAGAGATCAACTGCTGAGAAGGATGTCCCATGCAAACCATCCATCGGTGGGGTGAAGGCACGGAGGTTTTTATCTAAGCCCCAAGGTACAAGAGATCCGAAGCTAACAAAACATGGAAAAATATATAACACATCTTATGTTAGCAAGGTAGAGTATCAGAGCTGGAAAAAGCTACATATTGTAGTCAAAGACCACGAACCAACTACTCGTAACGCGAAGGCTGAGGTTCGGCGATCAATAGACATCCTATTTTTGATGTGCGACAAAGATGACTGGTCACAAGGTGATATGAACAAGTTCAAGGAAAATCTCAACCTTCTGAAAAAATCATTCAAGACAGCATGGACAAACACCCAGATTTCTCACTACATGGTATTATCATATATTTCTTTCTCTCTTATGTGCAAATATGTGACTGTAAAACATTCTAACTAATCTGTTTTCATATCCAGCACATCATCTTCAATCATTTACCATATTTTATACAAAAGTATGGGAACCCGGCAATATGGAATACCCAAGGGATGGAAAAGTCTCATTACATGGCGAGAAATGCTTATTTCAGGCACACACGACATGGTGGCTCTCGAATCAAGGCTAACAGTTTGAGAGAACTATTTGAATGGTTCTATCGTAGAATCATTCATCGAATGCAGGCAAAAGAAGTCTTGGCAAATTCAACAACAGCACAAGCCATCAGACATATACAACAACAAAAAGTTAAAAGATCAATGGCATACAACAACTCCGGAGCTCGTGAAAGTCAACGAAGGTGGAGAGAGACAATGGTGTATGTGAATCACAAGTGGAGAAAGATAGTCTGAGTGGATGACATTGTACAAAATTTATGTAATACATGATCTTATACAATTGCTACTTGAAGTGTATCAAGATTTTGAAGGTTCAATTTTGTTTTTTGGCATGTCACCCTTGTAACGAATCATGAGATGTTTGCCATACTCTAAAATTTCATCTGGGTTTTGTCTACCAAGAGCTAGTGCCATTGCTGTGTAGGTGTAGTAATACGCTGCCCGACCACCTGTATAGCCCGGGCAGTAACCAAAACAATCTCTAGCAAACACTTTGTCCACAAGAATGACTTTATCTGCACTTTTGGGCAGCACCGGTCCACCCAAGAAGCGTGATAGTGTCTAGAATGTGTAAGTTGCTATTGAACCCTCTTGTGACATGGAATTGTGAAAAACTACTATCGCCGACTTGCAAAGCTTTGAAAGGTACTGCGCTAGGGCCGCATCCCTTCCTCGATACTCTCGAGTCCGGCGCCGAAGGAAGTCATCCTTGTCAGCGATCCAAGACTGCACATACCATGTCAGAAGTGACACAAAGAGAGAGAGAGAGAGAGAGAGAGAGAGAGAGAGAGAGAGAGAGAGAGAGAGAGAGAGAGAGAGAGAGAGAGAGAGAGAGAGAGAGAGAGAGAGTTACCATGAAGCTCTCATCCTGCCGAAAGAGGTTTTCTTGCCACAGGTCTACAGATGTAGTTGACCCCTGACCTGAATGGTTAAACCAATCCTCCACTTCTTTGTTACTTGTTGATGGTCTTAGGCTTTGTCTTATTGCTTGGAAGGTGGCTTCATCAGGTAGTGTCTCCTTGTATTTTTCAGCTTTCTCAAAGCATCTTCGAAGGCATTCCATTGGATTGCTGGATGTTTCCATTGCCTCATCATCACTACTATCCTCTGAAACAAATCCACTCCTCTCCTCTTGGACTCTGGAGGCTGTTCAGATAAATCATAAAGCCAAAGGCTTCCTGAATGAGTTTGCATTCTTTTTTATGCAAAGGGCAGGCTGAATGTCGGCAAGAAGGTGGTAATTCCCTATACTTCTTCAGTCCCTGTCCCTTTCCACCACAGTCATTTAAATGCACAGGAGTCATAGTAGGCAGAACAACCCTCCCTACCTACACCATCACTTCAAACTTATCTCTGTAGGACTGCAAGAAATTACTGTGCTGACCTAACAGGTCTTCAATGTCAAACTTTGGATTAAACATAGAATGAACTAGATCAAACTTGTCCCCAGCACCACAAGATGCTGCAAAATCAAACAGCCTCTCATCAGTTGCAGCTGGGTCTTCCAGAGAAGACAGGGAGAAATCCTCCCTTAAATAAAAGACACTTTGCACATCATGTAAGAAGATATATGTCCTGTCTCCAATCCTGAAGTCAGGCACAGCAGGCAACATCATCTGAGCATGCTTCTCAGTGAAGTTACTGACATCCAATGGAAGTTTGATTTCTGTGGTTTTCACAGAGAGCATCTTACTTCTTTGTACTTCAATTGCCTCAACCTCAAGGTCGACTATGTCTTCAACCTCCTCGACTTCTTGTATATGAGTTGTCTCCTCGCATTCTTCATCTGGTGCTGCATCCTGCTCCTCTAACACCTCATCAGGATTCTGCATGAGGAATCCAAACTCTTTGGCTTTACATTTAGTTGCACAGGGACTACTTTCTAGCACATCTGCATCATCTGAGAAGTCTATATTCCTCTTTCTTGTATTTTTCTTCAGAAGTACTGTACAGGGCACCACAGCCTTGTAGGGTGAGTGATCCTCTTGCCCTGGTGACCTCTCTGATTGATCTTCACCAATTGACTTTTCTTCAGATATGTCCTGACAAAAGTCAACAGTTCTTTTGGCAGAAACATTAAGCAACTGAGCCTGCAAAGGTTGAAATCCTGGCACAAGCTCTGGGTCTGGTTTCAGCCTCTTCTGCCTACTGGACCTTAATCCTATTCATCAGGAAACAT